>NC_081162.1:16711249-17037499 GCF_012432095.1 Onychostoma macrolepis | reverse complement strand
CTACTAAATGTTCTTTAAAGGTTTCAGATCTTAAGACCTATCATCACCATGTTTGAAGTGAAAACACTTTATGAGTAATAAGTAGTAACCAAACCACAATCTATTCACTCATGCAAATTAAATAAATGTAATTAATTAAAATAACTGTTAACACTATATTTCAGGGTCTATCAACTAGTTGCTTATAAGCATGCATGTTACTAGAATATTACCCATTTATTAGTAGTAAGTAAGCACATATTAATGAATTATTCTACAAGACCTTATTCTACATCCCTAATTCTACCCAATAGCCTACCTAAACTTAACAACTACCTTACTAAGTATTAATAAGCAGAAAACTTGAAATTTATTGAGGGAAAAGTCTTAGTTAATAGTGAACAAGTGTTCCCTTTTGTAAAGTGTTACCAAATAATTTTGATAATTACAGTGACATGAAATGATATGATTATGTATGTATAAATGCTCTTCTTAATATATTAACAACATCTACGTTAAACTCTATTATCAAAAAGAAGCTAATATTTCATGAACTACAAGCATTCTGGACTGTATTAGCAAAACAATTATATAAAATAAGAATCAATTTTTTGAAGAAGTACCATCCTACAAATGCATTTACGTGCATGACAAGTTACGTTAATCTGCCATTCACACTTCCTGATTGTTGCATAGACATTGTTGTGTCACTTTAGTGGACAACATCGAGAAAAAATAAATCTAACAAAATTTTCATCTTTTCTAATTTCATGTTAAACAATCAAAAGAAATGTGTGTATTTTAAATGGTCTTCAGAAGAACTTGATACACTATTTTGACAAAAGTATCGGGACACACCCTTCTAATGAACATGATTTACTATTTCAGTCATTTCCATGAGTACAAATGTGAATGGTAAAGCATATAATTTTAATGTAGAGAATTTTGTTTTTTTAATTTAATAGAAATAGTTTGGACAGGACCCTTTTCTATTCTAACATGAATCATTTCTCAAAAAGTAATGATTGATTCAGTCAGTGCAGAACAACTTGAATAGTCTGCAGAAAGCCACATCCCAGTCCCAGCTGAACACCTCTGGAGTGACTTTAAATGCAAACCTTGAGCCAAAAAATCATCAATGAACAACAATGACTTGTACATACGGGTACAGTCATTTTAGACAATTTTAAAACTGCTGCAACAGAGATGGAAATACAATTATTAAATACATAGATTTCGTTTTCATCTTTGTTGCCAAAATTTCTGTTCTAAAGAAGTGGTGTCCCAATACTTTTTGTCCATATAGTGTATGTACAAGCCATTGGTGTTTAGTGATGAGTCTGTTTCAATGTCTGCGTTTAGAGTCAAACCAGAGGTGTTCAGCTGGATTTATGATGTGGCTTTCTGCGGACCAGTCAAGTTCTTCCTAACTGACTGAATCAATAATTTCTTTTGGAACCTTGCCTTATACACAGAGGCATTGTCATGTTAGAATAGAAAAGGGAACAATCTATTGCTGTAATACTTATGTGGAATATCATTATATGCTTTATCAGTAACATTTGTACACATGGAAATTTCAGAAGAAGTAAAACCTATTCATTAGAAAATGGTATCCCAAATATTTTTGTCCCTATAGTGTAGTTTTGTGAAACAGAATTTCCAGAAGTAAATAAAAAATAAAAATTTGAAAAATGCTTTTGGACCTTGAATGAAGTATTCATTTGAAAATAATTTTGATTCAAGCCATTATGATTACAGAGGTATAAACTGAAAAACCAAATATATCTACTACAGTTCTGAAAAGTGTCAAAAGTGTCTGATTGAGTGCCTGAGCAATGGGGTTAATTTAGATCCTTTTCATCAACTTTGAGAAAACGTTTATGGCTATGGTGTCTGATGTCTTGACAAAGGATCTCTGTAAATATGATATGGTTCTAGTGCTTTGATACAATACATACCTGATGATTCTAGGATTGTTACAGCCATCTCCTTACGCAGCTCTGACAGGAGGTGCTTATTGGAAGGTATGATGATTTCAGATGGTATCTGAAAAGCCTCCACTGTCTCCTTAGCCATCTGTTGGTTACATAAATGTAATAAAATAAACTTGCAAAATGAATTAGACATAGCAGAATAGGAAATTTATATATTACACTATTGAGGTTATGCAAAAATGAGTGTTGTTCCAAGGCTACATTAAATTGTAGTTACCTGCATGACGTAAATGCCACAGCTGTAACCATCTTTCTGTATGTTGTGGGTCAAGACACCTGTTGTCCATTTCACATCCACCCAGTCTGTTTTATTATGAACTATCTGTCGCATCTTGAAGTATTGTCTAAACATATGTGAGAATTGAATATTCTTGCATTTACAATTGGTCAATATGTCACTAAACTATCACCTACGATGTTAAGAATCGTACTTCATATTGTACTGTTTGAGAATTAATAAAACATAATTAATACAATCTCACCAAATCTTGTGTTCAAGGGCTTACAATATTAATTAGCTACTTAATGGAGAAGAGGAGCGAAGTATACTCAGCTTGTCAGAGCTGCTCACACTGTGAACAAAATGTAATCAAAAACCTAAAAATAGGACAGAACACATTTGTTTAGAAAACATTAACAATTTCAAAGTTAAACCTGTATTTAAAATTACGAATAAAATAATTTACCTGCAGGGAATGTGTTCAGACTCTGTGTAGTTGGATTGCTATCGCCATAAAAGCAGTAATGATGTTATTTGACAGTTAAAGATTTGAGGAAAAAAAGGTCCGGTAATAAAAGAACCATTTCAGCATAAAAGTGTTCCCCGGGTTGCATAGGTTCTAAATAGAAACTTCATTACTCCCAGCTCTGTGTGGATTAATTCCCATTTATTTTTATAGCTCTTTTCACAATAAATATTATTTCAAAGCAGCTTAACAGCAAATGCATGAACAGATTTTAATAAGTGTGTACTGGGCTGTGCTGCCATATTCTTTGGTAAATTTGCTTACAAGCAGTAAGGGCCTTGAATCTTTACCAGAAAAAAATTCTGTAGTTCAACAAGGTTAAAGTGTGGCAGGACATGATTTAGAGGGAAAAGTGATTATTATTATTATTATTATTATTATATAATGTTATTATTATTGTTATTAAAATAATTGTGTGTGTGTGTCATGAATTTACCACCAGAGGTCATAATCCCAGACACAGACTCTCACACTACACACTATACCCTGGACTACATTTCCCAGCAGCCATTTCAATAATCACACCATGCACCAATTACACACACACACGCTACAATCAATCAGACATGCTTTATAATCATTGGACTTCCTCTTTCAAACTGCTGAGTATTGTTCTGCGTATAGCGCTCTCCTAGTGTTAGCTGCCTTACTGAGCCATTCTGTGTTTCTGTTTAATCTCCAGTATTGTTCTGCGTTTATAGTTCACCAAGTGATAGCTGTTTTACGGAGTCCTTTCTAGTTTTCCCTGTTTTACGAAGCCCTTTCTAGTTTTCCCTGTCTTAGTTCCTAGTCTCAGTTCTTAATTTAGTCTAGTCTTCTTATTGCCCGTTTCCTGATTCCTGCCTGTGTATAAATTCCTGTGCCTGTTTTGAATTAACAATTGATTTGCCGTTCCTCGCCTGGATTATTGATTGTGTTCTTGGATTACCCCTCTTGTCAAGCCCTCAGGATAACGTTCACTGTCTACTGACTCATGCTTGGTTTGGATTATTCTTGTGTCTCGCATATGCTATACCTGTTTGCTTATGTTTAGACCCGGCCTGTGTTATTGACCACATCTCCCTCTAATAAAACTTGCAAATGGATCTGCACGTCTCTCATCTTGTTGGTCCTGTTACAGTGTGTGTAATGTGTTATACTGGTATTCCCCTAGTTATGGGGTCGAAATGTCCCCACAGATATTAAAATTTTTACTTTTTTTAAATTTTTTTTTGTCCCTATTAGGAAACAAGCATATTAATCATACAGATTTATATTTTCTGAAAATTGTATATTTGGGTAGAAAGGTAGGGTTAATGTAATGTAGTGGGGCATAATATACAGCTTGGAATGTATACCTATGAATATCCCCATAATACCGGTGTGTGTTAAAATCGACTTACACGCAAGACCTTATTTCAAAATAGTATTTTCATTTTTTGTTCAGTAGATCCCAGTGGTATTGTACATATCTGGTGACAATATTGATGATGACTAGGTAGACAAGCGGAGTCGAATCAGAGTATTTCACCACTCAAGTCAGAGTAAAAAATTGGCCAAGTCGGACTCAAATCCAACCAAACAATACTGTTTGTCATTTTAAGCTTGTTTTAACCTTTACAACTGGAAAACGAAATGTCAGTTTAAATTTAACAAAAGAAAATATCTTGCATGTTGTCATTTTGATTTGTAATGTTGCATCATCTCATTCCATTTAATGGAACAAAATGTATAGCTGACTTGATTTATGTAGCCTAAGGACCTGAAATACTGAAATCATTTGGCGTAGTGTTATGGATATGTAATGCAGTAAAGATGATAACTTTCACACCTTACAATGTTCATCAACCAGTCAGATTCAAGATGTAACAGCCCTGTAGTATAATGGCAGTTTATTGCATGTATTTATGTTTTCAAAATGATTAATATTTTGGTCTGTCTTTTGCTTGTCCGAATATACACTATAAAAAAAAGGTGCAATCTAGAACTAAAAGAGGTTCTTTGGCTCGTAATCATAGAGGAACCACTTTTGGTGCTGTATAGACCCAAATCTTAGTGCTTCAGTGGTTCTTCAGCGGTTCTTTGGCATGACTACCAAATACAGAACCTGTTAAGCTCCTGTATGGTTCTTCAGTGGTTCTTTGGGGTGATTAAGGTGCTATATAGCCCCACTGCTGTACAAAGAACCAATGTTGGTCATATTTATCACCATTTTTGTTGAAGAAACAGTGCAATATGGCACCTCTTTTATGGTTATATATAGCACCATTTGACAAAGGTGAAGTTTAGCACCTTTAAAGATACAGTATGGTGCTATATAGCACCAAAAGTGGTTCCCCTATGATTACGAGTCAAGAACCACTTTTGGTGCTATATAGAGTGTATAGATGAGCCACACCTGCATTTCATATATTTATATATTTACCATAGTAAAAAGTTATAGTAATAATTAGTATATATATGTATATATATATATATATATATATATATGACATAATAATTTTTTTTTTTTCACTCTGTGGACATGGACCCCAGGGCTGAACATTGTTTTTAGGCTTTTGAGGGAGGCACATATCTATGCAAAACTCAAATTATTCTTATTAGTTTCTAAAGTGACTAAAGTGATTCAGATAAAAGCAGTGAGTGATTTTCTAATTTTATTGTTTGATTGATGTTATCAATCAAAAAAAAAAAAAAAAAAAGGCATCTGGTCAGTGATGTAACTATTTTGTGAGTCCCAAAGCCAAACGCTTTCAAACGCTCAAGTCTGAATGAAAATGCATCCGAGTGCATGACAACTCCTAGTCCACTCAATGTTTTATTAGAATTCTACTAAATATACTAAGTAATACAATCAAATTGTCACATTTATTTTTTTAAGAGAAAAAGACAGGTTGTTGTTTATCAATAGTTCCCCCCTCTATTAATTGATACTTTGAGATCTTACCAAAAAATATTAACTTTGGACCTGCAGTTCTTCATTTCTACCAGCAGTGGGAAAAACAGAGGTTATGAAAAATGTCCACTGTGCCCCTGTATTGATTGCCACTGGTCGCATGTCTCTATCTTCCTGCTGACGAAAGTTATTACAAAAAGAAGGTTAATTTTGGACATGCAATTCTCTTTTCTACCAGTAGGGGTAAAACAGAAGGTTGTGAAAGATGTCCACTGTCCCCCTCTGTTGATTGACACTATTCTCATGTCTCTATCTTTATGCTGACCAAAGTTATTACAAAAAGAATGTTAATTTTGACATGCAATTCCCTAATCAGCCACTAAGGGTGAAATGGAAGGTTGTGAAAGATGTCCACTGTCCCCCTCTATTGATTGACACTGTTCTCATGTCTCTATCTTCCTGCTGACGAAAGTTATTGAAAAAAGAATGTTAATTTTGGACATGCAATTCTCTTTTCTACCAGTAGGGGTAAAACAGAAGGTTGTGAAAGATGTCCACTGTCCCCCTCTGTTGATTGACACTATTCTCATGTCTCTATCTTTATGCTGACCAAAGTTATTACAAAAAGAATGTTAATTTTGGACATGCAATTCCGTAAAATGTGAAAAATGTCCACTGCCCCCCTCTATTGATTGATACTGGTCTCATGTCTATAGGCCCTTTAACTACGAAGCTATTACAAAAACAAGGCCCACTGAGCTATAGCAAAAAACGAAGAAAACTTGCACTTTCCCCACGGTCCCTTACTGAAAGCTCCGCTGAGAGCGAGCTCTCCCGGCTTAATGCACATTGCGCGGCTTGTGCGGGACAGTGCTTATTATAAGCAGGGGCGGCTGATCTATTATGGGCGCTGGGGCGCCGCCCCTCCTACCAAGTAAAAAAAAAAAAAAAAAAAAATTAATAAGTTTGAAAAAAACTTACGTGTTTTTCACACTAGAATGAGTTTTCAAACTCCGTTTGAAAGAAGACCACTGGCTGAAAAACAAAAGATAAAAGAAATGGGACCGGTGTTGTGTAATATTCAGTTCCTGTGAAAAACTGTTCCAGTGGGTGGAGTTAATGTGAATAGTCATTAGTTCCCCTGTTGTGGGCGTGTCCTTGAAACAACGCGCAAACGAATGGAACTGAAAATATTAGTGCATGCTCCTCAAATCGCTACGTGTTTAATGGATTATTTAGAAAAGGTAATCAAGTATCAATGTTCAGCATTGAAGCATTAACTGCAACAGTGTCAAAATAATGCATAGTTTTTGTAATAATATGATAAATCGTCTATAAGCTGTTTTGCCTGATTGATTACAGGAATGCAGCAAAACAAACAATAAGTGAATAACTTATGCTAACCTAGGCTAATATAGTTTTTCATTTGGTTTGGTTTTAATTATTTCATTTATTTATTTGAATAGATTAGCCTACATAGTTGTCATTGGTGACTACTGCAGTGTGCATACAACAATGCCTGAAACAAACCTCTAGAAATGTATATACACCTCTAGGTCAGCCGCTACTCCAAGAATATTATTTTTAAATTTGGATAAGAAATCATACATATGTCACCATCAATAGTGTCATAATATGGCCTTGATTTGCTTTTGTGATGTTTCCACATATATTCATCATCATGTAAAGTCACTGTCTTGTTTCAGACTGGATGTGGAGTTTAAGTCACTCGTAGCTGACCATTGTGTGAACTGAACATACATGGAGCCTGTTTTCATTGAGTGCCAAGGCCATGTTTTAATATTTATCTCAGACACCAGACACTGACTTAATTTTGCATTGCTTCATTCCACATACACATACTTTCACATAATTTCCCTTGTTTTTCAATTTGAGTTGTATTCAAATACTTCTGCACTTGTCATAGTAACATTTAATGTATGTAACTAATATTTATATACTCTACAACATAATGTTTTGAGTAGCATTTTATATAAACAGTCAAAATAAAACACTTACTAAAAAAGATAACGCTATTTGTTAACCTACATGTCATGTTAAAATTAACCCATATCAGAGAACTGTCAACATGAAAGTGTTAAAATTATTGAAGTACTAACTTTAAATTAATCTCAGAAAATATTAATCTCAGGAGGAGATAGGAGAACAGAGTTTGGCTGACAAAAACATTTGGGTTTCATTGTTGTAAATTTTCAAATGTTAAACATGATTGTGTATATCTGCACTATCATGTGTGTTGCACTATCCGTACTTTCTTCTTGGAAGATCCTGCCGCCAAGTCAGATTCCTTGTGTGTGTAAACATACTTGGTAATAAAGCTCTTTCTGACTTCTGAACACAACACTAGGATCATGAAATTGTGGATGTTTTCACACACCATTTTTAAACATATGACATGAAAAGATTGTTTGATTGATTGCAACATATGGTCAAAGAACAGACACAATGTATGATTATACAGTATATGATATTTATTATTATAATATTATTGGTAGTTATTTCTCAGATTATCTAAACTGTTAAGCAATGCTCTGTATTTGATTGTTAACTAAATACAATTAAGGAAAACATGACATGCTTTTTAGGTCCATTTTAAAGGGACAATTCATTCAAAAATAAAAATGTTGTTTCAATGTTGTATGACTCATTCTTCTGTCAAAGATACTTTGTTCACACTGGTTTCAAACAGGTGAGTAAATGATGGCACAGTTTTCATTTTTGGGTGGACGTATACCTTTATATTATAATTTATTATAGGCTACTTGGAGATTTGTGATTCCCAAACAGGTGTATGTGCAAAGATTTTGATTTGTTTTTAACTTAAAATAAAAGAAAATAATAATAGAATAAAATATGTGACAGATAGAAGTAAATGTGCATTTATCTTTGTGACTTTTTAATTTACATGATACATGATATAATATGAGAAAAGGAATATTTGTAGTTTGGTGTTGATAAAGATACTGGGCTGTGGAGGCTGGGAAATACTGGCTATTAAAAATAAAAAAAGAAGATGATGATGATAGAAAGAAAGAATGACACAGGATACTCACACGAGACTAGCTTATATACATTTGGCCACAGATACATTTGTAGTGGTTTGTTTCAGGCATTGTTGTAGCTACACACTGCAGTATAGTCTCCAATGACAACTGGGTAGGTTAATCTATTAAAAAATAAATTAATTAATAAATTAAAGCCCCACAAATGAAATATATAAAAGCTACACATCAAACAACAACAACAAAAAAAAAAAACTATATTAGCCTAGGTTAGCATAAGTTATTCACTTATTGTTTGTTTTGCTGCATTCCTGTAATCAATCAGGCAAAACAGCTTATAGACGATTTATCATATTATTACAAAAACTATGCATTATTTTGACACTGTTGCAGTTAATGCTTTAATGCTGAACATTGATACTTGATTACCTTTTCTAAATAATCCATTAAACACGTAGCGATTTGAGGAGCATGCACTAATATTTTCAGTTCCATTCGTTTGCGCGTTGTTTCAAGGACACGCCCACAAAAGGGGAACTAATGACTATTCACATTAACTCCACCCACTGGAACAGTTTTTCACAGGAACTGAATATTACACAACACCGGATCAGCCACAAATTAACATCAGACAGCAGGTGAAAGACAAGGAAGCGTCTTATACTAGAGGCTTTTCGCGGACATGGTACACTAGGAAGCCGTGGCTAACCGGCTGCGGAGTAACTAACTCGCTGTTTTGCTTCCCTTGTTTGCTTTTTAAAACTGCTGCGACCGATCGAGCCTGGTGTGAAAACGGTGTTCAGGACATGAAACATTTTTCGGAAAAAATAAAAAAACACGAACACACAAAGATGCATATGGACAACTGCCTGAAATTTGCGTTGCTGGGGAAGGCTAACATTGCTACTCAGTTGGATGATGGCCATCGACTTTGTATAAGAAGGCACAATGAGGAAGTGGACAAGAATCGATATATTCTTTCTAAACTGATGAATCTCAAATTGGCACATCTTTCTGTCTTTGAAAGAACAATATTTGAAATCTACAAGGACATTCTAAATTCATACTTTAATAATTAAATTAGATGCTATTTGTTTTTAAATCGTTACTTTGGTGTTAATGTAATAAATAAACAGCAGAAATTGTTCAATTGTTAAAATAAAAATTTTAAAACCACATTGTCCTTCAGCCCCCCCTACTTTTTCCATCACCAGCCGCCACTGTTATATAGAGCGAAAATACTGAAAAAGAAGGCTGTGAAACATGATCAGCTTTGCCTTTTGTCGGTCACGCCATTTAGACTTTTTTAGGGCAAGTCGTTTTGAAGTTATTGGCGTTTATCGCTGAATGTGTCACGAATATTGAAAACAAAACAAACTTAACCCCGCTAAAACATTATTGTGATCTGGCAGTAAACACTGGGCTTGGTCTATCTGACGCCATATCAGGAATACAAACTGAAACAACGCCGCTATATTTTGAGGCAACCAACTTCTGTGACTAATGTTTTCTGAAAGTAGAAGAAGTGGTATTAGCCCTTTCTGCTGGTAAGTGGTTTTAAAGTTTTATTATTGAGGAAAACGCGTGACCTGCAGGCTTAAACTCCAAATTAGCACATCACGACGAAAAAAAAAAGTCCGGATTTTGAAGGCAGCTGAAAAATATCGACCAATAGGCTATAGCCTAACTGTGTTTTGTCTTTGAATCACTATGATACTATTATAGCCTATGATCGTACTATTTCTTGAAATCCTTCATTTTGATTTAACTAAAGTGAAAGTGATTTTACCCATCTCCTCCACCCACGTAGATTTCAGTTAGGCTGATCCAGTTTAGCTGTTTTCATAAAGTATGATTATTATTTTACCGACTGTTGCATAGCTACTTAATAAACTGGTGTTTCTTCAACTCTGAGCACTTTGTATCTAAACGAACAGTATTTATGTTTTTTTCATATAGGCCTACAGTCAAACCAAAAATGATTAAGGCACCAGATATAATTTTTGATATTTTTTACTAGTGGATGCATTATGTAAGGATAGCAAAATAAAGTGAACTGTGACATATTATACCAAAAAATTCGTCATACAGTGGAGTACCAGTAAAATTGATAAAAATTTGGGATCAAAAATTATTCAGAAACTCTGACCTGACCATGTTTTACTTAAGTGTTTTTTTTCTTTAATTGCTAATGCGATCTTTTTGCACCACAGACTGAACAAAATTAAGCATTGCTTGGTAATTGGTTGACCTAAATTGGTATTATTTAATTGTGTACTTAAATTTAAAAGCTGAATAATTTTTGGTTGATTGTAATCCATTACACACATTTCTATCAAAGTTATCTGATATTATCAAGATGAATTTGTTCTGACACCGTTTAACTCTGAGTTCTTGTCATATTTTATTACCATTTTCTAAACTATAGTGAATAAACTGATAATGTGAGAAATGTTGAAGGTGTCTGAATAAATTTTGGTTTGACTGTATTTTATTATTATTATTATTTATTATTATTATTTTACCTTTTGAAAAAGATGATTAGTCCAAAAAATACTTTGCTTTTCTGGAGCTCAACCATCCAACTACACTATCAACAGGTACTTGATATCCTCCTTAAAATGTTTATAAATTTTAACCATAAAAATGTAACTGGTTTCCTACCAATTATGCACTTTTTATTTTTCAGTTTAACAAAACATGTGTGAACATCTCTGCCCAGCTTAGTTGAGGATGACCTACTTCTCTCCTGTTCTGAGAAGAGCAGGTAAGCGACAAGCATATTAATCCATATTTTTATCAAGTTTTAATTTTTACTTGGGTTTATGCGTAAACGTGCACTTACCTTATATCACCTTTTCTTTTTAACATTGTCAAGGGCTCACAAACTGTATTGCTTTTGCTTCTATGAAAGAGACTCACTGTCTAAACTCATTTACACAGACAGATGCTGTCAAATCCCACAACCTCATCATCTGCAGAGAGAAACTGCCATTCAGTTACACCAAAACACATAATGATGGATGTAAAAACATTGTCAGGACATTACACTGGAACTTGGCCTTCATTACATTTATTTTGTGTGTTATTTTTTGTTTATTCATGTTCAGTGTCAATTATCATGTATTAATGTATTCACATTCAGCTAATAACTGTTTTAGAGCAATGTCATTTTAAGTACAATTTCCCATGTCAATTAAAAAATTAAAGTACACAAATTCTTGTCCAGTTTGCTTTATATAAACCCTAATAGATGCTACAAAGTATTATAGAGCAATGTAATATATTAATGACTATAAAGTATTAATAAAAAGGTTCTTTATAACACTTTTAAGCTTCTACATAGCACTTTCATTGCACATATGCATGATTCATTATGGAAGCTTTTGAAATTAGCATGAAACAGTCATCCATTTTATTCTCCAAAATAATGTCATTTTCGCAACCATCATTTCTGTTGTAGAATGCAATATGCTTTTGATATATTTAGTCAAAATGACAGTGTGTTTGAAATGTTTGGAATATTTTAGAGAAAATTATTAAAATTACAGAATTACCTTGTGATATATGACTGTTTATTGTTGGACATTGCTAGTAGACAAATAAGTAAATCTGTGAGAGGGTGAAACTAGTATATTTTTCCTGAATATCCACAAGCATAAAAATTTCAGAAAAATGGTCAATTGGAAGAACTCTACCGTAAATTATTGTAGCAACATTTTAGGATTTATAACCTTTACAGTTTCATAAAATTTACAGTAAACATATTTTTTCATTAAACAATTAACAGGTGTTTATAGTATAATTTATAGTCTTTTGCTGCTGAAATTGTGAATAATTTTCTACAGTGTAGAAAGGAGGTTTACAATGAGCTTATCCTTTTTCTGCTTTTTCTGTTTCAGTTTGTTTTCCAAAGAATGCATATGTCTGCAAGAAGCTTGTGGAAACACGACCTGTACAAGAACTGAGTCTTGAAGAATCTTGAACTACTCTCGCCTTGTTTTACGACATCCCTCCATACTGTTTACTGTTAAGGCACACATCACCCAACATCACAGCATGTGAAGCTTCTGAAAGTTGTGCTTCAGCATAGTACTAATGACATCCAAGAAATGTTATATTAACTGAATAGATCTAGACTGTGACTATGTTCGCTTTAAGAATCATTATTCTTATTACACTTATTGTTCCTCTTAATTATGACCTTTGTTCTTGTCAATGTGCTCATGCTGAATATGAGATACACAAGCAATGCTGCCCAATGTGTGCCCCTGGTAAGACTGCAAGTTATAACATTATATAGTGCTTAACTTTATTAATGTATTTTTTTTATCTTTATATGTTTATTTATTTGTTTATTTATTTACAGAATTAGAAGTTTGTTGTTTTCTGCTTTTTTGTTCCATATATATATATATATATATATATATACAGTCATGTAAAAAACTTAGCACACCCTATTGAATTCCATGGTTTTCTGTATCAGAGTCAGGACATAATAAAAAAGTATCTGGTCCTTGGCAGGTCTTAAAATTTGGAAAATAAAACCTCAGATGAACAACATCACATTACATATCACACTGTGTTATTATTTAATTAACAAAAATTAAGCCAAAATGGAAAAAAAAACATGTGACACAAATTTAGGACACCCTATGATTCAATTACCTGTAGATGCACTTTTAGCAGCAATAACTTGAATTAATAATTTTCTGTATGACTTTATCAGTCCCACTCTTCTTTACAACGTTGCTCCAGTTTATTGATGTTTGTGGGTATTTGTTTATGCACAGCTTTCACCACAGCATTTCAGTCAGGATGAGCTCTGGACTTTGACTGGACTATTGTAACCCCTTGATTCTTATTTTCGTGGCGTTGTGCATTATGGCCAAACATCTCCACCTTGGTCTCATCTGTTCAAAGGACATTTTTATGGAAGTCTTATGGTTTGTTTAGATGCAACTTTGCAACCTAAAATGTGCTGCCATACTTTTTTAGATAGAAGAGGCTTTTTTTCTGGCAAGCCTTCCAAACATGCCATACTTGTCCCATATTCTTGTAATTTTACTGTCATGAACTTTATCATTTCACATGTTAGCTGAGGCCCAAAGAGTCTCCGCTGTAGTTCTTGGGTTGTCTGCCATTTGAGCGTACACAGTCTGATCTTGGGTCCACTCCTGGGAGGATTGATGTCTGTTTTGAATGTCTTCTACTTGTGAATAATCTTCCTCACTGTAGAATGATGGGCTTCAAATTGTTTGGAAATGGCCGTGTCACTCTTCTCAGATTGATGGTAGTAACAATTGCTTCTTTAAGATTATTGCTGATGTCTTACCTCCTTGACATTGTGTTGACACACACCTGAAGGCTCCAGACCAGCAAACTGCCAAAACCTCTGCTTTTATTGAGGTGCTCACACTTGCTGATGATCATTTAATCAAAGGCATTTGATTTGCAGAGCCTGACTGCTACTTACCCTCTTAATTCCTATGTTAATAGTAAGGGTGTCCTAACTTTGTCACAAATGTTTTTTGCATTTTGGCTTTATTTTTGTTAAATAAATAATGGCATGGTGCAATGTGTTGTTGTGAGGTTTTATTTTCCAAATTGTAAGACCTGCCAAGGGCCAGATATTTTTTTTTTTATTATGTCCTGATACGGAAAACCATGGAATTCAAGAGGGTGTCCTAAATTTTTCACATGACTGTATACAGTTGCATCTCAAAATATGTGAATATCGTGAAAAAAAGTTTTTTTGTAACTTGTTTCAAAAAGTGAAATTTTCATATATTCTATATTCATTACAAGTAAAACATTTTGATTTTGATGATTAGAGCTTACAGCTCACGAAAGTCAAAAATCCAGTATCTCAAAATATTAGAATATTTACATTTGAGACAAGAAACAGTCGATCCAACAATACAGACGAGCTGAAGGCTCAATAGTGCCTCAGCAGTGCCACAGGCTGATCGCTTCCATGCAACTCCTCACTGATGCTGTCATTTGTGCTAAAGGAGCCCCGACCAAGTATTGAGTGCATAAATTAACATACTTTAAAGAACTGCAAATCCTTTTTTTGATTGATCTTAGGAAATATTCTAATATTTTGAGATACCGGATTTTTGACTTTCATGAGCTGTAAGCTCTAATCATCAAAATTAAAACAAAAACAAAAACTTTTGAAAGGTTTTACTTTACATGTAATGAATCTAGAATATATGAAAGTTTCACTTTTTGAATTAAGTTCCAAAAAATTTATTTTTTTGAGATGCACCTGTACAGCAAGTAAAATAAGTATTGAACACGTCACCATTTTTCTCAGTAAATATATTTCTAAAGGTGCTGTTGACATGAAATTTTCACCAGATGTCGGTAACAACCCAAGTAATCCACACATACAAAGAAAACAAAACAAATAAGTTCAGAAATTAAGTTCTGTGTAATCAAATGGAATGACCCAGGGAAGAGGTATTGAACATGCTTACTGAAATTTATTTAATACTTTGTACAAAAGCCTTTGTTGGTAATGACAGCTTCAAGACACCTCCTGTATGGAGAAATTAGTCACATGCATTGTTCAGGTGTGATTTTGGCCCATTCTTCCACACAAACAGTCTTTAAATCTTGAAGGTTCCATGGGCCTCTTCTATGAACTCTGATCTGTGGTTCTTTCCATAGATTTCCTATTGGATTCAAGTCAGGTGATTGGCTGGCCATTCTAGCAGCTTTATTGTCTTTTTCTGAAACCAATTGAGAGTTTCCTTGGCTGTGTGTTTTGGTTCATTGTCTTGCTGAAATGTCCACCCTTGTTTCATCTTCATCATCCTGGTAGATGGCAGCAGATTTTTATCAAGAATGTCTTGGTACATTTTTCCATTCATCCTTCCTTCAATTATATGAATTTTGCCAGTGCCACACCATGATGTTTTTGGGGTGATGTGCAGTGCCATTTGACCTCCAAACATGGTGTGTATTATGGCATCCAAAGAGTTTAGTTTTGGTCTCATCTGACCAGACTATATAGTATTTCACAGGCTTGTCTAAATGTTGTGCAGCAAACTTTAAACGAGCTTCAACATGCTTTTTCTTCAGTAATGGAGTCTTGCATGGTGAGCGTTTATACAGGCCAAGGCGGTTGAGTGCATTATTTATTGTTTTCTTTGATGTACCTGCTAATTCCAGCTCTTTCTGAAGCTCTCCACAAGTGGTCCTTGGCTCTTAGACAACTCTTCTGATAATTCTTTTCACTCCTCTGTCAGAAATCTTGTGAGGAGCACCTGGTTGTGGCTGGTTTATGGTGAAATAATGTTCTTTCCACATCCAAATTATGGCCCCAACAGTGCTCACTGGAACATTCAGACGTATAGAAATCCTTCTGTAACCAATGCCATCAGTATGTTTTGCAACAATAAGGTTGTGAAGGTCTTGAGGGAATTCTTTGTTTTTACCCATCATGAAATGTGTCTTGTGTGACATGTTAGTAATGAGACACCTTTTTATAGGCCATCAGTTGAGACTGAACCAGCTAATATTAATTTCCAATGACAATGAGCAGGATTGCTTTCTAATTACTGATAGATTTCAGCTGGTGTCTTGGCTTTCCATGCCTTTCTTCACCTCCCTTTCTTCATCTGTTCAATACATTTTCCCTATGTCATTCCACTTTATTACACAGAACTTAATTTCTAAACTTATTTGTTTTGTTTTCTTTGTATATATGGATTACTTTGGTTGTTACCGACATCTGGTGAAAAATTTCATGTCAACAGCACCATTTGTCAGTCCTGTGTTCCTGTCTTGGTGTGTTTTTCTGTCTCATGTGTTCCCCATGACCTAGTTTTCCCTCTTGTATGCCCATATTTGGTTCTGTTCCTGTTCTTGTCCTCATTGTATCATTATTAGTTCATTAGTCTCCATCTGTGTTTATTTAATTATCTCGTTTAGTTTGAGTATTTAAGCCCTGTGTCTAGCATCCCGTATTATACGTTGATGTTGTGCTTCTTGTGTGTCTCTGCCTGCCTTGTGTTACCCCATTTTGGAAGATTAAAGAATGTTTACTTTGAGTTTATCCTACTTCTCCTTGTTCTTCGTTTTGCCACAGTGGGCAACAGTGACACCTTTAGAAATATATTTACTAAGAAAAAAGGTGACGTCTTCAATACTTATTTTACTCGTTGTGTATGTATATATATATATTTATATATATATATATATATATATATACACATACACAGTAGTCAACATTTGAAGTGGATTAAAAAAAGGTAATCAAAGTAGTCCTAAGACAAGAACGCTTTTAGGTTTTAGGACAACTTTGATGAAAGGTTTTGATCCACTTCAAATGTTGACTAGTGTATGCACACAAATTATAAATGTCTTTTCTTTTTCTTAATTAATTACTAATTAATTATCTGAAATTATAAAGGGCTTTTCTAAATACTCTGATATTTTGATACTTTTCCCCCAAAATGGTAAAAATATTCAATATTGTTAGAAATCTACAACAAATTTTATGTGCTGCCTATTCAGGAAACCGTGTTCATTGGCACTGCACAGATGACACCAGCACAACTTGTGTTCCATGCCCTTCATTAACTTTCATTGATGAACCAAATGGCCTCATGGAATGCTTTCCCTGTACTGTATGTGATGCAAGTGAGTGTTTCCATTTCCACTTGATATATGTTCATCTGAAAATGTAAGATTGATGTTGAAAAATGTCACAGGTTGCACATGTAACCATGGTTCCTGAGAAGGGAACAAGACACTACATCCTCTAGCGGTCGCTGTGGGGAACGCCTTCAGCATGGTGTCTGAAGTACATGTCTAAACACAACAATAACATTGGCCGGCGACAGCCTATGACTTCACTACCGGCGCAACCATAGTATAAAAGGGTGCTGGGAGAATGCGTTATCTGCTACATACCCAAAATAACTTACCTGATAAGGGCTGATATGACAAAAAGATGTCCAGTGCAAAGGGATTTGTAATGTACCGAAAATAAACACCTTCCACTGGACCAGAGAAGGAGATTTCCTATAGAATCCTCTCTCCAGATCCCATGAGCTGGACAGCCATCACTGGCTGTACCCCAGTCCAAGCGGGAAGTGTTTGTCATTGGTATCAATGACAATACACACCTAGAGTGGGACCCAAGGTGAGGAACCAGGGTCTGAGGCGCATAGAACAAGGGTACGATGTTCACAGCCAGTAAACCTTACCATATATATGGATATTAGAAAGTGCACAAGATGCTCAGCTTGTGCGCTTGGCATAAACATGGATTTTAGAAAGGGCACGGAGCACTCAGTGCCATGAAGGTAGTGCGTCAGGGAGGCCAAAAGGAGGCCTAGCAACCTGGCATGACTGCATCAGAGACCTCTAGGGAGCGGAGTACTCGACTCTCAGTACAAAAGGAGAACTCACATTCTTGGCCTGGGAGCGGCATGCTCATAGGCGATCCTTCTGAAGAGAGAGGAACACTGCCAAGCACAACCATAAGGGCAGACCATCAGGGAGGCCAAAGAAGGCCTATCAACCTGGTATGACTGCCTCACAGAGCTCAAAGGAGCAGAGTACTTGACTCACAGGTTGAGAGGAGAACTCATATGCTCAATCTCATACCTCAGTAAGGGGAGGGGGATCCCACACAGCAAGGCTGGGAAAGAGCCTGTTGAAAGCACAGCTAGAGGAGGAGAACCTAATTGGGAAGGTCTAGTAGACCACAAAACCCAACACAACCAGAGTGAAGCGGATGACGTATTCTCCCGGTGCCCTTTTATACTATAGTCGTGCTGGTACTGACGTCACAGGCTGTCGCCTTCCAATGTTATTGTTGTGTTTAGGCATGTGCTTCAAACACAGGTCATGTGAAGGTCAATGCGACCGCTAGAGGATGCAGTTCAAGTTTCCTCGAAAGGGAATCATGTCTGTTTATTCAAGTGATTTAAGATCTGAACAGTTGCAAACTAGTTGCTCCAGGAAACTGTTGCTAAAAAGAATATAGTGTAAGTGGCTTCAGATGTAACTGCGAAAGTATCTTCTAAAGCCTCGTTCAGACTGTCAGCCCAGATCTGATTTTGTGCATATCTGGATGGAATCTGATTTGAATAACTGACTGTCCACACAGTGTATCGCAACTGTTCATATTCGATTTGTGTGTCCAAAAGCGCTCTTTCGTTTTACGGAATGTGCGTTGGTTTCTATGACAATGCCGTTGCATTGTTGACTGCAACAATGCTAAAAACAACAATAACAGCAATACAGATTGCAATACAGATGTTAGCTTACGATAGGACAACATGTTGCTATCACGCTGGATAATATTTAGTCTTATGAGGCAGCGGCAGAAACGCGGGAAGCTGGAATGTGCGACTTTATTCTGTGCTGCTGTCTCTACTGGTTTCAAAACTCAAAGAGGTGCGTATACTAGCAGTTTATTGTCTTTTTCCGCTTGACTTACAGTTCACAACAACACAAGCTTGTTTTTGCAACAACGTTTATTATGTTTTCTACAAAAACATCTGACGTGTTTACGTTTTACATGGTGTGAAAACGTGAAAAAGCTATGATAAATCCGATCTGACCGGTCAGACTGATACGGATTTCCAGGAATGTGATTTGAATAGGATTCCAAACCACATATGAATGTAGCTCGAAACGGATTTGCAAAAATCGGATTCCATGTAGATTTCCACAAAAATCGGATTTGGGCTGACAGTATGAACGAGGCGTAAAAGACAAGTATTGCAACGCATAATATTTTTTATCCTAGGCCGTGGTTTAAGAGTGAATAAAGTATGCACTCAGTCATCAGATACTGTTTGTGGGCCACTAGAGAGATTCTACTGCATCGAAAAAAAGAAAGGCAGCTGTACTTTAGCTGTGCAACATTCGGAATGTAGCCCTGGACAATATATCAAACAAGCAGGTAAATGATAAAAAAAAAAATACTGTTATATAAACATACACGAAACATTGTTTATTGTTATCTGTGCTGCATTAAATGTAATAGAAAAGGGAAGAAATGAATAGACAAACACAACAGAGACAGTTTAGTTTGCTGACTGTCTCTGCAGGTACTGGCTCCACAGATACTGTATGTGCTGACTGTACAGGTGACACATATTCAAACGGATCTTTCTCCTCCTGTTTACTACACACAAAGTAAGTGCTCACTTATGCTGTTTATGTGTACTGTTGGTCATTTTTCAACAAATCTGATCCTGTATATTATTCACAGATGTGAGGCCCTGGGACTTACTGAAACAAATCCAGGAACACATTCATCTGACACCAAATGTGGAAATCCCTCTACAGCTGTAGCAATAATTGCCCCTAGTGTTATAGTTACTTTAATATTAATTCTAGTAATAATTGTTTTCATAATTAAACATATTCGGAAGAAGAAGCAATCAAAAAGTTCAGGTAAGTGTTATTCAGTTATTTTTGTAGTATGAGATCTATAGTTGTTTTTTATTTTCTGTGAAAATTCAACAATCAATTCAGGCTGGGACACTTTGATAATCATTCTTATACACTGTATATTGCTACACTTAAAAATGATGGTGCTGTAGAGAGGATTTTACACAGATTTATTATTATCAATCTTGATTACAGTTGTGCTGCTTAATACTTTTGTGATAAAGTAGCATTCAGAGGTTTGGGGTAAGTAAGATTAAAAAGAAAAGACAAAAAAATATATATATACAGTGAGGAAAATAAGTATTTGAACACCCTGCTATTTTGCAAGTTCTCCCACTTAGAAATCATGGAGGGGTCTGAAATTGTCATCGTAGGTGCATGTCCACTGTGAGAGACATAATCTAAAAAAAAAAAATCCAGAAATCACAATGTATGATTTTTTTAACTATTTATTTGTATGATACAGCTGCAAATAAGTATTTGAACACCTGAGAAAATCAATGTTAATATTTGGTACAGTAGCCTTTGTTTGCAGTTACAGAGGTCAAACGTTTCCTGTAGTTTTTCACCAGGTTTGCACACACTGCAGGAGGGATTTTGGCCCACTCCTCCACACAGATCTTCTCTAGATCAGTCAGGTTTCTGGCCTGTCGCTGAGAAACACGGAGTTTAAGCTCCCTCCAAAGATTCTCTATTGGGTTTAGGTCTGGAGACTGGCTAGGCCACGCCAGAACCTTGATATGCTTCTTACAGAGCCACTCCTTGGTTATCCTGGCTGTGTGCTTCGGGTCATTGTCATGTTGGAAGACCCAGCCTCGACCCATCTTCAATGCTCTAACTGAGGGAAGGAGGTTGTTCCCCAAAATCTGGCAATACATGGCCCCGGTCATCCTCTCCTTAATACAGTGCAGTCGCCCTGTCCCATGTGCAGAAAAACACCCCAAAGCATGATGCTACCACCCCATGCTTCACAGTAGGGATGGTGTTCTTGGGATGGTACTCATCATTCTTCTTCCTCCAAACACGTTTAGTGGAATTATGACCAAAAAGTTCTATTTTGGTCTCATCTGACCACATGACTTTCTCCCATGACTCCTCTGGATCATCCAAATGGTCATTGGCAAACTTAAGTCGGGCCTGGACATGTGCTGGTTTAAGCAGGGGAACCTTCCGTGCCATGCATGATTTCAAACCATGACGTCTTAGTGTATTACCAACAGTAACCTTGGAAACGGTGGTCCCAGCTCTTTTCAGGTCATTGACCAGCTCCTCCCGTGTAGTTCTGGGCTGACTTCTCACCTTTCTTAGGATCATTGAGACCCCACGAGGTGAGATCTTGCATGGAGCCCCAGTCCGAGGGAGATTGACAGTCATGTTTAGCTTCTTCCATTTTCTAATGATTGCTCCAACAGTGGACCTTTTTCACCAAGCTGCTTGGCAATTTCCCGTAGCCCTTTCCAGCCTTGTGGAGGTGTACAATTTTGTCTCTAGTGTCTTTGGACAGCTCTTTGGTCTTGGCCATGTTAGTAGTTGGATTCTTACTGATTGTATGGGGTGGACAGGTGTCTTTATGCAGCTAACGACCTCAAACAGGTGCATCTAATTTAGGATAATAAATGGAGTGGAGGTGGACATTTTAAAGGCAGACTAACAGGTCTTTGAGGGTCAGAATTCTAGCTGATAGACAGGTGTTCAAATACTTATTTGCAGCTGTATCATACAAATAAATAGTTAAAAATCATACATTGTGATTTCTGATTTTTTTTAGATTATGTCTCTCACAGTGGACATGCACCTACGATGACAATTTCAGACCCCTCCATGATTTCTAAGTGGGAGAACTTGCAAAATAGCAGGGTGTTCAAATACTTATTTTCCTCACTGTATATATATATATTTCTGTTTCAAATCAATGCCATTCATTTAAATTTTTCTATACATCAAAGAAACCTGAAGTAATCATCAGGGTTTCCACAAAAATATTAAGCAGCAAAAACTGTCAACCATGATAATAATACAAATCTTTAATAATGTCATATTAGAATGATTTATGAAGGGTCTTGTGACACAGAAGACTGGAGTAATGGCTGCTGAAAATTCAGCTTTGCCATCACATGAATAATATTGTAAAATACAATAAAATATAAAACAGTTATTTTAAATTGTAATAACATTTTACTGTATTAAAGTTTTTACTGTGTTTTGAGCAAATAAAATCAGTTTTGGTAAGCATAAAAGATGCATTTCTAAAACATAAAAAAAATCATAATTATTACAAACATTTGACTAGTTTATTGTTAGTTACATTAATTTAATACTTTTACTGTTCTCTCTCTTCTGTTCATACAGGGATACAGGTATGTTCAACTTTTTACATGAAAGAGAAGGTAAAACAAAGTTTGTTTACTATGTTTTAAAAATGTCTGTTTTTGTTCAAAAGGAAACAGGAAATGGTTTACATGAAAACAACAGTTCAGAAGGTAAGTATATCATATAGACAAAGGCATGCAAGACGCATTGATTATCAATTCAGCTTATATACATGATGAGAAACTTCAAAAACACAATATTAGATTTTAATTATGTGAATTATATAATATTTTGCTCTTCTATGGTTTGACTGTGACAAATTAATGCAAAACATTATTTGTGCTTCTGCAAGCTGAAAAGTAATGCTTCACTGTTTTTTCAGTTGTTGGTGGCAGGAAAATTGTTGAACTATTTGAAACAAAAGAACAAGTCCTGACAACCTGCGAATGACTACAGTTTCTACACTGCTCAGACATTTCACTACATATACTGAAGGAGGTATCATGCCTGAAATGTAGCAGTTTGAGCCACAGTCATTGAAACAAAAGTCAAACAGCATCAAATGATTTTGCCATCTTCTATTAATCAATTACTAATGAAATAGTGTGTGTCAAGCCTCAAATAAAATAATAATACTAATAGTGAATGTAACAACAACATGTAATATGCTGGCTCAAGTACATGAGCCAGCATATTACAACTACATTATCACTTTCTATAAGACATTTGTATACAGAAACAGTATTTTGTTGTTTTTTGCACAATTAAATATTTTTGTAAGGATTAAATAAATGATAACAGCCTCTTTTTTTAAACAAAGAAATCACTTAAATTTTCTGTGTGTTTTCGTTATCTTTATAGTGCTTTAGTTATCACATTTTTTCAGCTTCTCAAAAGCAGTAACAGTATTCTAGTATTGTACATCAGGGGCTGTATTCACAAAACATTTTGTCCTACCACTGAGTTCTCTTAAATATCAGTAAGAATTCTTTGGTAAGAGTTTACTCTTAAAACGTATTCACAAAGCTGCTGAGAGCAACTTTTATTTAAGAGTTTAATTAACAGACTAAAAGTCATGGCTGATAGTAAGACATTGTGCAAACTTGAAAACCAAACTGGACTCAAGAAGGACATACACTGTTAGACATTTCAAAGGGTTTTTACAGTGTTGCCAGTAAGTTACTGTAATTAAGATTTACAGTAGCAAACTGTATTTGATTTATCAGTATACTACTTTAATTACCGGTAATTCATTTTAATATAGATTTTATTAGATTTAATAATTTTTATATAGAATTCATTTTATTTTTACTCTACATAGGTACTGCTGGCATTCAATTAAAACAGACACAATAATTACAAAATATCAAATTCTTTATTTAAAACATTGCATGTATAACACTTAAAAATACAGTCTTCCAATGGTGGAACAGTGCATCTTCACCATTTCTCCTGTCTTAGGACGTTTTGCAGTGCATTATGGTGTGTCCTCTGGATTCATCCTCACAAAGAATCTTTAGGCAACAGAAACATAATGGGGAAAAAAGACAAGCAGCCAGAGAATACATAGCCATCTGCAAAACCCAGGTGCTGCTCCAAAACATGGCCACCATCTTTGCTCACCCTCCACTTTGACAGAAATGTCTTCTCTGAAAAACAAGTAGAAGAAATAACACACTTTTGAAGGCAAACCTCATATAGAATACACAAATCTCTCAAAACCATAGTTGTTCTCTTACCATGAATTATCAGTCTCAGGGTGGCTGGCCTGCTCATGTCTTTCTTGATGCTTCATTGCAGTTGCCTTTAAAACACAAATACAAAAAAAATGCAGTAAATCTTAAATTGCATTAAAAACTATAACAAACTAATTCTACAACTAGAAAGGCAGCTAGCCATAAAACTAGTTTAACCTAGCTAACATACGATTTTATTTTCTCAGGCTACTGGCCAACATTAACTACTAACACCTGAACAAAATTTCACATTAGTTAACCTAATGTTAATATAAGATAAGCGTTGCTCGTTAAAAACTATTTTAATTCGGTAACTTAATTCAATAAGCTGACAAAAGTCATTTGAAACGACAGCGCAGTTTACCATGGAAAAGTTCTGTAACCGCCATGTTGACTAGTAAATGTTACTAATGTTAGGTAAACTGGTGTGCAAAAATCTGACACAAACACACAGACAAACGTACATATATTTTTACCTTGCTTGCTGGTCTTATTCTCTCGTAAGATGCATCGACACACAGCGTAGATGTTCTCCGGAGCTCTCCCACTCTCGCGGGTTCATCCCCGGGCAAAACCCGCAGCGCTGCCCCGCTGCTTCCATGTCTTCCTCGGACGCGAGTGGCACGGCTAGGCGCGACTTGATAAAAAACAATATAGAACCAATTATATATACTATCTACAGTGGATGCGGACAGTAAAGTGATGCCCCGGTATATTTCTGATGTACAGATGTACTCCAAGCGCTCGCACTGTTTCTGACACGAAGTACAAATGGATTTTTCAATCATTACAAGCGATGTAACACATCCAGTAGTCAGTCCCAAGCTGCTGCGGCGTTGTAGACACGGTGCAGGGCAAATTGTGTCAATCCAAATGTAAGAAATTAGGAAAATAAAACGACCTCAGTATAATGGCGCCAAAGAGACCGTTACAGTAGTATACAGCAATTTTTAAAAAATACAGTAAGTCTCTGTATGTGGGGTCTGACGTCACAGAAAATTCCCATGATGCAAATGGTATTACAGTTATTTACTGTAAAGGGAATTTGCAGTATTACACTGGGTGATATACAGTAAATAACTGAGAAATTACAGAAATGTCTATCAGTGTAATTAAAGGGAAATAATCGTGAAATGTTTCTAAAAATGTTTGTTATGATTTTAGGATTGTTTGTGATTTGTTCGTAGACTTAGGAGTCCTCTTGTTTTAGCTGGTTTACTCCTAAAACACTTTGTGAGATATAGAGCAAAAATTTAGGAGTCCTAAAATTAGGATTGATGCACCCATTATTTTTAAGAATTTCTCCTAAATCAGCAAGTTAGAAGCTAATTTTAGCCTAGATGTTTTGTGAAAAAAGCCCCAATTCATTCTGATAAACTGCAAAAAATAAATAAATAAATAAACAAATAAAAAATAAATAAAGTGACTATTTGAAATAGACTATTTTAAACTGTATATTGCAATATTATTGGTTTATATTTGCATAATAAAAAATGCTTGTTGTTGGATAGTTTTGGTTTTGCACTCAGTAATATTTGTTTGTTGTTAGTGTAACAGTTGTAGTATACAGCATGTTGTAGATAGGAAGAAATGTATGTAGATAGGCGCAAAAGTTATTTAAAAAAAAAATTTTTTTTTATGTTACATGATATTTCTTAGTATATTTTCTTTGAACAAATAAGGAAATGCATGTTCAAAATAACCACTTCAGAAAAGGGTGTACAATTTCCTGTTCGTTCCAGTCACACTTGTCATCTCAACTCTTTCATAACAAACAACTCCTTTCCTGATTTTAATTAAAGGTGCTGTAGGAGATCTTGGAAAATGCTAAATTTAGCCTGATAGCACTGAAAGCGAACGTCTCACCCTCCCTGCAATCGCCGTCCAAAGCCACGCCCCCTGAACGCATATACGCTCACAGACCGAATAACAGAGACAACATTACTACAATAGGCTACATCAGCGGTTCCCAATCCCAGTCCTCGCCATGATTCCAGTTCGAAGCGAGCATATATGGGCGTTTCTTCAACTAGGGGCACTTTTAGCCTTGTGAAGTTGAATAAAAAAAACTTGTTCAAAAGTCACGTAACACAGTCTCATAAGTTTAAATAATTTGTCTAGTTTTAAGGTCTGTATTGTGTAATTTTACTAAATATTATGTTATTTACTCAATATAGTATTATCTTACTTAAAATATTATGTATGGTTATAAAAGTAATCAATAGACTGATCAATGTGCTGATTATTACAATACTGGATGTCTTAATACAGATTGTGAGTCTTAAGGGGCCATCCAGTGGACTGTACTGGTGTCTTCCATTAGATTGTACCAGTGAATTTAAAGGGATAGTTCACCCAAAAATGAAAATTTGATGTTTATCTGCTTACCCCCAGGGCATCCAAGATGTAGGTGACTTTGTTTCTTCAGTAGAACACAAATGAAGATTTTTAACTCAAACCGTTGCAGTCTGTCAGTCATATAATGCCAGTTAATGGGCACAGAATCTTTGAGAGAGAGAAAAACATGCACAGACAAATTCAAATTAAACCTTGCAGCTCGTGACGATACATTGATGTCCTAAGACACGAAACGATCGGTTTGTGCGAGAAACTGAACAGCATTTATATCATTTTCTTACCTCTGATACAGGCAATGTCCAACTCTCCTGAGCTCATCCACAACATCCGGCGCATGACATGTCAACGGCTCTGGAACATAGATATATATATATACACATAGATATATATGTAGATCCTTACGTATCGCTGCCCATAGAAACAGTCGCTAATGAGGCATCTATGTATATATATCTATGTGCCAGAGCAGGTTGACGCGTCACGCGCCAGATGTTGTGACAGTCGGACATTGAGGTTTATCAGAGGTAAAAAATGATATAAATACAGTTCAGTTTTCAGACTGTTTCGTGTCTTAGGACATCAATGCATCGTCACAAGCTGCAAGGTTTAATTTGAATTTGTCTGTGCATGTTTTTTTTCTCTCTCAAAGATTCTGTGCCCATTAACTGGCATTATATGATTGACAGACTACAACGGTTTTCAAATTTTCATTTTTGGGTGAACTATCGCTTTAAATAAGCCGATGAACTTTGGGTGATTTCCAGGATATGACAGGTACAAGTAAACAACTTTGATATATGACTCATGTGACCACCTCCAACCAATAGGGGGCCATAGAATAAAAGTTTTTAAAAAATGGCGGATCTGGCCAAATTCCACCATTAAAAATGGACCAGGTGGGCTGGTAATAAATTGTGGCAAACCAGACAGGCATAACCAATAAAAAACCTGAACTACCAAATATGGTTCGCTCAGATAGATATAAAAGTGGATGCCCCGACGGACAGAGATTAGATGCGGCGGCCGTCATCTCGGCTTTGTTGCTGTGGTCAGTAAAGTCTTATTTTGACATCTGGAACTCTGCTTCTTCAGCTTTATTGACAAATTTGAGAAGACCATCGTTTGTTTCCACAACAAATTGGCATCACGAACAGGATTGGCTTGAAGCCTGACCTTGACAAGAGCCGTAGCAGGTGAACGCCTGGCGAAAACGCAAACAATAAAAGACGAATGAGGTAAGAGTAATTTTTTTTGTTTGTTTTGTTTAAATTAAAATGGTGAACTGTTTGCGTGGTTGCTAAGGTCAAACCTGTGGCAGTGATTGAAGAAAGGGCTTCACCAAATCAAATCTAGATAATTTAAGTTAAAATAACAGACGTAAGAGGCTCCAGATGTCAAAAGACGCGCATGCGTTAGAGTAGTAAAGAGTTTTTGTGTGTGCACAAGAGGTGCACGGTGCCTAAGAGAGGCATAAAAGCCCGTGGTTGACGCTTCCTATGTGGGGGGGCCAAGGGATACCAAGGAGCTGCTTGTGGGATGGTTAAGTGTGGCCCTGGTGGACCCCCACAGCGGAAGGGCTGCTCGGACGGGTGTCTGCAGACGAGAAAGAGTTAGTCTTTGTCTGTCCATTGAATGATGAGAGAGAATTCTGTGTGCGCGCGCTGCACACAGGATACATTAAGTGCTGATTGCTTGGCTGAGATACTAACCACATTAACTGTACTGGGCTTTGTATAAAGCTAAATGTGCTGATTTTATGTGTTTTATGTTTATGACTGTTTATGATTGCAATAGGTATGAAAAACCAGTGTGAACAATGGTAAAATAATAAAGAAGGCAATAAGATGGTGATTGGAATGTAAAGATTGTATAAAGAAAATTATAAGACTATTCCAAAGAACTGGCTTTGTTGGGTGTTTGGACATCATCCAAGTTGCCAATGATGTGATCCAAATTGTGAAACACAATTATTGATAAAGAAAAAGGTAAAAAGTAAAAAGTGACTGGTTTTTCGTTCCTAGAACAAAAGAGAGACCAAAGTTGGTTGGTGCTTCTTTCTCATTTGATCTGTGTGTGCATGACAGAGGGAGTGGAAGCACTGAGTGGGAGTGAAGGAGTAGCTGTCTGTGTGTGTGTGTGTGTGTGTGTGTGTGTGTGTGTGTGTGTGCAAGCGAGGAACCTCTGTGTGAGTGAGAGAGTGAAAGTGTCTACGTGACTGTCAGCAAAGAGTGAAAACAAAAGCAGAAGTGCAGGGAGGAGGAGAACAGAGCAGTGTGAGTGTGTAGAGAGAAAGACAGAGAGAGCATGCATATGTGTGCGTGAATACATGTGTGTGCGCACACACGAAAGTGAGAACCTGTATGTTGGTCTGACTTTGTGCGTGTGTGTGACAGATGCACCCATTATTTTTAAGAATTTCTCCTAAATCAGCAAGTTAGAAGCTAATTTTAGCCTAGATGTTTTGTGAAAAAAGCCCCAATTCATTCTGATAAACTGCAAAAAAAAAAAATAAACAAATAAAAAATAAAGTGACTATTTGAAATAGACTATTTTAAACTGTATATTGCAATATTATTGGTTTATATTTGCATAATAAAAAATGCTTGTTGTTGGATAGTTTTGGTTTTGCACTCAGTAATATTTGTTTGTTGTTAGTGTAACAGTTGTAGTATACAGCATGTTGTAGATAGGAAGAAATGTATGTAGATAGGTGCAAAAGTGATTTTTTTTTTTTATGTTACATGATATTTCTTAGTATATTTTCTTTGAACAAATAAGGAAATGCATGTTCAAAATAACCACTTCAGAAAAGGGTGTACAATTTCCTGTTCGTTCCAGTCACACTTGTCATCTCAACTCTTTCATAACAAACAACTCCTTTCCTGATTTTAATTAAAGGTGCTGTAGGAGATCTTGGAAAATGCTAACTTTAGCCTGATAGCACTGAAAGCGAACGTCTCACCCTCCCTGCAATCGCCGTCCAAAGCCACGCCCCCTGAACGCATATACGCTCACAGACCGAATAACAGAGACAACATTACTACAATAGGCTACATCAGCGGTTCCCAATCCCAGTCCTCGCCATGATTCCAGTTCGAAGCGAGCATATATGGGCGTTTCTTCAACTAGGGGCACTTTTAGCCTTGTGAAGTTGAATAAAAAAAACTTGTTCAAAAGTCACGTAACACAGTCTCATAAGTTTAAATAATTTGTCTAGTTTTAAGGTCTGTATTGTGTAATTTTACTAAATATTATGTTATTTACTCAATATAGTATTATCTTACTTAAAATATTATGTATGGTTATAAAAGTAATCAATAGACTGATCAATGTGCTGATTATTACAATACTGGATGTCTTAATACAGATTGTGAGTCTTAAGGGGCCATCCAGTGGACTGTACTGGTGTCTTCCATTAGATTGTACCAGTGAATTTAAAGGGATAGTTCACCCAAAAATGAAAATTTGATGTTTATCTGCTATCTCTATTTTTAATTAACATACATTGTTTAAATCAAATTTGTTTATTTGTGATCATGGTACGAGTTCCTTACGTTACTTAACAGGCAATATGATGTTCTGTATGCAGAACGACGGTTATGAGACAATTGTGAATGAGATCATAGCACTGAACACTGGCGGTATGATTCATCTATTCTATATCTTTATTTATTTATTTGAAAAAAATAAAAAAAATAAATACAATGGTGTATATGCGTTTATGATCGTTTCTTACTCTTATTATTCTCGCCGACAGCGGTACCTCGGCAGCTCAGCACCGCGTCTGAGGCGAGTGAGATTAGGCCTGACAACGCGCCACCACACGGTAAGTTTATTAATAATTTCTATTATGTCATAAAACTAAAGAAATCGTACTTGCACCAGAGTGTTTAAGGGTTTGTAAACCACGGAAATTAAGTGTTGTGTTGTGTTTATGGACGTCTCTGTCGCGTTATTCACACGAGCAGGGGAGGACCGTCAGATCCTATCCGAAGCGGGAGAGAGTCAAACTGAAAACAGAGGGTCACTCGGTGTGTTTTTTAATCAGCATCTAGATTTATAAAAGTTTTCTATTACGTTGTGAAAAAAAAAAAAAAATAACTTTTTGTGTTTGTTCTAGCGTGTTTAAGACGGCTTGTCAACCGTTACCCACGTGACGCAGCAAACAGGGTTGGAGAGGGGCAACAGTTAGGACGGAATCTGCTTGTGACAGCCCAGGTTCACGCTCCGGTGCTACGATCTACTAATAGGACACTGCAGGGTATGTATTAATTACAGACATTAGTTATAATATATCTGTATCGTAGCCTTAAAATAATAATATATAATTCATATTCTTTTGACTCTAGGTCGTGCGAGGAGTTTTGCTAACACTGTACCACCACCGTCGCAAGCATTTGCTAATGGTGTGGGTGTTAGGAGACAAGAAGCGTCATCCAGTTCTCCACGAGTAGACCGGGATGTGATTGCTAGTGCTGTGCTGGTTCAGGCTCGGGCACAAAAGACTGCAAGACCCCGCAACCATAGTGTGATACCTAACAATCCTGAGCGAAAACGTCCAAGACAATCAACTGGTGAGTACAGAGGCCTCAAAATGAAAATGTCATTATTATTATTATTGTAAGAATAATTATTATTATTATTATTGTGCACCCATCAGAAGACACAGTAATCTGGAACGAACATTTTGTTCAAGCATGGGACGACTGTGATATGAACAACGTGTCTAATGTGGATCGTGAGGAGGCCTTAAATCAACAGCCCCAGGCCGTTGAAAACGCTGCAGATTCAGACGGGGGTGCAGACACGCTCCCTTCAAACCAGGAGGAATACAAGAACCAACTGCAGAATGATGCAAACAAGGACATTCTGAACCTTCTGAACACTGTTGTCAAGAACCAAAAAAGAATTATAGATGACCACCAGAGGGCCCGGGAGGAGCAAGCACGTTTTAATCAGACTGTGACAACAACGCTACAGAAACACGGGATCATCCTTAAACAAACAATTGCGTTGCAAAAACGCCATGATGGCGGGCATGAACAAACAGCCCACAATCAGGAAATGATTGTGACTCTTTTAAATGAACTTCTGGACCTGTTTAAATAGAGGTATTGGTGAGTCCTATTTTCTTTACCCATTTTTCCTAAGCGTGTATTGTTTTAGTCGCAAGCGTGGTTTTTTTTTCTGTTGTCCAATTCATCACTTTCATTGAGGGTTTTATGCTGTGAATAATTTTGAAATAAATTAGGGTTAAAAATGGCTGCAAAACGTTGTCGGGAGTCATGTGACGATGAACAGGGTCCTCCGTTAAGATGTAGTAGGGATGATCATGGCAATTTCCAACCTCAACAAAACACTACAGAAAATCTGCTCCGGCTCATTCAGACTGTTGATGAGATGAAAAAAAAACAAGTCCGCTAGATTGTTAAAATTAATAAACGAAGTGCGATCAAGGTCAGAACCTCCTCCAGAACCAATTTTTAATTTTGAACAGACATGTGAGACATCAGATTCTCCTCCAGAACCATTTTTCGACTTTGAACAATTTGTAAATTACCAACAGACATATGAGGAGACTGATTCTCATGCAGAACCATTTCTCGAACAATTTGTAAATTCTCAACAGTCCGGAGAGGTTGCAGAAATGCGTCTATACCCCATTTTCGAACGATTTGTAAATCCGCAACAGTCCGGGGAGGGGATAGGTATCCAGTCACATCACGCGCTCGACCTTACCGACCCAAGTATGGGTCTCACACATAATGAAATAGAATCACTTGTAAGAGAAGGTGGTAATGTGGCTGGATACACAATAATACCCAGAGCTCGGTTCAACGGATTGGAAATCCACAGAATTATAAATCTCAGGGAAATATCTTCTACAGATCTAGCAGACTACACAGTGTTTTTACATGACACGTTTTCTAAAATAGTGGTGTTTTCCAGATTATTAGGTGGAGATGGTAGTTTAATTAACATCTGCATGAGGGGTGCTAGCCTGACATCAGATGTTAATACACTCTTGTCAGCTAAAGATGATTACAGTGTTGATCTCTTTATCAATGACCTTGAAAAAATCATGCAGAGCAACTCTGATGTGCAGTTTGATGAGAGTTTAAATTTAAGAGTGTCTATAGCAAGAAGTAAACACGGTGGTGCTCGTCGAAAAATACAAACGCTTGCCCATGATGAGGTGATTGCTAGAAACAGACTTAATCTGTTCATGCCCTTAAACATCACAGAGGAAAACAATCTTTGTCTTGCAATCTGCTTGACACACTTTCTAAACCCTCAGAAACCGCACACTGAGCTAGAGTCTGTAGCATCAGCACTGCAGAAGGCTGCTGGATACACTGATCAACATATGATATCACTTAATGATATTGCACAGTTTGAACGTATGTTGAATATTAAAATAGTGGTATTCTATAGAACGAATGTCGGGGTGTTGGAAAAATATACAAACACAGACGTGCCTCACCTTAAAACAGTGTTTTTGTACCTACACGACAACCATTATTTTATGATTAAAAATCTACGAGCATTTATTGGCACACCATACGTGTGCGAGTATTGTTACCGAGGCTTTACCAACAGGAGAGATCACAGATGCCGATACACCTGTGATGTTTGTAATGCATCTGAATGTCATCTTTACCCTAAAAAAACAAAACATTGTGAGGATTGTCTACGTTACTGCAGATCAGACTATTGTTTTGAGATGCATAAAAAGCCGCCTCCAGGTCAGCAATTTGCACAATGCGATGTTACCAAATATTGTCGTAAATGTAATAGACGTTACCACGTCAGCGGTACCACCCCCAAACCACACAAATGCCCTGCAGATTGGTGTGTCCAATGTGGTGAGAGTTTGGTTACCGATGGTGTGCATCAGTGTTTTATCCAGCCGGTTAAGATGGAGAAACCGTCCGAGCGTTATATTTTTTATGATTTTGAAACTCGTTATGAAAACGGGAGACATGTGGCAAATTTTGTATGCGCGATCACATTTGATGGTGAAGAATTCGTAGCTGAAGGTTCTGATTGTGTGGATCGTCTCATTAAGAAGTTCAGACTGCCTTGTTATCGTAATTTCACATGGATTGCACATAATGCGTCAGGATTTGACAATTTCATTCTTTTGGAATACTTCACTAAGATGGGGATTGCCCCTAAAATTACAATGCAAGGCTGTCGTCTAATCTTAATGTATGATGATGCATTCAAGCAGAGGTTTATCGATAGTTACAGTTTTATTCCCATGTGCCTAGCCAACACACCTGCTGCGTTTAATCTGACCAATGCTGAGAAGGGATATTTCCCACATAAATTCAACCGCGTCGAAAATGAATCGTATGTAGGACCGTACCCTGCCAGAGATTTTTACGGATATGCTTCTATGTCAAACAAAGATAGAACAGAGTTCGATGCGTGGTACAGTACTGTCTCCGACAAAGTGTTTGATTTTAAAAAAGAACTCGCTATGTATGGAAAAAATTATGTCGTCCTGTTGAAGGAGGTATGTCTGAAGTACCGTGATGAATTCATTCTGTGTACAGGTCTGGATCCGTTTAATTACACAACTCTGGCATCCACTTGTATGGCCATCTATAAAACGCACTACCTCCCAAAAGACACAATAGCATTGACACGCAACAACGCGTACATCAGACAGAACAAAACATATTCAAACATCTCAATTGAATGGCTTGAATATATCGGAAAATCACGCGGCGTAGATGTTCAACACGCACTAAATCACGGTGAGGTGTCATTCGGTAAGTATTATGTGGATGGTTTTTATATCGATGGCACTGTTAAAAAGCGTTAGAATTTTCAGGTTGTTTTTCCATGGCTGCGGCGTTGTTACGACCGAATGATTTAAACCCGTTATTAAAAGTGCCTTACGGTCTTCTCAAAAGACAGTTTGATGACAAGATTGAAATTTTGCAGAGTGCTTACAATTTACAAACAGAATGTATGTCAGAGTGTCGCTGGAACCGTGCTAAACAATCAGATGCTGACGTGATTGCGTTTATGTCCACCTACAAACACCCTGAGAGGTTGAAACCTCGCGATTCATTGTACGGCGGTAGGACGAATTCGTTCAAACTGTACCATAAGGTTGATGAAGGGGAGGTCATACGATATACAGATTTTACGAGTCTGTATCCGTTTTGCCAGGCAACAAAATCTTTCCCTATAGGACACCCACAAATAATTTTCAAAGATTTTGATAATCTTGAAAATTATTATGGACTTATCAAAGCTACGATGCTACCTCCCCGAAAACTACTTTACCCCCTACTCCCATATCGTGTAAAAAAAACAAAAAAATTTACGTTCCCACTATGTAGGTTGTGTGCAGAACAGCAGAATCAGACACTACCGTGTATGCACACCGATGAGGAAAGAGCCATCAGTGGTTGCTGGGTAAGCATAGAGGTGCTAAAAGCTATTGAAAAAGGCTATGTTGTAGTGAATGTGGATGAGGTCTGGCATTTTCCCCAGCGATCAGAAACACTGTTCCGTGATTATGTTAAAACATTTTTACAGTTCAAACAGGAGAGCTCTGGGTTTCCAAAAGATGTGGTGACCGACGCCGACAAAGAATCTTACATCAGAGATTACTTTGTGGAAGAAGGGATTCAGCTGAATGCGGACAAGATCGCGCCGAACCCTGCACGTAGGTCTATAATGAAATTGGTCTTAAACTCGCTTTGGGGACGGTTCTGCCTTCGTGAAGGTCTACCTACAACCGAAATACTTACAGAACCAGAACAGTTTGCGCAATACATTTTTGGCACAGAGCGCGACATCAGACATTTCTCATTTGTGTCAGACACTGTTGCAATTGTTCAGTGGTCTTACGCAGATGGGAAAGCTGCGCCGACTCGTGACATCAATGTCTTTATCGGTGCTTTTACAACAGCCCATGCACGTTTAGAACTCTACGAGCTTATGGATAGGCTGGGGGATAGACTGCTTTATTGTGATACGGACAGTGTTGTCTTTACGTCAAAAGAAGGCGAATACGAACCGCCGTTAGGTCCCTATCTTGGTGATCTTACTGATGAAGTTGGTCCCGACGACCACATTACCCTGTTTGTTACATCGGGTCCCAAAAGTTATGGGTTTTTAACAGCTAGGGGTAAGGTGTGTATGAAAGTGAAAGGGATTACACTTAATGCTTTAAACTCTGAAGTCATCACGTTAGATTCAATGATTGGGCTTGTAGATCATTATGTGAGGGGGCGGGGCGACAGCCGACATATTCTTGCACACAGCGACACTATTGTGAGGAATAAAAAGGATTTGACATTACGCAACAGGTCATTTGTAAAGAAATTCAGACTTGTGTATGACAAACGGGTTTTGCTCGCAGACTTCACCACGATTCCGTATGGCTTCTGACAACGTTTTTGGTGGTGGTGTACGAGACACGGAGGGGTTTGACAATAGATTTCAATGTCCATTTTCCATGGTTATATCCGGGCCAAGTAATAGTGGCAAAACATTTTTTGTAAAAATGCTGTTGCAAAATGCTGGAAAGCTGATTTCTAAAAAAATTGACAATATTGTTTTCATTTATTCTGTATGGCAACCTTTGTATGATGATTTGTTGAAGTTGTATAATAATAATATAAAATTTATTGATGGAATCCCACAAACTCTGGATGATGATGTTTTATTTCCAGTCAATAAAACAAATCTGGTTTTAATTGATGATTTTATGCGTGAAGCATCCAGTAACAAGGAGATCGAGAGACTTTTCACGGTCTATGTACATCATAAAAATGTAAATGTTATCTACATTCTACAGAATTTATTTTTTCAAGGTAAATCCAGCAGAACGATTAGTTTGAACACAAATTATCTCGTTCTCTTCAAGAATTCAAGAGACTCGGCCCAAGCAGGTATTCTAGCCCAGCAAATGTACCCAAAAAATACAAAATTTTATGGAAAGCTATGAAGATGCGACCCACCCCCCCATACGGGTACCTTTTGATTGATTATAAAGCAAAGACCCCAGAACAGTATCGTCTCAGAACTGCACTACTTTCACAACACCCGGTTGTATACCTCCAGAAAAAAAAAAGAAAGTGACTGTTTTTTTTTTTTTCCTGATTTGGGGAAAAAAGATGTCTGCGAGACTTTTAAGAAACCACTCTCTTTTAAAGCTGTTATTAAAAGCAACGCCAAAACAACGACGTGTTATTTTACAGGCTGCCACAGACGAGTTCATTTTATGTTTGTGTGAATTAGCTCTTAATGTTCTCCGTGGTAATATCCCACTCACTCATCAGCAACACCAGAAACTGAAAAGAAGAAAAACTGAAATCATATTTGTTGCTGATAAAAAAGTTGGAGTAAGACGAAAGAGACGGTTGATTAACCAACAGGGTGGGTTCCTTCTCCCTCTTTTAAGCATGGCTGTCCCTTTTATAACCAGTTTGATTGCATCTAATAAATAATGGTGGGGCTGGAACACACCGAAAGAATGTACCTGGTTTCGCAGAGACAGCTGGATAAGCTAAAGACCGGTACCCCACGTGAGTCTATACACCAGATTGCAGAGAATGATCTTGATACGACCATTAGAGATATACTGCACAGGGGTGATCTGGAGCCGCATGAAAAGGCAAAGATGTACACATCTGTGTTGCAGAGATTTTTAACATTAGCTAAACTAGCGGACAGGGAGACAAACACATTAACATTGACGCTTCCATCATCCATCCATGCTGATAAAGAAGAACCAGCGACGACTACGGGTGTGAGCATCCAAGATGCTTTAGATGTTGTTGTGGATGATGTTTTGAAGAATGTTCCACAGAGGAATGCAAAAAACGTTCGCTACGTTTTGGATAAAATGTCTAAATCCAAAGACATCGCTTCCTGGACCGATTCGGGTGAGTTTGTGTTTAAAGGCAGAGCCGTCCCCGGTTCACACATGCTGGATTTAGTTAAAAGTGTCATGGCACCGCAAAAGATTCTTGATGACCGGAGGCCTATTGGATGGAGTGAGTTTCTGGAGGCGTTTGCCACATTAAACATGCCGTATTCAATGGTCCCAAATCACTATGTTAGACATGCGATTAACTCTTTTAAAATCAAATCAACACCTCCAATAACCAAATCTTCTAAAAAAAGTAAAAAACAGAGAGTAGACCCAAGTACCCCAACAAAACAATCTAAATATCCTGAAGATGGGATATTCAAATCACCCACTCTTGACCAGAGCAAGTGGTTAAGTTTTTAATCTCTAATTTCTTTACAAAGTGTTCTCATGTTCTCATTATTTTTTATTTTGACTGAGTTATTGACCTTGTTATTAACAACGTTGTATGTAATGCCAAATGTGTTGTGTTGTGTATAATAAAGTCATAAAATAAATTTTTTATTGAGAAATATTAAACATAAGACATAAACATTTCACCCATCTGCACACATTGAACACACTTAAAAACATTTTCATTACATTGAGATCGTTTTAGTTTTTTACAAAAACAGACACACATTTGTCATTTTTATAAAATCATCACTATATAGCTTCAACACATAATCATAATCACGGTCCTTTGCCATGTGATAAAGAAAAAACACACAATGTTGGCCACAAGTGTCTGATGAAAAATCCTGGACTTGCACTGTGGAATATTGTACCACTCTACAATTTAGTTTTAGAAAAGCGTTGATTATTGGTGGAAAACGGATGTCGTCGTGTTTATTTCCAAAGCTGTCAAAGAAATATCCTACGCCTTCCTCGTTTATGTAAATGGCAAGCCAATGCTGGCCTGGCATATTTGAAGCATGTGTATTAAAAATAACTGATGATGGCAATTTTCTTAAAGGTGTTTGAGGTAAATAGTCGCAAGGGAGCACACCGAGGAAATGGGTGTTGCATGAAATCTTATCCATGATTGACGTGAGCTGGACCATGTTCATTATTATTTTATTAATAGTAATCAACCAAGATCTGACGACGGTTCGACACTTCAATGACGCAGTCAAAAATAGAATAGACGATAAGGTTAATTGTATGGGGTAGAGGCTGTCTGAAGCGTGCTTCGAGTCTAATATTCCCAGATTTGATAAGCGACACGTGCTGTCCACAACCTTCGTCTGGCGTAAGATTGAATGCATAGAGGGTGTAACCATGCAAAAAGTCCTCTCTGTCAATAGATAGAGCTTGGTTTTTCAGATGTTTTCCAGAAGCCAACGCTAATTGGTAGAATTCACGCACTGCAGAACCACCCCCGTAATCAGGCTGCAGTGGTTTTGCAGGGAATTGTTGCCCATCCAGATAAATAGATAAAAATTCTAAATCGTAATTTTTAAACGCGAACGGGTTTTTATTATAGGATCCTGTAAAGGCATCATTATCAACCATGGCTAGAACAATAGATTTTGGTAGAGTTCCTAAGAATAAGTTTTCTTGATTACAGACTCGTGACCCGAAGGAATTGAAAAGTTTTTCACACACACGATCGATCGGATATTTGGCTGTGGTTGACAGCAGTGCTTGTGCGTGCCCCAATCTCACGGCTGGTGAGACACTCACTTTTTTCACAAATAGTGAGGCTGACATAATGTTTAGCTTATAGGAAACACCCCGCTCCTCATCAAACAGAATTCGTCTTTACCTCTTGTCATGCGATTTTAATGTCAATGCCACAAAGCATGAGTTTTTCTTGAAAGAAGATATCACTGTGAACGGGTGCGAGTAGCTCGACAACATTACTGGCATTGGTAAATGCGGCTCTCTTTGTTAGACCGTGGTTGCCACCGGCTGGATCTGCTGCATCCATGTGCCCTGCTGTATCTTTATAGAACAATCCGCGGAGAAAAGTGTTTCCAGGGTATGTTTATCATAATTAAGAAGACACTCGATTAGACAGCGATAAGCATGTGTGTTTGTGCTCTGTGATATCAAACGATCCCCCAACGACACATCAACTTGTGAAAATATTGTTGCTCCTGCATAGTTGATAAGCCCCACTGGGGCTCCATCTGCAATATCGGTACCATCGGGTTAGTGATTTTGACCCTCAAAAATAACAATGTATTGTTCAGATCAATGTAATCCTCACCGGTCCCGGCAATAAAAACTCCAAAGGTGCTGTGTCTGAAATCGCTGATAATGGTGGCACCTCTATATAGGTATTTTTTTCAATAGCAGTTTGTGTCAGAGGCACTGTGAACAGGTCGAGTTCTGATTTAATACATTCTTCGGACATGTTGTGTAGTAAAGCCATGATCTAGAATATTGTTTTGACAGATCTTTTGACTTTGCTGTTGTGACACGTTTTGCTGTCTCCTTGCGCTATGCTTTATGACTGAGGTCTGCTTAGGTGTACGTTTTCTTTTTTCTGCGTTTGACCACTCCTCCTGGTTCCCGGAGGCCTAGACATTCTTTTGCGAGACATCACCATTAGTCCTGAACCGTCTTGAGTGTTATTGTTGTTAAAGGAGTGTGTTAATGTATTGCTAACATCACTTAGTATGTTTTTGCAGCTGATTTAAGATGAGGCCTAGCGATGCTGAACCCACGTTTTAGTAGTGGTACGGCCATTCGAAAGAGACCACGGAATAAACCACCCAAACCAGACCCGTACATAACGCCGCCCCAGCATAACCGGTAGACCATTACCGCCTGATTTTGATAATAGGCTATGTATCGCTCAGGATCCATTTTGTAAGTGTTGGAATACGGCATTATTTTATTTTAAAAACACCTTGTTTCACAGGTCTGAAGTGTAACTTAGCACTCACCTTCCGTAAGTGAAACGCACGCTTTGATTCGATCGCCTTTTACCTCTATGGTTATATCTGTAATGGTTGTTTTATTGACCGCACGTAATGTGCCTTATCGTATCTAACATTGACAATCTTATTATTCTCTGCATCTATATGTACACATCTCAGTAGCGGACGCATGCATCACCAACTGATTGATATTCTATGATATCTGTGTATATATACAAACTGTAGAAACCCCCATTTATGTCCGCCTGATGCGGGGCATACGTCACAGTTGTGATCCCACCACCATAGACTTCATTAGCTTGGTCTGGAGATTCTATAGCGATGCCGGGTTTAACCCTAATATAACAGCTAACTCTCCATAAAACGTCAGTGACATCTTTGAGGGCCTTTAGAAAGATTCTGTTTTTTACATGATCATATCCGAGGGTCGTCCCAGGAGGTAAAGTTGTGTTTATTACTCTAATCAGAAAAAGAACATCCTCATAATAACCAGTCTTTAATGTGTTGCATAGCTTTGATATGGTTCGACTTCCATTGTTGATGTGAATCTTAATCCCTTCGCCAACAGCATAAGGTTCAGGGATATGTCCATCATCATCTTCCGGTGTGTTTTGAGCCCTTTTAACAATATACGCTCCATCTTCCTCTGAAATGTGTACCATGATTTTGGATATTCAAATTCAATCAATCCTACTTCCCATTCACCTTTTAGGTTTATAGTTCTTGCCAGCATGGTTCTATAACTAGAAATAATATTTTCTGGATAAACGGCTAACGATGCGTTGCATGGGAGCGTCAGGTAAAATCCACCCTCAGACATGGTTGTTTTTTAAATTAATGCGTACACACCTATGCGTGCTTTCATTTTATGGCCTCTGCACATCTACCACGTCTTTCTCATTCAGCCACGTGTTGAATTTTGAAGGCCATCCTAGCCACTGAACCAGAACCTTTGTTGATCGACCTTCTCGTCTCCTGTCCCAAATTTTTTCTATTTTAAACGTTTTGTTCTTACTCACAGATATTTTTTGCAATTCAGCCTCGTAAAAAACCCCATCGATAACATCTCCATCATAATCACGGAGTCTATAGACAGGAGGATCTCGTGGGATACATGTTTTTACTGTGAAAAATTCTTCTGTGTAGTTTTTCTCATATCCTTTTGCAAACGGACCCCTAACTTTAGAGATTCTAACTGTGTCACCAACCTTATACTTAAAAATAACGTTGACGCTGTGTGAACCCCTAGCTCCGTATAGGTTATGTAGCACCGTAGATACGTTTTCTTTGCAAACATCAATCGGTCTCATCTTGATGCTTCTATGATAGCTCGCATTGTATCCATCTGCGAGATCTTGAAGTATGTCGACGTACCGCCTGGAGTTTGTAGCTGTTAAATATCTAAACATTTTAGCTTTGTAGCTGCGGTGGAAGCGTTCTATAATGCTAGCTTTTAAGTCTGTGTCTGTAGCAAAATGTAAGATATTGTACTTTTTTGTTATGTTTTGGAAATGCTTGTTAAAAAACTCTTTTCCTTTATCTGTTTGTAATTTCTGCGGTACTCTACCCTCTTTCAATATGGATTCAAAAGCCTTAGCCACCTCCGGCCCACTCTTGTTTTTTAACATGCGTGTCCATGCATATTTACTGAAGAGATCTATGCATGTCAACAGAAAGTGGTTGTTATCGTTTTCCTTAGCATATGCTGACATATCAACCAGATCTGCCTGGAACTGCATGTCAATACCATAGACAAAAACTCTGTTCCTTTTGTATTTTAGTGGCGCTGTCCTGTGTAGTGTGTATGCATCCTCGCCAGCTAGCCAGTCTGAAATCTGTTTATCGCTTAAGCGAACACCTGTTTCCTTTAAAACGGCATCTTTTAATCGTTTTTTACCTCCTAGAGCCCCGGGGTTAGAAGGGGTATAGTAAATTCTTTTGAGTGTCTGCTCGGACATATTGTCACTTCGGAGTCTAGAAAAGAATAACACCGGGGGTTAAAGTGAATTGTTTTTTATTTATCAAAAAAGCATTTTAGGAAGAAAAGAGCAGTTTTCAAACATCATCAATGTACTGAAGAAACTTCACACATTACAATTTTTTCTCTATCACATAGTCAATCAGAGTTTCAATAATCTCACAAACATTAGTCTGATCATTTCTTGACATCAATACCGTACACAGGTCTGTTACGTATGTACACATACATAAAATGTCTGCAATTCTAATGTTACTACCACATTCAGTCATCAGGTCTAGTATTTTTATGATAGTTACAGAAACCGTCTCACTGGAGTTAATACACATACGCATAACATCAGTCCAGTCATTTGACACGGCTCTTACAACAGCCATTTGTTTCTTGAGGTTTGTAAAACGTTTGGCATCGACAGCGCATCCTTTTACTGCTAAGGACACATCAGGATTGTCATCAATGATCTTGTACAGTAAGTTGGTCATTTCACATCTAATACGTTGTCTAAATATACATTTTGTCAGAACATTAACACACCATCCGTTCCCCATGGCGATGTTATACTTGTCCAGTGTGTGTGTTGCCCTTCCAGCTGTCCACTGCGTCATAGACAATCTGTTCACTGGTAACATCCACAACTTTTTCTCTGACCTCACGAAGCTTCTCCACAATGTAAACCTCGTCACGTAGCTCACACAATATAGCATCCACCGAACCCTGGATTCTGTGTGGATTAATCCTTAAACCGAATCGGTTCAGTGCTTGAGCTATGATGTGTTTAAGCTCAGGTTTTACCAGATTACGTGATAGTTCCTCAAAGTATGCGTCAAAGAAATAGGCGCTGGGTTCAAACAAACATGAGTGTCTAAGCTGACTAGGATGATCCACGGCACAACCAAGGCAGAGTTCCTTAAGCTTTTTGTTGATAAGATGCTCCAGTATGACCACAATAGTTGCTTTTATGATTTTGAATGCATCAGTACGGATACATCCATCGGTGTCATCAAGGCCGGCACAGGCCTCGGCTCCAGCTATTGCACCGTTACTGCCGTATGGCGTTGCAAGAAAGGTCAGGTTGTGATACCCCAGCTCCATGCAGAATTTATCCAGCCAGTCGTTGTTGGAGGTTTGTGGGAGGGTCTCCACAGGTGTAGCATTGTCATCAGGCATTGCAGGCAGGGTTTCAGGGGTGTTGCTATAGCAGCAGGCAGACGTGGATTCTTGAGACATGGTGGAAATGAATGTAGTGAGCGTTCCGATCTGTAGACTTTTAATGGCTGTAATATGTGGGTGGGGTAAGAGACGGATTGGGGTCTCGGAACGCCCTGTTCAGGGTGGAACAATTTCACCTTTACAGAGCTGTAACGATCGTACATATCACACCATCTGAACATCTTGTCAATACATGTAAAAACATTGTCGATTATATGAACATCTTTCCACTGAAACAAAAACTTCATGTCATAGCGCATGTAGTGTTCCGCTTCAGGAATAGGCCACACGCTCACGGATCTTTGTCTTGTCGTTGCAGCAGAAAATGTAAACACAGTCATCCGGTAATTTTTTACTGTGATCAGCAACCACACGAAATCTTGTGTCAGGAACTATACCGTTCCACTCTGCAATGTACAAAGGATCATCACCGCAGTCATTCAAATCTCTCCAGACGTAGTTGTAGAATAACCACCAGTCTTTTGCCGGGAAAATCAGACAGGGTTCCCGCGTTGTAAAATTATCTTCGATATCTGTAGCGTAGAGCTTCACAACGCGCATTAATTTGTCAAACACATATCTACCGACACGATCACCAGACATAGGGAAGTCACGGGTCATCATATTCACATCGTCATGAAGAAACTTTGTCAAACTAACTCCTTGTTTTTTTCTTGGTGCAAAAGTCAGCTCCTTTCTCATATCAGCAAGGCCTCTTCTAACGGTTTTAGGAGTTTTTGGAGCAGCGGCAGCCATAGTAGCAGGAACGTTCAGAATGTCTTCTGTGTTTAAATTACTATATTATAACCACACTATTTAAAACAGCATTTCAGGATGTAGGTAGGGTCTTTAGGTGTGAAAAACAGGCCATGAAGGAAGGCCATAAAACCCCCACGGCACCAGGTGAGTGATAAGAAAAATCGTAAATCCACTCATAAATCCAACAAATTTCATCTGTTTAGATCTTTTGATTTACAAACCCCTACTGTCATGTCAGTCAGGGCTGACAGGACCCCGGTGACGTGACAGTCAGGGTGACAGAGGGGTCATATACCCATAAATCAGGTCAGAAATCTACCCTGGTATACATTTGACATAGGACAACCTGTCGATCAACGCTGACAGGGAGCCCATAAATCCGGTCATAAATCCGGTCATAAATTATTGATGGACAGTATAGGATATAACTACTGATGTCCTAAAACACGAAACGATCGGTTTGTGCGAGAAACTGAACAGTATTTATATCATTTTCTTACCTCTGATACAGGCAATGTCCAACTCTCCTGAGCTCATCCACAACATCCGGCGCATGACATGTCAACGGCTCTGGAACATAGATATATATATATATACATAGATATATATGTAGATCCTTACGTATCGCAGCCCATAGAAACAGTCGCTAATGAGGCATCTATGTATATATATCTATGTGCCAGAGCAGGTTGACGCGTCACGCGCCAGATGTTGTGACAGTCGGACATTGAGGTTTATCAGAGGTAAAAAATTATATAAATACAGTTCAGTTTCTCTCACAAACCGACTGTTTCGTGTCTTAGGACATCAATGCATCGTCACAAGCTGCAAGGTTTAATTTGAATTTGTCTGTGCATGTTTTTTTTCTCTCTCAAAGATTCTGTGCCCATTAACTGGCATTATATGATTGACAGACTACAACGGTTTTCAAATTTTCATTTTTGGGTGAACTATCGCTTTAAATAAGCCGATGAACTTTGGGTGATTTCCATGATATGACAGGTACAAGTAAACAACTTTGATATATGACTCATGTGACCACCTCCAACCAATAGTGGGCCATAGAATAAAAGTTTTAAAAAAAATGGCGGATCTGGCCAAATTCCACCATTAAAAATGGACCAGGTGGGCTGGTAATAAATTGTGGCAAACCAGACAGGCATAACCAATAAAAAACCTGAACTACCAAATATGGTTCGCTCAGATAGATATAAAAGTGGATGCCCCGATGGACAGAGATTAGATGCGGCGGCCGTCATCTCGGCTTTGTTGCTGTGGTCATAGATATATATATACACAGAACCTGTATGTTGGTCTGACTTTGTGCGTGTGTGTGACAGAGAACAAAGAGAAAGTGTTGTTTGCATGTGTGTGTATAGGTGTATGTACGAAAGAGTGTGTGTGTGTGTGTGTGTGTGTGTGTGTGTGTGTGATAATAATAATAATATAATTTTATGACCCCAAAAATTATATGCATGTATGTCATAACGGACATCAGAAACATTATTATTAAGTAAAAACGAATTCCTAAATGATCTTATGTCATTAGGAAATGCATTAAATATCAGGATAATAATAATAATAAAAGATAAAAACGAATTATACATATTGTCACCACATAAAGTGGGTCTGGGGTCTATGTTATACCCCAAGCATAACATAAGGGTTAGTGTAAATGAGACAGGGAGTGCACTGGCATTGCATAAAACTGTCAAGATACTGAGACGACTGATGATGATGATGTGTTGAGAAGTAGACCATTACACATGTACATATATTGGTAGAAATCCACCAGCATTAAGAAATAGAACAGCAGATGTTGAGATCATTGCTTAATCAATTTAAATAAAAAAAACACGTAATTGTTGTAAATAAGAAAAAGAAAAGAAGGGAAAGGGGAAGAAGGGGCAGACAAATTATATCAATACAAGAAAAAAGATTATTAATTGAATTTATTGAACAATTAAACTCAAAATATTGTACAGAAGATGAATTGAACATCGGAATATTCAGTATAGGAGGATTTTGCATACAGTTAACCCCATCTTTCACTTACTCAATTTGGGCAGGAGGAGTGAGGCAACAGGTCAAATTTCATTTGAGAAGGCTGTGGAGTTTTGAGGCATTTAGCTTGGGAGCAAACATAGTTTGGACAAAAAGCAATTTGCGATGGAAAGAACCAAACGGCCTTGAGTTACCCTCCAAATTACTAACTAGAAAACATATTGCAATTATTTTGAAATATACTTTAGCCCAGCTAAAGTCCAGGTGGAAATCAGGGGTCGGATACTTTTAGTGATCCTCGTCTGATGAGTCTGGTGAAGATTAGCTATTAATTAGGATGCTGGGATTAGAGAGGTAAATCACTGAGGGAAAAAGAAATAGAAATAATTTAAAAATGTCAACTCCAGTGGAATTATTGGCTTCTAAACATCCAGCCTGTGAAAAGAGATAATAAGGGAACTCTCGAAAAGATGGGCAGAGAGAACAAAGAAATTGGCTACTAAATGGCCAGTGGAGGGAACATTTGATGTGGTAAAGTGTAAAGAAATGGAGGTCCTGTTAAAAAATTACAAGACCAATGACAAATCTAAAATCTAAAATTGGAGAAACTAGAAAAAGAGAATAAAAATAATGACACAAAAGAAGAAAGGCCACCTCCATATGCTCCTTCCTGCAATCAAGATGTAAACCAAATGCCTTTAGTACAGGGAACAATAGATTTAAAGGGGCCAACAGAATTTGAGGGATATGTACAAGATATAAGTACAGAAACTGAAACGAATGAGTAGAGCTGCAGAGGTGAATTGAGGAAGAATGGCAGACAACAGGGAAGAAAGAGACACACACAGCAATAGGCCCTTTCGCACCGCAGGAACCTTTTCATAGTACCCGAACTAATTATGGAACTACCCACTTTTTGGCGTGTTCGCACCGCGGGAACTAGGAACTGTTTTAGTTCCCGGAACTCCGTTTGGAGGAACTAATTAGCTCCTACTTCAGAGTAGGGTCAAAAACAGTTTCATAGGAACTATCGTGACGCAAGTGTACGCTGATTGGCTAAACGCGTACGAAAACGCCCTCACCCGCCATGATTTAAAACGCAGTGTAAACACATACTGTGTAAACATCGCATCAACTTATATTTCGCAAGAAGTTTAATTCTGTAACTAAAGTGGTGCGAAAGGGGCTCATGAGGGAGGGGCTGGAGTCACAGGGAGATACTAGCCGTGTTTCCACTGTCGGGCCAAAAGCGGGCGTGCTAGTGCGTGCCAGGGCCAGTTGCGTTTCCACTGTCACTTCCAGGGCTTGATCGTGCCTCGTCGATGCTTCCTCAGGACCAATGGCCGGGTTTTCTGGCCCGACAAAAACCTTGGGCCAAAGCGGGCCAACTGGGACTAGAGGAGTGGTTATGAACAAAGGCGGAGTTTCTCCGCGTCTTGAGAGCATCAGCGCTGCAGATCATTTCATAAAGTTAACAGCTATAACACCAGCATTAAAGACTTTTAAAATAATTTTAGCTCAAAACTGTTGAGTTTGAAATAACTTGATCCGGTGTGGATTATGATCACCATACAAGGCAGAAATATTTATAAGTGATGCAAAAGACTATGCACGCTAGCCATTAACATTACCATACTAAACATGGTAAATACGACCGCTTGAAGAAATCAGACGTCAGCTTCTCATTATTCTCTATAACAATCGTGTATTTATTTAGTAACCTATTTTATCTGTCATAAGTCTCGTCTCGAGACCTTAGCTCCGTGTGTGTCATAAAAATATATAATGGTTTTTGTTCAGTAGCTCCCTCTGCTACTCAGGTCGTATTTTTGATGGAAAAATATAGAAATTATCATTCTTACTTAACGTGATGTATACTGTGACTACAAATAAACAGAAACAGACTCTACTGAATAAGTAGGGTAGGCCTATTTGTCCTCTTTCTTTTGTGAAATAGTGGTTCAAATTGCTTTATTTCTGTGTGACTAATTTTCAATCCTGATAAATTAATTAATTATGATCAATGTATCACTTAATAGGCTATTGTAAAACATAGATGCTTTTGGATTTAAATCTAACAAAACATGCAAACAAACGGCCGCTTTTATCATTTTCGTTTTATGATCTCGCTATATTTCCAGTGACTTATTTGTGATTAGTTTTCTGATAACTTCTCTTTGTTGATGAAATGATGGGTTTGCGTGACGTTGTTCCAGAGAGGCGTGTAAAGGGCAGGTTTTAGTTAAGCACAGCGGCGCTTTTGGCCTGACGGTGGAAACGCATCGTGATTTTGGGCTCGGTGCTACAGGTCTGAGGCTATTAGCCCTGCCCGGCCCGTTGAAAGCACTGGCTCGCACTGGCCCGACAGTGGAAAAGCGGCTACTGAGAACATCCACACCAATGCCTCAAACAAGACAGAAAGAGAGAGAGAGGGCAGACCACGAGGTGGAGCCGAGGCTTAAAGGAGGAGGGGCCAAGGACCATAGTGAGGAGGAGAAAATAGATGAGCCATCCACATATCATTAAAGACACGGAAGACTGTCACAGACATCTGACGTTAGCCTGTGGAGACTTGGAAAACTATCAGGCAGGAGAGCCTGAAGACACACCTGAAAGAACAGCAACACCTGCTGACTCTGTCCAGGAAGCACTGGATGAGATGGAAGAAAGACCCAACAAAATGAGAGAAAGAATCAAAGAGACACTGTACTCATTGAAACGAGAGCTGGATGAACTCGAAGGTGGATGTGAACTAATGCAACCACACCCAAGCCCACATGATTATGTCCAGCGGAAGCAGTACAAGCAAGTAGCTGGGACACTGGTCATGCAAGATTTAGAATATCCAGATGACCGTTTTCAAAGACGAAGAAGAACACAGATCAAAAAGGGCATTGAGAAGGGCAGAAACTCCAAAATGTGAGTGCCCAATCCTCATCAAGCAAGGTCACGTCCAATACATACCCTGGGCAGGTCAAGACTTGAACACTTTGGTTTCATGAAGGTGCTGGAAAACGTATCAGAACATTTGAAGAAGAAACAACTGGAAAACTTCTGGCCCTGGGTGACATTAAAGCCCTGCTTGCCAAATGCCTGGGAGCCTCCCAGATGAATGACATCCTTAAGCAGTCTGGCCTTCTTCAAGCAGCAGACAGGCCTCAGGCAGACAGAGTCTCCTTTGACAAGCATCGATGTGACATCTGGTTGATGCTGAGGGCTGAATACCCAATGCAAACTGTCCCAGCGTTCCTGAAGGGGGAGCCAATGGGGGAAACTGAGAACCCCACCACCTACATCCAGAGACAACTGAGACGCTGGAAAGAGGAGCTGGAGCGAGATCCAGAAAAAGACAAGGTACTGACAGCACTCTTCGGGACTTCCATCTTGGAATCCATGCCTACAGCAGTAAGAGCTAAGCTAAGGGACGTGGTTGGTCTGAACTCAAAGACACACAAAGAGTTCAGAGACCATGTGGTCCATGCTGTGGAATAGTACAGAAGACAAGAACCAAAGATGAAGAACCAGGAAAAGGACCTGCAAAGAAAGCTGACTCAGCTACAGCTTGAGGAGGTACTCAACAAGAAGAAAAAGGTCCAAGTTGTGCAGAAGGATGATCATTCAGCAGTGATGGCACCAGTTAACACTCCAGTGCCTATCAATCCACCTGCAACAGTGAATGTGCCTGCATCAGGAAATCAGATTACAGCAGCACAGGCAGCACCCTCTGGAACAGTTAATTCACAGCAAGGACCAGCACCATTTGTCATCTATATCAAGCCAGAACAGTCAAACAACAGGAACTGAAACAGACAACAACAAGAAGGAGGACGTGGCAGAGGAAGATTTAACAACAATCAACAGAGAGCTGGTGGTGCGCCAGGAGTATGTTGGGGTTGCAATCAACCTGGACACAACAGAAGAGACTGCCCCAGAAGAGACTGGCAACTGACCCAACCAATGGCCCCAGGAGTCAACTATGGACAACAACAAGTGTAAGCTCAAGCTCTAGGCCCTGTCAGCACCATGGTGTGGGTCTCACCAAGGTTATTAGGGCTACCCAGAGAATCCTACGTGTAGGAATCAGCTTCCAATGATATTATCTGATGCTGACAAAGAAACAATGTTGCAGGTTAAAATCAAAGGCAGGGCTAAGCCAGTCATGATCAATATGGGGCTGCCTTTACTTGATTTAACAAATATACTTATCATATATGCTTTTCATTTCCTCAAGTCTGGAAAATAATTAAAGACAATATAATTCCTGAGATTAATGCAGCTAGTTCCTATGATGGCCCATGTAAGCATAAACCTAAAAGAAATAAGAATCCAACTTCTAGTCTCAGAACATACGCTCATTAATTTATTGGGCAGAGACTTTATGTATGGACTAAAATATGCAGAATATGAGCACACCAGATTGAATATACATAGATGATAGGAGTATCAAGCCGATGAGAGTTTCTGCATTGTAACAAAGACAAGAATTGTGTGTTAATATACTGGGTAGGAGAGTTAAGAAGAAGTAAGGGGGGGGGGGACACTGCTAAAAACTGAGTTTGATTGCACAATGAAGTATAATCAAAGTAAAAATCTAAGTTTTGAAAGAGCTGGCTAACAGACAGAAAAGGGTTAAAAATCCTTATAATCTCACAGTACATAATAATAGGACCAAAATCTGCAGCCTTGCAGAAAGATAAGAAAGAATTCATAAAAAATTTGAGGTACCAAATTCAGTCCCCCATTTAGCTTTATATGCAAACACATGGTGAGTTTCCAAAGATTTACTCTAGGCTTAATGATGCAAAAAGCAGGAAAAAAGCACTATAGATAATGCTCTACTTTTTCAATGACCAGACAGAGCAAATTTCAAAATTTTGTGCGATACCCCAATGATCAGTACTACCAGAATGGTCATAAATAAATAAAAAATTGAGCAAAAAGTTCAAGAACACCAAACAAAGCAGACTGGATTCCTAAAAGAAATGGAGAAACTAGTACCACCTAAATTGTGGTCTCAGCATGACACAGATGTGGGGTTAGTGAAATCAGCTAATCCAATTAAGAATAGCACTTAGACCTGGAGCTAAGTTACCCAGAAAATTGCATTACCCATTGAAACCAGAAGCAGAAGAGGGAATCAAAAAGACTCAGGGGTTAATGAAAGCAGGAGTGCTTTTTGAAACTACTAGCTATTGTAATACCCCAATACTGCCAGTGGATAAAGCAGATAAGTAAAAATAGTGTTTTATGCGTGACTTGAGAGCAGTGAATGAGGCTGCGGAGGATTGGCCTGCTGAAGTTTCAAGTACATTTGAATGGCCAATCAAGGGAATACTAGAGCAATTTAAGGCAAGAATGAGATAAAATATGGATTTAAGTCAAAATTCATAATATAGATAACTCCTATCAAGAATATAGAGTGGATAAACTATATTTATTGCAATCAGCAAAGATTTATTAACTATATTGATGATGCATAGAAAAACATTGAACTGGTTGTTGGTCGAAAAAGGCGTATGTGTAATGTTTGGACCTGACTGTTGTAGTTATATTACAAATAATACAGCCCCAGATGGATCATTCAACAAAGCAATGGAGAGACTGAAAAACCTGAGAGATGAAGTGACTGAGAACACTGAAACAGACATACATACTTGGGATGGGTTTGATTCACTTTTTGGGGCTTGGGGAGAATGGTCAACTAAAGTGGGCTTCATAATAGGAATTGCCATTGTTGTGTTTCTTTTGTTGTATTGTACCTTTCATCAGATCAATGCTGGCCAGTGCTGCAGCCAAACAGATGATTAATGTGTCAGTAAAGCCAACTGGGCATTGACACTGGGTGTACCAACGCGCATACAGTAGGACATGGACTGGATGAACTGGATGAATTTGTGTAAAGCCTTCCTGAAATACAACAGAGCGGTAGGGAAGGGGTGTCTTTTATTTTCTATTCTTTATTTTTATCTTGTATTGTAACTTTTGATAGAAAGGGAGTTAATATCTTCATTGTATTTTCTTTTTCATATTATGTAGTAGTATTAGAATATTTGGATAGAGTAGGAAGGAAGTTAGAGGGTGTTATGTACTTGCCCCTTCCTGAAGTCATTTATTTTTGAAGTCATTTAGTTTTGAATCATTTATTCTGAAATCATTTATTTTAAAGAGCGTTTATTCGCCTAAATAAATCAAATGTAAAATGTGATTATTGTTGGAAAGTAAAGGGATGCTGAAGGTTTTAAGCAGGTCATTGTCCGTGTTACGAGGCAATGTGACCAGAAAAGGGGACGATAAAGAAAGATTGCATGTTTACTTATTATTTGAAAGTATTCGTCATTTGACCTTCATTATCAGTATATAGCCTGTTTCTTTTAACGCTGGAAAGTCATCACTGGAAAATATGAAAAGAAGAAAGGATCGACGAGCACCTCAGTGCTTAGCAGCGTGAGTAGATTCAACTGGAGGTTTAAAAACCCACTATCTACTCCAACACCAGATAGTGCTGGAGGGCAAAGAGATTTGCCTAAAAGCTCCTCTGGCAATGAAGGACAGCATCACCAGATAGCGCTCCAGGCTACCGGAAATGCTTGGAGTTCCTCTGGCAGCGTGGCATAAACCAGTGCATCATATATTGCATTACATTACTTTGTTTTTATTAATTTTGATATTTGATAAGTTTAATCATTTGACTAATCATTCATATACTTTACATAACCATGACAACCATAGGCATGGCTAAATCGTTCCATGCACATGCTTTGATACACATGGCTGATTGATTTATTGTTCATTGACCCATAAGAATGTATAGGTAGGGAAGCGGATTCTTTTACTCTTCTCTAGTCAATCGTGGGGAGAGATGTTTGGATCCGACTTCCTCTGGAGTGCAGCTTCATAAAGAAGCCATTTGTTAAGAGGTAATGGAGGACCATTATTGGTTCATAGATGGATAGAAGGATAGGTGGACTTGTGGTGTTGCACTCTGGGCAAAGGGTATAGTGGTGAGACTTGGTAAAGTCTCAGAGGGGGGAATATATTGTGTAATTTTACTATATATTATGTTATTTACTCAATATAGTATTATCTTACTTAAAATATTATGTATGGTTATAAAAGTAATCAATAGACTGATCAATATGCTGATTATTACAATACTGGATGTCTTAATACAGATTGTGAGTCTTAAGGGGCCATCCAGTGGACTGTACTGGTGTCTTCCATTAGATTGTACCAGTGAACTTAAATAACCCGATGAACTTTGGGTGATTTCCAGGATATGACAGGTACAAGTAAACAACTTTGATATATGACTCATGTGACCACCTCCAACCAATAGGAGGCCAAAGAATAAAAGTTTTAAAAAAAATGGCGGATCTGGCCAAATTCCACCATTAAAAATGGACCAGGTGGGCTGGTAATAAATTGTGGCTAACCAGACAGGCATAACCAATAAAAAACCGGAACTACCAAATATGGTTCGCTCAGACAGATATAAAAGTGGATGCCCCGACGGACAGAGATTAGATGCAGCGGCCATCATCTCGGCTTTGTTGCTGTGGTCAATAAAGTCTTATTTTGACATCTGGAACTCTGCTTCTTGAGCTTTATTGACAAATTTGAGAAGACCATCGTTTGTTTCCACAACATCTGTAAGAGGACAAACTTAGATTACAAGAGAAATTGTTAATATTTTACATTTTTCCAACCTGCAATGAACAAATGTCATTTCCACCACATCTCAATATACAGCTGTTATTTAAATATAGAACAACTTATGCCCCTCAAGAATTGTCCCAAGATCATTTTTGTTACTAGTTTTACCAGTTTTTCCACAACGTACAATAATTATACATTTGTCAATGAGATAAATTAACTGCCCTAAGGACCAAATGCTGAACTGTACACCTGTCACACTCTGAAATTTAATATTGGTTTTGGTAAGAGCTTATTAGAAAATAAATAATTAGAATTTTTATATTAAGTAGAGCATGATCTCATAAATTGTGGATACATTTTTAATGTCTGATGAGAACTTTTTAAATATTGACAATGAATTAACGTGAATGTAGAGAAACAGCAGAGATATTTATTAGAAAAAGTGTTAAACTCATCACACTCATTAAACTCAATTCACAAAGTCATTAAACATCAATTGTACTTTGTAACCATATGTAATTTCCACCACAGAGGCAAAAATGGAAGATAGCTTCACTGATTAGCTTTGAATTAATACTTAGCATTTTATGTATGCAAAATACTCTTATTTAACTTAAAATTTGTAGCTTTTTAAAAACACCCTTGAAGGTACAGCATGTTTGGAAATGACGTAGAATAAATATATTAACTGATCAAGCAATACTTACCTTGATTTTTTTTCATGTTGTTGATGAAAATTTAAATTCCCTCCATGTCCAACATGTGCTCTGATGTCACTGAACATTTCCATAGAAACCACCTAAACAATCTTTCACACAAACGTTTTAAAGGGACATTACAGTGTTGTGGTGGAAATGACACCAATACTGTGCGACAGCTATATTTTGTATAAAAAGTAATATTGATAGTGGTTTCAAATTAAATACTATAATGTATTTTAATTATTTTACTAGTCCTTAATTCAGGTACATTAATAGTTACCAGATAAGTCACATTTTTAAACTGTATTTTCATTGTTAAAGTTTAAAAGTCTGGGTGTGCGACAAGGAGAAAACAGTGATTTTGACACCTATAAGGAGGTATGAAGTATGAAAAAATCATAATAGAAAGGTAGTAAAAAGTTTTTAAGGTGGTTTTATTGTTAGTTTGACAAAGAAAGAGGAATTTGTCCAAAATTATATGTATTTTTAAAAATATGACCAAAGAACATAAAAGTGCCCATAGTCTAAGAATCACCCATATGTTACATACAAAGGGGATTAAAGTGTAGCCTGGTAATACCAAACTCTGCTACTTCGCTTTGCTTCGTAGACAGAGTCTGGAAGGGCATAATTGACAAGCGTTTACTTTCTCGTGGGGGCGTTTGTCTGAAGTTTAAAATCATTGGTGTACCCGTAAGCCAATCACATAACTTTTGGTTATGATGTATGTTATGCGCCGGCTCAGCCGCCTCGAACTTCCGCTGTAAACACAGGTATGCGGCGAAAACAAAACCATCGAGTGAAATACTGGAGTGAAGATGGCTGTGAACGACTTTTGCAGATTATGTGAAGTAAATCTACGCATCCACAATTATCGCCTTGCCGGACTTTGGCCTCCCCAGTTTCTCGCTGCCGATCGGTAACAGTTGGTAAATTAAACTTTTCCCAAAACCTGTCGAGAGTAGAGCCACAACATCACCTCCATTCAAAATGTGAACCAAACACTCTTCTTGTTCGGGCTTCAGTTGGCAAATGCCGGGAATATTCTCCACAACAGAGCGAATAGCATCCCGTGTCTCCATGTCCGCTGTCGTTTTAGATTTCCCTCACCTAAACTACAATCTTAAATTCGGCGCTTAGCGTCTACGTCACGGCTCTCAGCCCGCCCTCTGTTTGTTGGTTGGCCGGCTGCTGCGGAGCCGGAGATAATCTGGGAGCTGGTTTGCTATATCAGACTGAGTACAGAAGCGAACTGAAATTGAGCGGAAGTACGAAGTCTGACATAGTCAGGCTAATTAAAGTGCACGAGACGCAAATTTAAATAGTATTTATTTACAGAAGAATATTATGTCACACTTCTCTAGTAAGATTCATCTGTGTGTGAAGACACTGCGCAGCGCAAATCCATGAATGAATGTTCCGAAGTGAAATAAAATTCAACGGATTTCCCTGCTCAGGGAGTAACGTTAGGGAGCAATGAACACTGTGTAGGGAGCATGTCAATTGGAACACAGTTCATGCACGTAGCTCTTTTCTAATAAGCTGGTTATCTGAATCGGGTGTGTTAAGGGAGACATGCAAAATATGCAGAGCGGGGGACGCGAGGACTGTAAATGCGAACAACGCTGGGCTACATCATGTGTCGTTGAGAAAACTTTATACAGTTAGTAAAAGTACTACAATACCAGGGTCCCACTTCAATAAGGAGGTTCAACCAACTCCGAGTTAAAACTTGAACTCAGAGTTGACTTACTCTGAGATGGGAAACTCTTGAGTTTTCAGTTACAGAACAGCTGAACTGAGTTAGTTTACTCAACTCTAAGTAGGTTGACTCTGAGTTAAGCGGGTGCACCACGACCATGAAAAGTCATGATCAGTGGAGCGTCGAAATTACAATTCACCATGGCAACAGCTCCCGCCAAAAAGACGTCAGTGCGTACTTCCATCAATGCATAACTTTAATTCTTAATAACTGTCAATAACTTAATAACTGTTATAATATCAGAGGTGAAAACTGTAAATTATTGAACTAATATTCATTTTAATGGTATCCCATGGCCACAAAAAAAAAAAAAAAGGAACAAGACAGAAAAAAGAAAAAAGAAGGTGGCACTATAAAGAACACTATAAAAAGGGGGAGGAGGCGGAAAGAAACTCCGGGTTTACTGAAGAAAACCTGCTCCCGACCAAGTTAGGTTCACAGAGTAAGTTACCTCTTTTTCAGAAACGGGCTTGACTTACCCTGCTTTCTCGAGTTTGACAAACCTCCCATTTTGAAACGGAAAACCCAGAGTTTCCCTCATTTCAGGGTTAACATACTCAGAGTTTTCACTTAACCTCCTTTCTGAAACGGGCCCCAGGAAGGAAGATCGGGTTGTTCATGTTTGTCTGCCATTCTGGCTCTGTATGCACAGCGCGAGCGATCGTCTGCGATTTATACGCATGTTCACACCAGACGCGACTTGCGCGAATAAATCGCGCTATTCGCGCATAGTTGGACGCTTGAATGTTTTGATTTTACTCGCTTCATTCTCGCCTGAAATTCGCTTCATTAGCGCGTGACATTCACTTCACAGAGGCGAATTCGCGTCATGGGAGGGGCTTCTGCCAGGCAAACGGCTCTAGTCTCCTTGCGAAATGGCTGATATGGATAAAATACGGCGAATAAACTCAATTTACCGGCTTTAGCTAGCTTGTAGTCTATGTATACATATAGCTCAAATTGTATAAAGAGCGTTTTTTACAACTTAGCAGATTGTCCGACCTCCTCACTCACTTGCTTCCAAGCAAAATCCTTTTTATTCCTGTTTCTGTAAAAGTACGAAAATGTAGGCTATCATACAGCTCTAGGTGTCCACAAACAGCTATGATTATTTTGTCCTCCATTGTTGTTTGGGATTCCCTCCGCTCACTACGTCATAATCACATTACTACTACTACTAGAGCAAACTCCTGATTGGTTAAAAAGTTCAGATTTTTCAACTCGCGCGATTCGAAACGCTCAATTAGCGCCGCCTCATTCGCGCGAATCGCGCCGTAGGATGTCTATTCGCGTCTTTGCACTGACTTAACATGTAAACCACTCGCGCTTAAGGCTTCATTCGCGTCTGGTGTGAACGCACCTTAATACATCACGTGCTCCGAGACGCAGAAGCGGTGTCTGATTCATGAACAAACTGATTCTTTTCAATGAACCTGTTAAATCGGTTCGCAAATCGCAACAAACGATTCATTCACGAATTGGAATGATCCGATTGCAGCTGTTCTCGAGTCGACAACTCACTGATTCAAATGATCCGTTTAGTGCGAGGATAATAAGCAATAAAGGACTCATATTTTAGCTGGATGCAACTATTCAAAGTAAAAGTAAAATAAATAAATAAATAAATAATGGATTTGTTTTACTGTTTTTGTTATTGTACCAATTTGCTTAATCGGTAAAAGAACACATCACTTTGTGCTGAAGGCGAAAAAAAAAAAGCCTTCGGTATTTGTGCCTGCTGCCTGCTAATTTGTGAACGCACAGCAGGACATTTTGTCATGTGTTCGTTATGTGTCATGTAATTCTGGGGAACACAAAATCCTGTGAACATAAAAATGACTGACCCGATGGACAATGATTAGCTTACACTACAGATACAAAAAAAAGACTCCACATACAAATCAGTCATTGTTTGACAGTTTTTTCTTTTTCCCTGAAACAAACCCATCTTTGTCCTTCTGTGCCAGTGTCAAGTCATGCCCAACAGTTTGAATGCTTTACAAAACAATACTGTATAAATTAAACACATTATGGTAAATAAAATACATTTCAGCATAAACTGGATTTTTATTTTTATTTATTTATTGTCTGTAAAGTCAAGCAGCCTGTCATGTTTTCAGACTAGTTATCTCAGGTTTATTAAATTTTCATGAAACTTAACCAACTAATTAAGCAGTGTTTGGAGAGCTGAAGCATGTGTAAAGATTGAAAGTAGATCAAGCTCAAGCTCATTTTATTACAGCCACTGAATAACTGTAATAATATCTTAACAATGGGATAATTGTATCAAAGAATTGTACACAATCAGTCTCTTGCAAGTCACATGCTTTATTCATTACTGTTGCCTCCCCTCTCAATAGATTGGTCTGTAGCTGTGAGAAACATCTTATTCCTTTAAAGTAAGTGCTTTCCTTATGCTTTTGTGTTGGTAAATGGGTTTAATGAATGTATTCACTGCTTGTCAAGTTGATTGGGTAATGCCAAATATAAATTTTAGGATCTTGAGAAGAAAGAAATTATGTTCCTGTCGAAGCAGCTGCTTTTTTAAAATAGCATTGATTATTGTTTTTAAAAGAATTGCTCTTGAATTGATAGTTCTCGTAGAGTTTCCTCTTAAATCCTGTTCACAAAGCTGCTGAGAGCAACTTTTACTAAGAAATGGAAAGAAATTTAAGCTAAGAGAAAAATTGACCTTATTGCTATGGAAGATGTCAACAAGATTAAAAAAAAAAAAAGGATTACTAACTATCCAGAGATTGGCTGATGGGGGCTGGCTATCTGTCAATGATTATATTGTACGCGGTATCATATTGCTATATTCAAATGAGAATCTAAAATATCACTGGTAACATTTTACAATAAGGTCTCATTTGTTGACATTTAATTTATGAACTAACAATGATCAATAGATTTAACATTTATTTTATACCTTTGTTAATGTTAAAAATGTTAATGTTCATGTGCATTAGCTAATGTTAAGAGATACAACTTTTGATTTAAAAAAGCATGTTGGACTAAGATTGACTAAGATTAATAAATGCTGTAAAAGTATTGTCAATTGTGTTCATGTTAACTTATCTGTTGTTAATAAATAAAATCTTGGCTAATAACGTTTTTGAAAGCATGTGAATACTAAATGTCAACATTATATGACATGTTTACATGAACATATTAAACGATATTCAATAGTTGATTCAAAATATTTGGTTGTTTAAATGACACACCTACCAGCTATTTTTTTTTACTGAAATCTCTGCTATTTGGGTCCTTTACTGTTTTTTTCCCACTCCACAGAAAAATGAAATCCATCAGAAAATGACCAGAGCCTGCCAAATTCAACACACAGAAGTGCTCCTGAAGTCCGATAGAAAGATTAATCCACTATCAGCTCTTTGCACAGACACACTGAGTTGACCCATTTTACGTCTTTATGAAAATGCAACTTTTATTGATTATTTTATACATTGTTTCTATTGCATTTCTATACATAGAACAAGCTTATTGTGTCTGTGCCAGTGCTGAATATGAGATAAACGGACATTGCTGCCCTATGTGCGATCCTGGTAAGTGAATAGTTCACAGTCATAAAAGAGAATCACTTTAGTTTTTAGTCCAATTAGTAGTATTGTTTACAAGGAGAATTGTCTTGACTCGGGGGTAAGAAAAACTTTCAAAGAAAAGTTTGCATTGTAAAAAGGAACCTTCTAATATCCTATATACTTTTTAAAGGTAATCGTGTTTTATGGCATTGCACAGTGGATACCAGCACACCTTGTGTACCCTGTAGTGCATCCACATACACCGATGAACCTAATGGACTTGAAATGTGCTTTTCCTGCTCAACCTGTGATGCAGGTGATGGTTTTACATTTATTTATCAGAGAGTTCAGGATACCCAAATGTATACAATCATTTAACATGCTTCATTATTCAATAAAAAAATGTTTTGTTTCAATATATAGGTTTAAGGATACAGAAGGCTTGTACACGGTTATCAAATACCGTTTGTGAGCCACTAAAAGGATTCTTCTGTATGGTCCGAGAAAAAGGCAGCTGTAAATTAGCTGTTAAACATTCTCAGTGTAAACCTGGAGAATACATCCAACAAAAAGGTACGGATGTTCTCATTTGTGGTGTAGATGTACTAAAGCGAGTGCACAAATCACTGGAAAATACTACTCGCAAGTTACATGCATATTAGAATAGTCAGAAAAGAACACAAAATAATTACTAAACTAGACCTTATTTAATATATTTAATTTGCTATACACAGTTTTTTGTGATGAAAATGCTACAGCTATCTCTGTATCAACTTTCTGCAGATACAGTAATTCTAGCTATAGTTTATATCTATCTAAATCATGTTGCAAGTAGCTGCACTCTTCAGCAAGAACCAATGGATCTTGTGGATCATAGTTTTTGGTATTATGCAAACAAAGTCTTACACAGGAACCTATTTATTGTGAATTGTTTGAAAAATTAAACCTTATTGTCAAATGTTACCAATTTTAGAATAACTGACCCGTATGTACTGTTTACAAAAAAAGGTAAGTACTTAGTATGAAAAGCCCTGTAGTGTTTTGAATTGAATTTGAGGTGAGTGAATTTATCAAACAGTTAATCTTCAAATAACTCAGTGTCCTAATATCTTAACAGGAACAGCAAGCACTGATACTGTATGTGGTGAATGCACAAATGGCACCTACTCTGATGGCACTTTCACAGCTTGTCAGCCACATACAATGTGAGTAGTTTTACATTAAATTTTAAATTTTAGTTTTACATTCAATATTAAATTCCCATTCTAATAGGTCTGGACTTGCTAACATCACACTGTTGCATATCTACAGATGTCAGAGTATGGGTCGTAAACAAATAGAAACAGGAACAACGTCGTCTGATGCTAAATGTGAACATACTTCAAATGGTCTTGTTGTTGGAATCATAACTGGTGTTGTGGTCGTTGTTGTTATTGTTGTTATTGGAGTCTCAGTAACCCAGTTTGTCATATTCAAACACAAGTCAAAGGCTCGTCCAGGGATAAAGTAAGGTTTTGACAGTTTTTCCCCACTATAATGTACTTTACATTCATCTGATTAATGGAATTTTTTATACTGCTATAATATTTCAGGTCCGTCCAGGTCCAAAATGTTGGTGGAGGACTCTTTAAATTACTTACATAATCCATGGAATTAATGTTACTTTTTACATTTCAACCAGTCAAAATGATACAAAAAGAGAAACTTTACTTGCTACTGATGGTAGACAAGCTGGTCACTGAGAATGAGAAAACTATAATGCACACGTGTTCTCTTGCCTATAATAAAACGTATTAACTGTAAAACTGAAATGGATATCAACACACTCGCTATTGATAACCATGATAAAGTATATGAATCATTCATTAGTAATTTTGACACTACTTGCATGATATGTTGAAATTAGAACACAATATAACTACTTGTGAATCATTTTTGTGACGTGACATGTATGTGTAAATATATTAAACATCTATATTTTTTCCCAATTTGAATCTGAATCTCTGTATATGTTCTTAATTTATTACTCCATTTTTTATTTCTACTTCTGCCTCCATTTTTTTGTAAATACAAAAATAAATTTTCTATTGTAATGTCACACTATTTGCCTCATAATACTGTCACACATTATTAGTTTAGAAATATTTCTCATTCAGAGATGTTGTGTACCAACTGTTACATTCAAAATGTTTCGTAGTTGAGGTTCACTGTGAAAATACTGTAGCTCATTTCAGCTAGCAAAAGTCTTAATCACATTATTATTCACAGTAAATATGCTTTTTGTATAGTGACCGATATTGCTCAACACGTTGCAAAACACATGCAAATAGAAAAAACACCAGCAAATTAAGGAAACAACTTTGTCAGTTTGATAACAGGTGCTGCAAATACTCACAACACAACCAAATACAGACATGTGTTGCAAAGAGCAAAGACCACAACAGAAATGTTTAAAGAGGATCCCTACAAGTGACAAAAATGGCTGTGACACATGCTTATTGTAATAGATAAGCTGTAAGGTGAGTTTTTGTTTATTTTAACATCCTGATCTATATTTGGTTGTGTGTATTGCAGCGCATTTCTGTATTGGCTTGTGCTGTGAGTAAGTTTTTGCTGCGCTGATGCATTCTTCTAAATAAGCTGAATGATGGCTGCGAAACGAAAACACAAAAACATCGAGACGTCCTTCAAAGGAGCTTGATGACATGGCAGCCTATGTTATGCATCCTTTCCATTTGAGAAGCATCCATAAGAATGTGAAACTATTGTAAGGTCAGCCCACTGGTCCAAAGATGTCAGCCAATGGCACTGCAGAAGGATTTGTGCGTGATGCTGTCTTTCCTTTTATGCAGCGCAATAACAATATTAGATTAAATATGTTTTCCTAAACACATTTTCTTATGTGGATTACCTCTTTTAAAGTCGGCATGAAATCAAAATGGACTTTATTTACTTTACTATCGCACATTGCTAGTCTTGATGTTGAACAATTAATCCATGCAAATTAATCCACTGAAAAAATTGTTTGTCTTGGTAATCTTTAATCAAAACCGAAACATTTACTTCCGCTCTGGAATGGCGTTCCTTTTTTGATGACGTCAGTTTGACGGCTTGGGCAGAATATCCTTAGGCCCAGTTTACACTAGTGCGTTTTAGTTTTAAAACGCATAACTTTTGCTACGGATACACTTATCGTTTACACCACTCCGGCGTTTTCAAGGTCAAAAACGGAGACTTTTGAAAACGCTGCAGACCCCGTTTTAGTTTGAAAACTCCGGGGTTGCGTTTCAGTGTAAACGGACCAAAACGGAGACTTTTGAAAACGATGGCGTGGCTGCCCACATTCTCTCTGCATATCCTTGACGACCGTGTAAACAATAACAGAACGCTCTGTATTGTACCCATAGAGACGTATGGGTGGGTAGATCCCCCATTCGACCGCTCCAAGCACACGGACACGTCTGCGATCTAAATAATAGGGAATCTACCTATACATATCTATGGTTGTACCTGCAAATGGTCATGTGACATGTGTTTTCGGTTGTGTAGTGTAAACGGAGATCGTTTCTGAAACGCCACTGTAAACACTGATTGTTTTCATTCTAAAACACCGTTTTAAAACGAATACGCACTAGTGTAAACGGGGCCTGAACTGGTGCGGTCAACCTGTGAGGCCCCGCTCCCTACCTCGCACCGGGCCCCGCGTCAGCCAGGGACGGCCCTGTTCATTGCCATACTAACTTACACTCCACAGCTAACCTGCTTCGGGGCAGGTTATGTTCTGGGTTAGAGATCTCAAACTGAAATTGGACCAATCAGATGTGAGCAAAGTGACACATGTCTGACACAAATAAGTCACTCTCCCAGTTTCTCTTGCTCCAAATTAAAGGTAACAAGTACTAAACAAGAAAAAAAAATTGTCTGGGTTTAATGATAATTACTTTGAGTTATTTTATTTGATTTATATAATTACATGATTTATATTATTATTAATCCATTACACACAAGCAATTTTAGTTGAACAGTTATTAAAAATCATTTATTTTTAATGAATGTTAACATATACAGATCATATGTAAAATAAATAAGCTGTAGAATCAATGGATAATGCTTTAAAAATGACTAAATGTGACCTTACATGTATGAGTCTCTATAGCTGTATATTTAACTATATAAACTAACTAAACAGGTTTCACTTGTGACTGCACTGATAGAGCAAGATATTTGTTTTTGTCCTCTGTCATGAACAAGTACTTTTTGTCATTGTAAATGCATTTATATTCATCATGTTCTTCAATCCCTTAACCTTTAGCAAAACCTTTTAACTTTTAACCAAGGCTTGTGATTGGCTGTTCACCAGTGATGTTGCACATTCATGTGCACCTGCTCCACAAACTTAGGATCAAAGCCTGAGTTGACAAAGAAAGTTGATGATCAGCATCATGGTACCAACAAAGTCGGATAGGATTGGTTTGGTTTTGTCAAGTCGAAACTAATCCTGAAACTCTGAATTTGTTCAACTACCATCATGGTACAGGCCCCCGGTTCACCCAGACTTTAAAGGGGGCATAACACACACAGTTTCACCCAATCTCATGTTAATCTTGAGTACCTATAGTTAAAATACCTAACTACATAATACTACTATTGTTAGAAATTGCAACAAAATTAAAATAGAAATATAAACTTTTGAACTGCGGGTTTCGTCTGGTCAGAGGAGAACTGGCCCCCCGACTGAGCCTGGTTTCTCTCAAGGTTTTTTTTTTCTCCATTCTGTCTCGGAGGGAGTTTTGAATCCTTGCCGCTGTCGCCTCTGGCTTGCTCAGTTGGGGACACTTAATTTCTAGCGATTATCGCCGATTTGATTGCACAGATACTATTTAAACTAAACTGAGCTAGACAATGACATCTCTGAATTCAATAATGAAATGCCTTTAACTGAAAATTGAAAATTGAGTGTTTAATCTTATCATTATACATTACTGACACTCTATCCTCCAATTTGATACTGTTAAGTGCTTTGACACAATCTGTATTGTAAAAGCGCTATATAAATAAAGGTGACTTGACTTGACTTGACCTATAGAGTATAGGGATGGGAAGATTCCCCGATTCACTCAGTGCATCGGCAAAAAAAGTTAACGATGCAATGCATCGGTTTAAAAAGTGTCTTTTTGCATCGTTTCTAACATATTTTCATCGGTAAAAAACGATTTATTTATAATTACTAGTGGTTGCGCTACACTTTTATTGTTTAGAAAGTGACCAATAATCTGTGACCAATATTTTATATGTAGATTGATTTCTCCTCTCGAAACTGTTTCTCAAGCGTGTTCTCTCATCACCGCTGCGCGTGTATGACGAATCACAACAACACTACGGAGACCTGAGGAAAAGTGGGGATTAAAGTACAAAACCTGACTTGAAATAACCCAACAAATCAATCGGGGCTAAAGCGGTTATAAACGACAATGTAAATTCTACACAATCTAACTAATTTGTGCATGCTTATTCTTAAGCAGATCCATGTCGATCGTGGATCAACTCGATCCACCATGGCAAACAGCGAATATATCTGTGCTGTTTATTGAGACGTTGACGTTTTGTTTTCCTCAGTACATAACTGACATGTCACGAGTATATTTTTTTCATCTGTAAATGTTAGAAAGTCATGCAAATATATCCATTTTGCTGTCAGAAGTGGGCTTACGTGAGTGGACGAGCGCTGCTGCGCGCATGCGCGCTAAACAGAGGGAGCGCAATAATTCTGAGTCAAATATGGATTTTATGATAACAGTAACTGTAAAGGGACTATTGTAATAGTAAATAAAATGTAAACTAATACAGTCCTAATTACTAAGCTCAGATGAGTTAATGTGTGTTTCTTGTAGCAGTTAAAATGTAATTTTAATTTAGTGATTTTAACTTTTAGGTTAGTGATTGTTAATGCTTTAAAGAGCAATGTTAGATTGTAATGTTCTAATGCTATCTGTTCTAACTATAAAAGGTACAGCTGCTATAAAACCAGAGAGAAAGGCTAGTATGTGAGAGAGTCAGTGGTAATATCATTGCATTCCTATTGGTCAGTGAGCTCAGCTTAGCCTGACAGTTTGCCTGCCCTGAACCAGGTTAGCTTTCCAGCATAAGTAGCCACAGTGACTGAGGTTGATCTTTGTTATATTTGCTTTATGGAATCAAATCATTTGACAGCGAGTCAGACTAACTGAAATGAGCCTGGCCTATTTGGTAAACTTGTTTTATGAAAAAGGCCTCAAGGCGTTAGAAGTCAGAAGACACAAGTTAATTTATGATTTGCTGTCTGTCTGAACCAAAGAAATAAAAGCGATCATATTTTTTCAATTGCATTGTATTGCATGGAATCGCATTGTGTTGAATCGAATCGAATCGCACTGCATCATAATAGGGATGAATCGTATCGCTAGCTAGTGACACTCACGCGGTGCTTGCATACTCTATCACAGATGAAGGGAATGAAATGCAGTATTTGTTAAATACACAGACATTTCAGAAACGTTTTCATGAGCAACAGAAACACTTTTTATATACTGCTTAATACAGCGCCCTCTGTTCAAGAATAAAGTTCAACATAATCATATACTATTTAAATACTAATAAAGTGGGGGTACATATGCTTTTATCAGTGTTTTTGATAAACAGAATTCAATATAACATTGCGCCTACAGTAAAAAAAGCTTTTACCGTTCAAAAAAACACAGATTTGTGAGCATTATTGGAATTGAAAAGGTTAGAATAAACCCGAAACACACATGATCATTGTCATGCCGTGAATCTGGCCAATTGTGAAACAGTGTCTCATCAGAGCTCATGCAGTCGCTCTGGAATAGGCTAACACTGTTCGGGAGGCAGACACACTCTGTCAGTTTAAATCTAGATTAAAGACCCATCTCTTTAGCCTGGCTTACACATAACACAGTAATACGCTTCTATTATTCAAATCCGTTAAAGGATTGTTAGGCTGCATTAATTAGATCAACCGGAACCGGGAACACTCCCCATAACACACAATGTACTCGTTACATCGTAAGTAGAATGGCATCTACGCTAATATTTGTCTGTTTCTTTCCTATTCTGTTTCTCAGTCCGTATCCGATCAGATGGTGGATCAGCACCAAGAGATGATGTCTACAGCCCTGATCGTCAGCGGAGACCAGGACACCCAGATGAGCCCCAGAGACATATCCCCAGAGAAAACCTCAATTAAAATACAATAAAACTAAAATAAATAACTAAATAACTAAAAATATAATAAAATACCTAACTACATACTACTATTGTTAGAAATTGCAATAGAATTAAAATAGGAATATAAACATTTGAACTGCGGGCTTCGTCTGGTCAGAGGAGAACTGGCCCCCCGACTGAGCCTGGTTTCTCTCAAGGTTTTTTTCTCCATTCTGTCACAGAGGGAGTTTTGGTTCCTTGCCGCTGTCGCCTCTGGCTTGCTCAGTTGGGGACACTTAATTTCTAGCGATTATCGCCGATTTGATTGCACAGATACTATTTAAACTAAACTGAGCTAGACAATGACATCTCTGAATTCAATAATGAAATGCCTTTAACTGAAAATTGAAAATTGAGTGTTTAATCTTATCATTATACATTACTGACACTCTATCCTCCAATTTGATACTGTTAAGTGCTTTGACACAATCTGTATTGTAAAAGCGCTATATAAATAAAGGTGACTTGACTTGACTTGACCTATAAAGTATAGGGATGGGAAGATTCCCCGATTCGCTCGGTGCATCGGCAAAAAAAGTTAACGATGCAATGCATCGGTTTAAAAAGTGTCTTTTTGCATCGTTTCTAACATATTTTCATCGGTAAAAAACGATTTATTTATAATTACTAGTGGTTGCGCTACACTTTTATTGTTTAGAAAGTGACCAATAATCTGTGACCAATATTTTATATGTAGATTGATTTCTCCTCTCGAAACTGTTTCTCAAGCGTGTTCTCTCATCACCGCTGCGCGTGTATGACGAATCACAACAACACTACGGAGACCTGAGGAAAAGTGGGGATTAAAGTACAAAACCTGACTTGAAATAACCCAACAAATCAATCGGGGCTAAAGCGGTTATAAACGACAATGTAAATTCTACACAATCTAACTAATTTGTGCATGCTTATTCTTAAGCAGATCCATGTCGATCGTGGATCAACTCGATCCACCATGGCAAACAGCGAATATATCTGTGCTGTTTATTGAGACGTTGACGTTTTGTTTTCCTCGCCTCTGGCTTGCTCAGTTGGGGACACTTAATTTCTAGCGATTATTGCCGATTTGATTGCACAGATACTATTTAAACTAAACTGAGCTAGACAGTGACATCTCTGAACTCAATAATGAAATGCCTTTAACTGAAAATTGAGTGTTTAATCTTATCATTATACATTACTGACACTCGCTATATAAATAAAGGTGACTTGACTTGACTACCTTGACTTCCTTTTGGTCACTTTTAATTTTAAATACATCCAGTGCTTTGTTCTTTAATGAAAAACACATTGAAACTGTTTTGTTGTAATTTAAAGTTAAACAGTTATCCTGCAGCCAGACCAGTTGCCTGGTTAACATTTCTGCAGCCATATTAGAAGTTTCTGCTGTTACATCTTGTCAAATGTGTCACGGTTCATGGATTCACTGACTCGCCTTTGCTATGTGTGTGCGTGTTGTATGAATGGGCGCGGCTCATCAGCACGGCTCGTTATCGCTGATGAGCTGATCAGCGCCAGCTGTGTTGAATGAGAATGTCCTATATATTGTTTGTCACCTCGTCTTGTCTTTGTCAGATGGTTGTGGAGGTTCAGGTTCGACTCACAGTTTCTCTCCCTCGCTCCAGTTCCTGTGTTCCTGTTCTGAGATTCGCCTGCCTGTTCTGAGGATCGTCTGCGGTTCGTCTGTTGCGTTCTGCCCACGGAGTCCTGCGTTGCCGAGCCTGTTATTCTACTGTTGCCTCGTTTCTCACCTGCACTACCTCTTCTATTGTGTTTAATAAACACCTGTTCTCACTTGCTATTGAATCCGTGACTTTTTCCTTCAAGTCATGACAGAACCATCTGACCAGACTATGGATACAGCCACCTTCGAGCAGATGTATGCCGGTAATCACGCCTGTATGGACCGTCAGGATGAACAGATCGGTGCCTCGGGTCGGGCGATACAGGCTCTGGTAACGCAGGTGTCCGAGCTCACCTCTCAATTACAACGTCTGAGAGGTCCCACTGCGCCAGCACCGCCCCCGCCTGTCCCCCCGGAGAATTTCAACATCAATCGGCCAGAGCCGCGCATCCCCACCCCCGAGAGGTATTCTGGAGAACCAAATATGTGCCGAACTTTTCTAACCAAGTGTTCGATTTACTTCTCTCTCCAGCCCGTGACGTTCTCCTCTGAGGAGAGTAAAGTGGCACTAGTGATGACGCTGTTATCTGGACGCGCGGCTCTGTGGGGAACAGCGGTGTGGAAGAATCAACACGCATGCTGCTCCTCGTTCCAAGCACTCGAGCAAGAGATGAGCCGTGTGTTCGATCGCGCAGTCGCCGGACGCGAGGCGGCTCGCCAACTTGCCGATCTCCGTCAGAACAACAACTCCGTTTCCGATTATTCCATCCAGTTCCGGACGTTGGCGCGAGTGCAAATGGAGCGAGGCGCAGTGGGACTTGTTCCTGCATGGGTTGGCTGATCGTGTTCAAAAGGAGATTTACACGCTGGATTTACCCAAGACTCTGGATGAACTGATTGAACTGGCACTACGAGTCGATGCACGATTACAACAGAGAGAGAATCGATCGTTCCAGACTCCAATGGGGGATTTCGCTGAGTTTCCCAGTCTCAGGGGAGTGAACACGGTCAGCTCCTCGAACGATCCTGAACCCATGCAGGTAGGTCGAGCTCGGCTCTCCCGGGAGGAGAGAGAACATCGCCATTCGAGAGGTCTGTGTCTCTATTGTGGAGAGGCCGGCCATTTCATCTCCACCTGTCCTTTAAAAGGCCAAGCCCGGCGGTAGGACGGAGGCTACTGTCGGGCGGGATATCTTTGACCAGACCCTCGAACGCCACCCTCCTCCCGGTGAGACTCCAGTGGGCAGGCCACACCTTCAACGGCCAGGCGCTCGTGGATTTGGGAGTGGAAGGGAATCTGATGGACTTTTCCTTGGCACAGAGACTTCACGTCCCCATCACACCTCAAGTGGACAGGAACTTCCGGGCATCACTCACACCACTGGACCTATCACACTTATCACTTCGGGTAACCACACCGAGAGAATCTCACTCTACCTCACTCAGTCACCGCACGCCCCTGTTGTCCTGGGTCATCCGTGGTTAGTGAGACACGGACCCAGGATAGAGTGGGGTCAGAACTCCGTGTCCAGTTGGAGTAATCAGTGTTATGCCTCATGTCTTTCGTCTGCTGTTCCGTCTGTTTCTTGTTCTGTGTTGCAGGAGGAGCCAGTAAATCTGTCTAACGTGCCACCAGAGTATCTCGATCTGAAGGAAGTGTTCAGTAAGTCTCGAGCTGCTTCTCTTCCTCCGCATCATCCCTATGACTGTGCTATAGATCTACTGCCAGGTACGTCTCCGCCTAAGGGCAAATTATATTCGCTTTCTGTTCCAGAAAGGGAGGCTATGGAGAAATATATTTCTGATTCTGTAGCAACTGGATTCATCCGCCCTTCCTCTTCTCCAGCGGGGGCGGGATTCTTTTTTGTGGGGAAGAAGGATGGCTCTCTGCGACCTTGTATTGATTACCGGGGGTTGAACAGCATCACGGTAAAGAATACTTATCCTTTGCCGTTGATGTCTTCAGCCTTCGAGAGGTTGCAGGGAGCATCAATCTTCACAAAATTGGATTTACGTAATGCATATCATTTGGTTCGCATCAGGAAGGGGGATGAATTGAAGACTGCGTTCAACACCCCCAGGGGGCACTTTGAATATTTGGTTATGCCGTTTGGGCTTTCCAACTCCCCAGCAGTCTTCCAGGCACTCGTCAATGACGTGTTGAGAGACATGGTAGACCAGTTCATATATGTTTACCTGGATGACATATTGATTTTTTCCTCGTCTCTCCAGGAGCACGTTCAACACGTCAGACGAGTGCTTCAGAGGTTGCTAGAGAATGGGCTTTTTATCAAGGCGGAGAAATGCGCTTTTCATGCACAGTCTGTTCCTTTCCTAGGGTACATCATTTCGTCTGAGGGAATGCGAATGGATCCTGAAAAGGTTAAGGCTGTGGTGGAGTGGCCAAGCCCAGATTCCCGTAAGGCCCTACAGAGGTTTCTGGGGTTCGCCAACTTCTACCGGCGTTTTATTCGCAACTTCAGCCAACTAGCCGCACCTCTGACAGCCTTGACCTCCCCCAGGACGACGTTCAGGTGGTCAGACACAGCTGAGGCTGTGTTTGCTAAACTGAAAGGCCGCTTAGTTTCAGCCCCCATCCTTATAGCCCCTGATCCATCACGTCAGTTCGTGGTGGAGGTCGATGCGTCAGAGGTGGGGGTAGGAGCAGTGCTATCCCAGCGCTCTCCCACAGACGACAAGATGCATCCCTGCGCGTTTTTGTCCCGTCGTTTATCGCCTGCCGAACGTAACTACGACATTGGTAACAGAGAGTTGTTGGCAGTAAAGTTAGCGTTGGAAAAATGGCGTCATTGGTTAGAAGGGTCAGGGGTACCTTTTATCGTCTGGACCGATCATAAGAACCTGGAATATATCAGAACCGCCAAAAGATTGAACTCCAGGCAGGCTCGGTGGGCACTTTTTTTCGGTCGTTTTGATTTTTCTCTCTCGTACCGCCCGGGTTCCAAAAACATCAAACCCGACTCTTTATCGCGTATTTTTGACCATTCCGATCGCCCGTCTACTCCCGAGTGCATTTTACCCGAGACCCTATTTGTCTCCACACTCACATGGGAGGTCGAGTCGAAGGTCAGATCGGCTTTAGAAGGGGTAACGCCTCCGCCCGATTGCCCACCGAATCGTTTGTTTGTGCCGGAGGGATTACGGTCCGACGTTATTCAGTGGGGTCATTGTTCCAACGTAGCTTGCCATCCAGGAGTTACTCGCACTAGTTTTTTAATCAAGCAACGGTTTTGGTGGCCATTGATGGCTCGTGACATTCACAGTTTTGTTTTGGCTTGCTCGGTTTGTGCCACTGGTAAGACTTCCAATCGACCCCCAGATGGGTTACTTCAACCGCTGCCTGTCCCTTCGAGACCCTGGTCCCACATAGCGCTAGATTTTATCACCGCCCTCCCACCCTCTCAGGGCAATACGGTCGTTTTGACTGTGGTGGACCGGTTCTCGAAGGCGGCTCATTTTATTCCCTTGCCCAAATTACCCTCAGCCAAGGAGACAGCGTTGACCGTTGTTGATCACGTCTTTCGCTTACATGGCCTCCCGATAGACGTGGTTTCTGACAGAGGACCCCAGTTTGTGTCCAAATTTTGGCGAGAGATTTGTAAGTTACTGGGAGCGACTGTCAGTCTGTCCTCAGGGTTTCACCCCCAGAGCAATTGTCAAACCGAGAGAGCCAACCAAGATTTGGAAAGGGTGTTACGATGTTTGGTCTCCAAGAATCCTTCCTCCTGGAGTCAACAACTTTCAATGGTGGAGTACGCACACAATACGTTGCCAGTGTCGTCCACGGGCCTATCTCCGTTTGAATGTAGTGTAGGTTACCAGCCACCAATCTTCCCCAGTCTGGAATCCAAGTCGCGGTCCCTCCGCTCACGCCTTCATTCAGAGGTGTCACCGCACATGGACTAGAGCCCGTGAGACTCTACTCCGGGTGGGGGCGCGCACCAAGGCTAAAGCCGATCGCCACCGGTCTAAGCCTCCCGTATACGTCATTGGTCAAAAAGTGTGGCTTTCAACCAGGAACATTCCTCTCCGCTCCGTTTCTAATAAACTTGCTCCCAAATTCATTGGCCCGTTTACTGTCACCAAGATCATTAGTCCGGTGGCAGTCCGCCTCAACCTCCCTCCAGCGTACAGAAGGATTCATCCCGTCTTTCATGTGTCCAAAATAAAGCCCGTATTTCGTTCTCACTTTAATCCGCCTGCCCCGGTTCCTCCCCCGCCGCGACTCGTAGATGGGGAACCTACCTATTCGGTCAATCGTATACTGGACTCTAGGCGGAGGGGACGCGGATTCCAGTACTTGGTGGACTGGGAAGGTTACGGTCCGGAGGAGAGAAGTTGGGTTCCTGCTAGGGACATCCTGGACCACTCCCTTATCGATGATTACAATCGACAGGTAAGGGTGTCTGGGAACGCCAGGCGGCGTTCCTAGGAGGGGGGGTACTGTCACGGTTCATGGATTCACTGACTCGCCTTTGCTATGTGTGTGCGTGTTGTATGAATGGGCGCGGCTCATCAGCACGGCTCGTTATCGCTGATGAGCTGATCAGCGCCAGCTGTGTTGAATGAGAATGTCCTATATATTGTTTGTCACCTCGTCTTGTCTTTGTCAGATGGTTGTGGAGGTTCAGGTTCGACTCACAGTTTCTCTCCCTCGCTCCAGTTCCTGTGTTCCTGTTCTGAGATTCGCCTGCCTGTTCTGAGGATCGTCTGCGGTTCGTCCGTTGCGTTCTGCCCACGGAGTCCTGCGTTGCCGAGCCTGTTATTCTACTGTTGCCTTGTTTCTCACCTGCACTACCTCTTCTATTGTGTTTAATAAACACCTGTTCTCACTTGCTATTGAATCCGTGACTTTTTCCTTCGAGTCATGACAAAATGTCTGCATACATTTGACAATCAACCTCCTTGCAACTTTCAGGTAAATCATTTATATACAAACAGAAGAGCAACGGACCTACAATTGAACCTTGTGGTACACCTAGTTTGCAGTTTTGAAGTGATGACTTCACACCATTAATTTTAACACATTGCTGTCTACAATCCAGGTATGATTGAACCAGTTTAGAGCTTGTTGAGAAAAGTTCATTTGTTTCAATTTATTTATGAGTACTGCATGATTTACAGTATCAAAAGCCTTTTTAAGGTCTAGAAATACTGCTCCCACTACTTTTCCTTGATCCAAACTACTTTTTGTGTTATCTATAAAATGACATATAGCCATTTCTGTTGAGTGCTTTGGCCGAAATCCAAACTGCTTAGGGTTCAGCAGATAATTTTTTACCAAAAAATGCATTAATTCAACCACTATCTTTTCTAAAACTCTGGAAATTACTGGAACAATTGAGATGGGTCTATAATTACACACCTCATCACTCTCCCCAGACTTAAAAACAGTCACTACAGCTGTTTTAAAATTTTGTGGAAACTCGCCAGTTTTAATAGATAAATTTACCAAATGAGGTATTGGCCTTACCAACGTTGCACTATGTTTTTTAATAAAAGAAGCATCTAAACCAAATATATCTTTAGCTTTTGAACTGTTTAGTTGATTAATAATTTTACAGATTTTATCTTTGTCAACCTGTGAAATATAAAAAGATGATGAATTTTTTACTACATCATATGTTAAACAAACAGAATTGAAATTTGTTGCGAGTTCTTCTACTGAATTAATAAAAAAAGTATTAAATTCATTTGCAATTTCCAAAGCATCAGTGCTAACATTTCCATTTATATTCAGCTTTGATATGCCTTTACTTTGACTAAATTTCTGATTGGTTAATTTATTCATATGTTTCCAAATTAATGAGCTATTGCCCTGAGATTCAACAAACAACTGCATGAAATAAGATGACTTTGCTTTTCGAAGTTCACTAACCGCTTTATTTCTTAAGCCTTTAAAAATCAATATATCTGTTTGCCGTTTTGTAGATATAGATTTTTTCAATGCCAGATCCCTCTTTTTCATTAGCTGATGAATATCATTATTTATCCAAGGCAAAAAAACTTTTCTCCTGTTACTTTTAAAGGAGCATGTAAACTTCTGGATTGTATTTGCAAGTGTGTCCATCAAAAAAATCACAGCACTCATTTAGATTATCAATTTTAAATATTCTCTCCCAATTTATATTATTGAACTCATGTTCAAACTGAAACATTTTCTGTTTGGGAATTCCAATTTGTAAATTATTAACTCTGGAACCAAAAAAAACGGCTCTGAAATCGTTGTTTCGTTAATTTTCTGACAATCAAGGTCAAATTGTGATCAGACAGACCTGTTAACAAATTATACATTTTTGCAACTCGCTCTGGTTTATTTGTAAAGATTAAATCTATCAGTGTTTTTTGAGTGATTCTTGTAGGGCTCGTTATCATTTGATGAAATTTATATTTAGATGTAATACTTTTAAGCTTTTTTTTCTTACTATTATTCAACCAATTTATATTAAAATCTCCCAATAAAATTGTTTCAGTGTGACAATTAAACAATTTAAACAATTAATCAAAATCACGGTAAAATGAATCATTATGAGAAGGAGGGTTATATAACACCATAATATTAAAATTCATTCTTGCTGATAACACTACATTTAAAATTAAACATTCTAACCCAAAAGTCTCCCGTTCAATCACAGAACATTTAAAAGTATCTCTAATATAAACCAGTACCCCACCTCCTTTACCAGACAATCTATCTTTCCTGTAACATGTATAACCAGGGACATCAATCATATTTGTAGGAATATTAGTGTTTAACCAAGTTTCACTCAGTGCTAAGAAGTCCAAATTTGATTCACTCAATAATTGTTGAACTTCATCTTTTGATAAAACACTATGTATATTAAGATGACCTCCAAAAATACCTTTTGGCTTTGACTTTAAGTCACAGATCACTTTTGCATGATTCACTGTTTGAAAGTATTGCAATTCTTTTTGCTTACATACTGCATAACCAAAAGTTCCTTTACCAACATGTGGTTTTGATGACTTTCTAGCAAATTGTTCCACGTTAGGCAAATTATTTGTATGTGCTCGATCAATGTGGAGAGCAGAGTTTGGGGCTAGTTTTTGCAAGCCATTTCCCATAATTTCCTGTAAAGATACCAACAAAATATCACTGTTCTCCACTTCTGCTGTTTCAGCAATGACTGAGTTCTGATTAAACTCCATGAAGGAGCCACTATCCTGTGCAAAGCCTGTAGAAGGCCTCACCACCTCAACACCATGTGTGTCCACCAGTTCCCACTGCAGACATCCTTCTTCTTGTGTTAGTTGAAGGGCCTGGGTTTAGCTGTATATCACCACTTAGCAAGAGCAAAAAGAACAGAACTTTCAGAGCATGTCCTTTCCTTCTGCCTTTTATACATTGTTTAAGCTGGTTTGCAATGAAAATTTCTTGATCACATTGCCAACAAGTTAAGTAGATAACATGATATCCATGTCCATAAAAGTTTAGTGTTGATATACTAGTCATAGGTGAAGCATGGACAGGGATACTTGATGTTTCATCTTCAGTCAGGCTCAAGCAATGACCAAAAGGGAAACAAAGAAACCACATACAGAGTAGCCATATGAACACATACCTTTTATTTCTGAAGTTGGTGTTTGGTTTTTCACTTTGTTCTTGATTTTGTTGATAGTATCTGTCCTTTATGTTGAAATGTAGTAGTTTATATATGCATAATCCATAAGTAATTGGAGAAACTGCAAACAACTCAGCCATGTGCCAACATATCCTTTGTCTACAAAACTGGTGTTTAGAGTGGAAATTCCTGTGTTTCTCAACAGAAAATTGTTGATTTCTTTCTCCTCAGAATAAAACTGTTGAAAAATATAGGCCGACCCAGCCAGAGTTGGTAAACAAAGCTATTACAGAGGGTAAAGCAGAAGAGCAGATGCAGTCTAACAAACAGCCATGTGTCACATCCTATTTCTGTATTTTCTGAAAACATGTCTCATACAATCTAGATTTGAGATGTAGAACCATTTCCTTTGGGAGAGTTATTGATGGTATGTGAGACCAAAGCAAGGACAGCTACAACAAGGAGTGAAGTTGGAGTGCAATGCAATGGTAAATATTGATATTATATTGTTTGTGACAGAGAAAGAAAATGTTATATATATATTTTTATTTTTTGATGCACACATTACATGCATGCATCATAATTATTTAAAATTTATTTTGACAGTGTCAGTCTCTGCTGCCCTTCGATGAGTTCCTCCTCTTCATGGTCCACCTTTCAGTCGGTCTTCCACAGAGAGATCTGGGGCCGGATTCACAAAACATTCTTAAGAAATTCTTATTTTTTAACTGAAGAAAAAAAAAAAAAAAAAAGTTATGAATATTTTGTATTCCCAAAAATTCTTCTTAAGAATATTCTTAGCTTTTTTCATAAGATTGTTCTTAAGACAAAACTTAAGAATTCAAATTCTTGAAAATAATCTTCTTTAAAATCATCGTAAATAACTTCTTAAATTTCTTAAATTTAGGGCGCCACTTACTGTTGGGTCCGGTATTCTGTCGCGATCAGCACACACAAGGGAAGCGAGGAGACGAGGAGTAACTCAAAATACCAGTCTTTAATAAAATCCAAAAAGGGTAACACAAGGCAAGCAAACACACAGGACTTCAACATTAATACCAGACACAAGACTCAGGGAAACACGGGGCTTATAAACTAAACGTAAACAAGATGAATAATCACACACAGGTGGGACATAATTAACTGAATTAACTAAATGAGAACAGGACCAGGAAAGTAACCAAATATGGGCATACAAGAGGATAAACGAAGTCAAGGGGAGCACGAGACAGGAAACCACAAGATAAGACAGGACACAGGACTGACAGTAGCGTCGACCAGATGGCAACAGTTCAAAGAGGGAGTGTGCTGGGTGTGAGGGTTCCAGAGTGATTTTGCCAGCCCTTTTTCTCACTCTGGATAAGTACAGTTCTTGGAGACTTGGGAGGGTTGGACCAATTATTCACTCAGCAGTCTAGACTACCCTCTGTAGTCTTCTGAAATCAGATTTGGTAGCTGAGCTGAACCAGACAGTTAATGAAGTGCAGAGGACGGATTCAATGATGGCGGAGTAGAACTGTTTCAGCAGCTCTTGTGGCAGGTTGAACTTCCTCAGCTGGTGAAGGAAGTACAACCTTTGTTGGGCCTTTTTGACAATAGAGTCTATGTGAGTGTCCCACTTCAGGTCCTGAGAGATGGTACTGCCCAGGAATCTGAATGACTCCACTGCAGCCACAGTGCTGTTCATGATGGTGAGTAGGGGGGTGCAGGGAGGTTTCTCCTGAAGTCCATGATCATCTCCACTGTTTTGAGTGTGTTCCGCTCCAGGTTGTTAAGACTGCACCAGACAGCCAGCTCTTTAACCTCCTGGTTGAAAAATGGGTTGACAGAGGGGTCTTTAGATGTGCAGTCGTTGGTGTAGAGGGAGAAGAGCAGTGAGAAGAGGACACAACCCTGAGGAGCTCCAGTGCTGATTGTACGGGTGCTGGATGAGAATTTTCCTAGCCTCACTAGCTGCTGCCTGTCTGTCAGGAAGCTGTTGATCCACTGACAGATGGAGGTGGGCACGGAGAGCTGAGTTAGTTTGGGCAGGAGGAGGTTTGGAATGATTGTGTTAAAAGCTGAGCTGAAGTCCACAAACAGGATTCTCACATAAGTCCCAGGGGTCTGTTCTTCGTACCCCGCTTAATAGATCTGAGATGATTTGAAAAATTTCAGATCTTATAATCTTGATAACTGATCTCTGGCCAATTTGGTTCTTTAACCCTTTAACGCGTACGATCACACCGGTGTGATCAGTCTTGGCTGATCCCTGAAGCGTACGATCACACCGGTGTGATTAGAACGTTCAGTTCATCACGTCATCAACTGCTGAATTCAAATCTGCTTTCCCTCATTGGCTGGCGCAGAGCCAGATCGGACCATAGGACGCGCTGAGCACTTGTCATATGATCACAAATATTCAGTGTTTTCAACCATATAATGCTTATTTTAGGTTTCAGACAGTTAAATACACATAAGTACTAGCAAAACCATTCATTTATAGTTTGTAAAATATTTACTGATGTCTATGGAAGCAGCATTAATGCTATTTAAAAATATAATCTAACGACATGTTTTATTGATATCATACAGATTGTGTAGATAACTTTAAAGTTTACTCTGCTCTTCTCCCAGTTTACCGGAGACATACTTTAACGTGTTTCTGGAGGAGAGGATGAATTTACGTGTTGTTGATGGTGCGTTCAAGTCATGTCAGTTACATCGTATTTACGAGTTGAACGCACATGAGCTACACCACAAAGTCGTTATTACCAGTGGGAAACTCGAAATTTTCTTTAAGCCCCGAGTTTCCGAGTTGGGGGTGTGTCAGTGAAAAAACGTGTTGGATGCAATGGACGCAGCCAAAGACTAAAGATTATGCAGCATCGGAAAAGTTGTTGAAATGAATACATTTTTTTTTTTTTTTTTTAATGTACAATAAAACTATATAAGTTACATATACACAATATTATATTACAGGTGCATTTCAATAAATTAGAATGTTGTGGAAAAGCTCATTTATTTCAGTAATTCAACTCAAATTGTGAAACTCGTGTATTAAATAAATTCAGTGCACACAGACTGAAGTAGTTTAAGTCTTTGGTTCTTTTAATTGTGATGATTTAGGCTCACATTTAACAAAAACCCACCAATTCACTATCTCAACAAATTAGAATACTTCATAAGACCAATAAAAAAACATTTTAGTGAATTGTTGGCCTTCTGGAAAGTATGTTCATTTACTGTATATGTACTCAATACTTGGTAGGGGCTCCTTTTGCTTTAATTACTGCCTCAGTTCGGCGTGTCATGGAGGTGATCAGTTTGTGGCACTGCTGAGGTGATATGGAAGCCCAGGTTTCTTTGACAGTGGCCTTCAGCTCATCTGCATTGTTGGGTCTGGTGTCTCTCATCTTCCTCTTGACAATACCCCATAGATTCTCTATGGGGTTCAGGTCAGGCGAGTTTGCTGGCCAATCAAGCACACCAACACCATGGTCATTGAACCAACTTTTGGTACCTTTGGCAATGTGGGCAGGTGCCAAGTCCTGCTGGAAAATGAAATCAGCATCTCCATAAAGCTTGTCAGCAGAAGGAAGCATGAAGTGCTCTAACATTTCCTGGTAGATGGCTGTGTTGACTGTGGACTTCAGAAAACACAGTGGACCAACACCAGCAGATGACATGGCAGCCCAAATCATCCCTGACTTCAGAAACTTCACACTGGACTTCAAGCAACATAGATTCTGTGCCTCTCCACTCTTCCTCCAGACTCTGGGACCTTGATTTCCAAATGAAATGCAAAATTTACTTTCATCTGAAAAGAGGACTTTGGACCACTGAGCAACAGTCCAGTTCTTTTTCTCCACAGCCCAGGTAAGATGTTTCTGACGTTGTCTCTGGTTCAGAAGTGGCTTGGTAGCCCTTTTCCTGAAGACGTCTGTGCGTGGTGACTCTTGATGCACTGACTCCAGCTTCAGTTCACTCCTTGTGAAGCTCTCCCAAGTGTTTGAATCGGCTTTGCTTGACTGTATTCTCAAGCTTGCGTTCATCCTTGTTGCTTGTGTACCTTTTCCTACCCAAATTCTTCCTTCCAGTCAACTTTGCATTTAATATGCTTTGATACAGCACCCTGTAAACAGCCACCGCTTTCAGTAATGACCCTCTGTGACTTACCCTCTTTGTGGAGGGCGTCAATGTTCGTCTTCTGGACCATTGCCAAGTCAGCAGTCTTCCCCCATTATTGTGGTTTCAAAGAACAAGAGATACCCGGAATTTATACTGTAGGGATGGTCATTAATTGAAACTCAAATATAAATATTCTAATATTTTGAGATACTGATTTTTGACTTTCATGAGCTGTAAGCTCTAATCCTTTTTTAAAAAATGTTTTACTTTACATGTAATGAATCTAAAATATATGAAAGTTTCACTTTTTGAAATAAGTTACAAGAAAAAATGAACTTTTTCACAACATTCTAATTTATTGAGATGCACCTGTATTGTATAATTATAACAGAATACAGTATATAATTATTCACTTTACATCACCTTTATAAATTAAATAAAAACGGAAAAAAGAAAAAACACACTGATGCACATTTTTCATTCAATATATTGTAGATGTAGAGTTTAAAAATCGTTGAATTACGTAGAAAAGTTTAATCACCATCTTTTTCCGACCAAAGTGACTTGAACGCACCCGACATCATGATAACGACTTGTCAACTCCTAAGTACAAAGGTCCCAGGAGGACTTGAATGCAGCATTAACAGCTTGGATTAAGCGCGAACAAACATGGCGGCGCCCATCACCCGGTATAGATCAACTAACACGGCATTATAAAAGTATTTAAACTACCAAATACATTTACTTGAACATATTTCAGAATCGGAATATCAGATATTTCATAATATAGTGAGTATGTTTGTGAATATTAATAATGAAAAAACTAAATAAAACCGATCCATGTGTCATACAGCTCTATTGTGGCTGCGGTGTGTCACATGACAAGCATGACGCGTCGCCATGGAAACAATAAGGCTATAAATTCTAAAATAAAGGTTGCCTGAAAAAACTCAAGCTGGGGGCTCAGCTAGAACGGGAGAGATTTGCTTTATTAAAGTCCCCGAGAATGACGTCAATCAGCCAGGTTTCCGTGAAACACAGAGTCCATTTTGTTTGGTGGAGATCGGAGATTCTCCAGATGGATACTGGGTATGGAATGAAAAACCTGCCATAATTAGAAATAAATAAATAAATGTACAAAAATGTAAAAAGCAAAAATAAATAAATAAATAAATATATAAATAAATGTACAAAGAAAAGTAAAAAAGCAAAAATAAATGATTATTTATAATTGTATTTCCTTATTTATGTATTTTTTTATTTTTTTCCACATTTATTTATTTATTCATTTTATTTATTTATTTATACATTTATTTCCACTTTTATTTATTTTCACATTTATGTATTTATTTACGTATTTATTTATTTATTTATTTATATATTTCCACATTTATTTATTTATACATTTCTTTGTCCGTAGGGTAATGAGGAGGGCGTGTTTTACGTTAGGAAAAGCAATCGAGCCAGAGTAGTCGAGGGGTAAGCTTGAGACCACAGTGACACCTTGTGGTGCCCAAACGAAGTACAAGAAGTGTAGCCTACATGACACGCCTGTTGATAGTGTGGGATGAATGACTTAGATGGGCGATATGGCCAAAATCTTATATCACTGTTATTTCAGTTTCACGTGGGGGGTTGTTTCGGCTGGGAAGCCTGCTATCTGTGATCGCGTGCATTTGCTGAAGCTCGCGAAAGCGTGCAATCGCTCTCTTATGCACGCTGTTTTTTTAGGTTTCACGTTCAAAGCATACAAGGCATGTTTCCAATGTTCGGAATAGAAGGAGGTTACTGTAGAAGATTGGTCGCCTCGCGCCTCTTCCCGTGTGGACAGTAGGGTTGGGTACCGTTCACATTTGAACCGGTACGGTACCGGTATCGGTACCTGAAATTCGGTACCGGTACCCAACGGTACCTTTTTTCGGTACTTTACTCTCTGTGTAATAACAAAAACATTTATTTCAGTGAAAAAATAAGTCCAAAACTCTCAATTTCAACATTTTGAACAATAGGGCCCTACAATTTTTTTTCTTTTTTTTTTTTTTTCTTCCAGAAATTCTTGTTTTATTTTTTCTGATAATGAAATGAAGGCATGAAACATTTATTTATTTTTAATCAAATGAAAATGAAACCCTTTTATTTTTTGGCAAACAAACAGAGGTTTACTGTTAATATTAATACATGGTAGAAAAATTGTCTGAATATTCCTTTTAAAAAAGTTTTAATAATAATTGTATTCTTTTCTACAATTAAGTGGTTAATGTGGTTGTAATAATTATTTGGTAACACTTTATTTTAGGGTCTCTTAAGTTGCTTATTAGCATGCATATTACTACAACATTAGCCATTTATTTGTACTAATTAAGCACATATTAATGTCTTATTCTACATGACCTTATTCTACATCCATAATCCTACCAAATAACTAAACTTAACAACTACCTTACTAACTATTAATGAGCAGCCAATTAGGAATTTATTGAGGGAAAAGTCATAGTTAATAGTGAATAAGTGTTCCTGTTCCCTATTTTAAAGTGTTACCAATGTTTTTTTTTATCATTTAATTGTTTTATTTAAATTTGTCAGTAAATGGAATATATAAAGATGTACATTATACTGTACAAAAGTAATACAAGAGTAATATATTTCTGCTACACCGCACTTTTATTTTGACAGGTTGCCGTGAAGTTTCTGTGTGTATACAGTATGATATGATGCTAGTTTTCTCAAATGAAACGGTAAAATTCTCATGAAGTGACTCTCACAGCCTGTAAGTTCATGTGTTCATGTTGTGAGATGCAGAGTCCGAAAATCACCGCGAGTTCACGTGTGCTTCAGTATTTGTGTAGTAAACAGAACCGCCATTCATACATACCGTCTTTTTACGTTTTAATATTCACATACACTAGTTCATATCGCGAATCGAATTAAGTGACAGACCTTCTTTTATTCATCCAAAAATTATGAATTCCGTGGCATTCTGCGCTATAGAGTAAATTCCGTTTTTATGAATGGTCTCCGCCATCCTGTCCGTGTTTTCGCGGAAACCATATGACCCTAGAAATGTAAGCACACTTCAGAACATTTCAGTTTGCCGTGTGTGTTGTGTTTTAAAGAGTTGCAGGGGTGACAAGTCACAGGGTCTCTCTCTCTCTCTCTCTCTCTCTCTCGTATGCGCCCAAATGCGTTATCAGGTACAGAAATTTGGTACAGAATAATTTAATGTGAATCGATACTTGGTAGTACCGACGCAATTCGGTCCGTACCCTTAAAAGTACCGAGTTCGGTACCCAACCCTAGTGGACAGTCAACGCATCAACTGTAGACACGGCTTTAGATACTGATTAATCACACGTTTTAGGCTGGAAATATCCAGAATTAGGTCAAACAAGAGGTGTCCATGGGAACGGAGCTAGTGAAACACACACGGCATGCATTGAACATACAAGCATCATGCTCATCCAAACAGCGCCTGTCGTGTGCCCTCAGTTTTTTGAGCTAACTGCATTTTTTTTAATGTAACCAAAAACCAAAAACAACATTGACAGCATCAGAAACGTCTCCGGTTACATCCGTAACCTCGGTTCCCTGAAAGGAGGGAACGAGACACTGCGTAGCTTACGCTTGGGGGTAATCCCCCTCCTCCCGAAATACTGAAGCCTTATTGCATCACGCCGGTAAATCTTACCGGCCAATGACGCTCGAGCGCTCGAGCTAGGGGCGGAGCCACCCACTATATAGGTCGACGTCCAGCGTCATTGCCCCAGAATCTTTCGACTGTTCGAACGGGTACAAGACTCTGAGGATTACAACACAGCAGCGCGCGCAGTGTCTCGTTCCCTCCTTTCAGGGAACCGAGGTTACGGATGTAACCGGAGACGTTCCCTATCAAGTTCGGTCTCTCGACACTGCGTAGCTTACGCTTGGGGAACGCGTAAAATCCCGCTGTGTTGCATTCCACACATCCGGAAGGAAGAGTCTAAAGAGCCGGGCCCAATAGAGCCGAGCCCGTTAACTGCTTCATCGGATACTCAGGGAAACCAACGCCTCCAGCTCCTGCGGAGCGGGACTAAGCACAGTAATAAAGCACAACACCACACATGGACTGGCAGCGCTGCTGGAGCCACGTACATATTCAGCATTACCACTTGATTTATGTAGAAATCAGTGCACCTACCGCGTCGACAACAGCTCGAACGCATGTAGAAGTCGCTGACTATATCTATTATAGGCATGTCTAAGGCCACCGGACCTAGTCGAAACCACCCTGATCATCTGGGGGCGTGGCCAAGTGCAGGCGGCAGCCAACTGCCAAGCTGTAGACACATCACTGCACAGACAGAACGAACGGTGCGAATGACGGAATCTCCAGGTTGTAAAATCTAGCAAAAGTGTCTTGTGAAGACCATCCTGCTGCCAGACAAATATCCTGAATCGACATACCTTTTGCCCAAGCCCACGACGAAGCCATTTTTCTTGTGGAATGGGCGTGTACTCCCCACGGACAGGCCTCATTCTTAGAAGCATACGCCAACGTGATCGCTTCCACAATCCAATGTGACAGCCGCTGCTTCGACACTGGCAGTCCTTTGGTACGGCCACCAAAACATATAAACAGCTGTTCTGCTTGTCTGAAATGACTAGTCTTCTCCAGATAAACTCGCAGAGCACGGACTGGGCATAGCGGGTGTGTCGCTGGCTCCGAATCCTGAGGAGCAAACGCTTGAAGCGTAATGACCTGTGCTTTAAACGACGTAGAAAGCACTTTAGGCACATATCCCCGTCTTGGCTGCAGTCTGACCATACAGTCATCCTTACCAAATTCCATACACGCAGTGTTCGTAGACAGTGCATGTAAGTCACCCACCCTTTTACCACATGCCAAGGCAAGCAAGAGCGCTGTCTTAAACGAGAGCACTCTCAACTCTGCCGAAAACAGCGGCTCAAAGGGTGACTCAGAAAGTGCACTAAGCACTAAGGACAGATCCCACACTGGTACCAAATTAGAACGAAAGGGGTGCAACCTCCGCGCTCCTCTTAAAAAGCTGGCCACCAGATGATGTCTACCGACTGAACGATCCAAAATAGGTGAATGGAAAGCTGAAATAGCAGCCACATACACTTTTAGAGTAGATGGCGTGCGTCCAGCATCCAAGCATTCCTGCAGAAACGATAGAATGACAGACACATCACAGCTGGCTGGGTCCTCATCCTTCGACATGCACCATGAAGTGAAAACTTTCCATTTCAGATTGTACAGACGCCTGGTAGACGGGGCTCTGGCTTCAGCAATTGTATCCAAGACTCGCTGAGATACATTTAGCGACTGCCCTCTGCGCTGACTTGCCAAACATGCAGGTTCCATAGCTCCGGTCTGGGGTGCCACACGAGCCCTTTGCCTGCGATAAGAGATCTCTCCGTAACGGAATCGGCCACGGGGGAGCCGTTAGAAGCTCTATCAACTCCGGGAACCATGGCTGATTGGGCCAGTTCGGCGCAACCAGAAGCACCGTCCCCCTTTCCTCTCTGATTTTCTGCAGCACTAGCGGCATAACCTTCACTGGGGGAAAGGCATATTTGCGCTTCTTGGGCCAGCGACTCGAAGAGCATCCCCTCCAGAGGTGCGTTCGTCAGTGAGAAGAACAGCTGGCAATGCGCGTTCTCCTCTGAGGCAAACAAGTCGATCTCCGCCTCTCCGAACAGGCTCCAGATCAGCTGGATGGTCCGCGGGTGCAGTCTCCATTCCCCGTGAACTGGACCACCCCTGGACAGCATGTCTGCGCCGCAGTTCTGGCTGCCTGGAACATGAACTGCTCGGATCGACAGAAGGTTTCTGTCCGCCCAAAGGAGGAAACGTTCCGCCAGCCTTTGAAGCGAGCGTGAACGAATACCTCCCTGATGGTTGATATAGGATACCACCGTCGTGTTGTCCGTCCGGACCAGGACGTGTCGATCCTTTACCAGTGGAAGAAAGCCCTGCAAAGCTAAAAATACTGCCTTCAGTTCTAGGCAATTTATATGCCACCTCGCTTGCGCATTCGTCCAAGTGCCATAAGCCGGCCTGCCATCGCAAAGGGCTCCCCAGCCCGTCAATGACGCATCCGTAGTGACAATTTTTCTGCTGACCACTCTGCCCATCGAGACTCCCTGCTCGAACATCCTTGTGTTGAACCAGGGGCTAACGTCTGCATGCATTCTCGGGTCACCAAGACGCGAACTGACCATTCTACCACGCGTTGTTTGGCACCCGGGATTTCAGCCATAGCTGAAGTGGTCTCATATGCAGAAGCCCGAGTTGACACACCACAGCTGCTGCTGCCATACGGCCCAACAACCTCTGAAAGCATTTCAGAGTCACCACTCTCCCTGGCTTGAACGAGGTGAGAGCGCTGGCCAAAGCTCGCATTCGCTCTTGAGAGAGACGCGCTCTCATCGATTGCGAGTCCAAATCCATTCCCAAGAATGCGATGGCCTGTGTGGGGCGAAGCTTGCTCTTCCGCATATTGATCGTCAGACCAAGGTGCTTCAGATGCTCTAGAAGCTGACATTTGTGGCTTTCCAGCGTATCCCGTGACTGGGCTATAACAAGCCAGTCGTCCAGATAATTCAGGATGCGAATTCCACTCTGCCTGAGAGGGGAAAGCGCTGCATTGATACACTTCGTAAAAGACCTCGGGGCCAAAGCCAAGCCGAAAGGGAGAACTTTGAATTGATAAGCTCTGCCCTCGAACGCGAATCTTAGAAAGCGCCTGTGACGAGGGACTATCTGAATGTGAAAATAGGCGTCTTTCAAGTCCACCGAGATAAACCAGTCCCCGGGCTGAATGTGCGAGGATCTGTTTCACTGTTATCATCTTGAGCAGCGCTTTGCGGCGCAGTTCAGTGGTCTCAAATCCAGAATAGGTCGAAGCCCCCCGTCCTTTTTGGGGACCAGGAAGTAGCGACTGTAAAGGCCACACTCCATATTCCCCGGGGGGACTTCTTCTATCGCCTGTTTTGCAAGGAGAGAGAGAATTTCTGCTCGCAACACTGATGCGTCCCTGCTCTGCACGTCTGACATCCTCACGCCGCTGAAGCGGGGTGGTCTGTGTGCGAACTGAAGCGTATACCCGCTCGAAACTGTGTTCAGCACCCATTCTGACACTCCTGGAAGCGTGCGCCACACGTCCAAATAGTGAGAAAGGGATAGAAGCGCCCCGTGACACGTCTGAACCGGCTCGTTGTCTGATGATAGGAAGCCGCCCACCACCAGAGGGGCATCGTATACGTCTTCCGCACCGGTTGGACCGCCAGCATGAGCCGGGGGAACACTCGTGCTTAGACTGAGAGGGCGCGTGGGGCTTGCGCCCTGCAGAGCGCCGCTCAGAAACGGGACTCTGCTCATAACGCGCGATTGGGGAAAATTCTGAGGGGGAAAAGAGCTCTTTTGCCGAACAGTGTTTGTTTTGTGCTTTTTTTGTGCAATCTTTATTGACAACAAACATTTCCCCCTGTCGCCTGCAACATGCAAGGGGACAGGCAGGTGAAAAACAGCAGGATGAACTCTCTTGCGAAGCGGCCCGTCGTCCATCTCTCCGGACGGCCGCTTCCCCCTCGGACCAATCCCGTCAGGAACGCTGCTGAGGATCTGGTCCAGCACTAGAGGGACGGGGTCCCATCTTCTTTGGATACCGGAACTGCCTCGCTTTTGGTCTCACGGCCGGCTCCGGGTCCACCCTCGCCCTAGTATGGGAAGGAGTAGGCGGCGGTCGTTCCCGCCTTTTTGGACGCTGCAAAGAAGAGGACCTGGAACGTGGCGGAGGCGCCGCGGACCGATCTCTCTTCGGCAAAAAATGGCTCATCGCCTTCGACTGCTTCTGGGCCTCCAGGAACTTCTCAGAAAACGAGCCTACAGCATCCCCAAACAGGCCGAGCGGGGATATGGGCGCGTCCAACAGCTGAGCTTTCTCCGACTCCCTCATGTCGGTCAACGTCAGCCAAAGATGCCGCTGAAGCGTGACGAGATTGCCCATACAACGGCCAATTCCTTGGGCCGTCTTTTTCGTGGCTCTGAGCGCCAAGTCAGTGGCCGAATGCAGCTTTTTGAAGGCGGCAGAGTCCGTCCCCTCTTCATCCAACGTCTGCAGCATTTTGGCTTGGAAAGCCTGGAGAACGGCCATAGTGTGGATCGCAGACGCTGCTTGGCCGGCTGCCATGTAAGCCTTATCCGCGATGTGGCTTGTGGTACGGCACGGCTTTGATGGAAGCGATGGCGCAGATTTCCACCCACGTGCGGACGGACACAGGTGTGCTGCAACTGCCTCCTCGATGGGCGGCGGCTTAGTATAGCCCCAGCGGTCGGCTCCGTCGACAGAGGAGAGCATACGCGATCCCGCGGCTTGGGCTCGGGCCGAATAGGGGGAGCGCCAAGACCGCGAGACCTCCTCGTGGACCTCTGGGAAAAAGGGAGCTGGTCTCTGGGGGGCGGCAATCTGGCGGCCCGACTGCAGATACCGCATGTCCAACCTGTTCTTAGCTGGTTGCTCAGGGGGCGACCAATCCAGACCCAGGTCCTGTACAGCCTCAGACAGGATCTTCACCAGCTCCTCATCTATCGGAGCCGAGGGCTCGCGCACCTCGCTGTGCGAAGCCTCTGACTCCTGGCAGGCGGACCAGTCACCTGAACCAGAGGCTGCAGTTGACATAGCGTCGTCATCGACGTCCATTTCATCCTCTGCAGCACCAAACGAGACCAGGTCCCGCGCATCATCCGAGGGGCGGTGGCTGGACCTCGTGTAAGAAACAGGTGGCTCTCTTGAGTGATGAGCATGCAGGAACTGAGTCGACATGCGTTCATCGGAGGGGCCTACTGCACGTGGCTGCCTCGGCCTTTCCTCCCGCGGCTCGACGGCGACGGGGGGCGGAGGCAATGGATTAGCCGGTGCGCAGTTTAGGATAACGGAAATCCTGGCCCGGAGGGTTTTGACTGACATTTCCTCACAGGAAGGACAGTCAGGCCCATCCAGCGCGGCCTCTGCGTGGGCTCGGCCCAGACAGAAGACACACGCGTCGTGTGCATCAGGGAGCTCAACTGGGCCCCCGCACGCACAGCACTCCTTAAGCGACATCTTGTCTTCTTGCCGGATCGCCAAAGGGGAACTAAAAGGGAATGGCGTCCTCTTAGGGCGTTGTCAACGGCGAGAAGAGTTAACGGCGGTGAGTAAATTTTTCAAGTCTTCGATGCTTGCTTCGTGAAGGAGAAAGATTCTGGGGCAATGACGCTGGACGTCGACCTATATAGTGGGTGGCTCCGCCCCTAGCTCGAGCGCTCGAGCGTCATTGGCCGGTAAGATTTACCGGCGTGATGCAATAAGGCTTCAGTATTTCGGGAGGAGGGGGATTACCCCCAAGCGTAAGCTACGCAGTGTCGAGAGACCGAACTTGATAGGGAACAAACCTGTAAATTGATGTCCAGGGGCATTTAAAAAAAAAAAATTAATATAATTCCAATCGATAAACTCAGTTAAAATAATAAAGGGCTGTTACTAGTAAAAATCCAATCAGTGTCAACAAAAGCCATCAGAGCTTTCATGATAAAATGATCAAAAAGATGGCAGGTAGGGTAGGGGACATGTTCGGCGAACACGACTTGAGAGAACATTTATTTCTCGTGGCCATGCGTATGCACGAACCTGCGTGACCATTGCAACCTTGTATATTGAGACATTAATATTATGAATAAATTAATAAAATGTTTTGAATTTTATAAAGCGCAGAATTAAGAAAACATTACATTAACCTACCTGTACATTAGTGCGTGATATGTTGCAGATATATAGGCTACAGTCCACAGACAACATTTATGAACCTTGTTATAATCAATACATTTAAAAATAAGACATGTAACATGCCTAGAAAAAAAAACATTACTATCTTTCCCATCCATCCAGGTTTTTAAATCAATTTAGTGATAATTTCTTTCTTTCTTTCTTTCTTTCTTTCTTTCTTTAATTAAATTACGGGGATTTTACGGGTTCTCTATACAGGAATTTAACATAGGCTAGGCCTAGGCAATACATTTTTTTTGTTTTTGTTTTTTTTGATAGCCTAGTAATTAGGTTATATGTTAATAATAATAATAATAATAATAATATTATATAGCCTATAACATATATAATATATAGTCTAATTTCTGCACTTTCTTAAATTCAAAACAAAATGTAAAAAGAATAGGCTATTTAAGCTAAAATATTAATCTCATCCCAAAGTCTTTTAAATCCATTCACGCACCTGCGCTTTTTTGAACGAAAAAATAAAACCCAGGATAAATTCATAGGCTACATACAAAAGGAATAAATTTAACCCTAGATCTTGATTGGCTTGTTCAAGTGTGTTTGATTAGGAATGGAGCTGATTACTGTGGCTCTCCAGGACCGAATTTGGCCACCCCTGGTTTAATCAAATTAAAATTCTTACTGTCGTTTTACAGTGGTCAAGAGTAGTGATTTCCCTCTTTTCTTTATTAACATGACACAGAGAGCATGCAGTACTATATTAATATCCAAATAACAGATCTAATGTTACACATCAAAATTTAACACAGTTGTTTGCTTTCACTTAAGACATACCCATTTAAGCGAATACTCGACAAGACAGATATATTTTAAGTAATTCAGTGTTGCATAAGTAGCTTTCCATGCACGCAGGTGAGTCAGTCAACGCCAGTAACACATTGAGATCTTTTTTGTGGCTTAGCCTATTGCATTTAAAAACTAGCTCTTCCCGCATTACTTTCTCATTTATGCATGTTCTTTTCATAAAAACAAAATGTGCGCACATATATTGCTTTAAACTTTAAAGATGTTTGTTATCTGGTAGGCCTACTATCTGGAAACATCAGACGCAATTAATTGCTTTGCTTCCAAAGTCATACGCAACTTTTGTTAACTAATATAGCACATAACAAGAGTTATTTTATTTACAACAGTAAGTTAATATGTATGATAGGCCTATTTAGTAACATTTATGCAGAATCGCTTAGCGTACATCAGGATCACAATGCGTCATTAGATCTAAATTCCACATGCTTATTTCATATAGGCTAGCCTATTTAATTTTATTTTGGATATAGGCTATGATAATGATGATAATGCTGATGATGATAATACTAACAGTACTGAAACTCATAATAAAGAAAGGAAGAATAGCCTATTAGGCTACATATTGGTCTGCATAGTATGTGCAGTATGGGTTAATATAATAATTCTTAATTCTGCGCTTTATTAAATTCAAAACATTTTATTAATTTATTCATAATATTAATGTCTGAATATACAATATAACACCTTAGGCCTACATATAATTATCACAGAAACAAATCCACAGCTGAACAGTAGTGGTGTTTTCATAATCAGCGAAAATTGAATTGTAATTGAACTCACTCGTTAAGACAGTGACTTGGCGCCACCTAGTGTCTGTTTTAGTTTCATATTAAATGTATGATTTAATTGATTGACATATTGACATATTTCTGCCTTCAAAATTTAAAACATTAATTTCATAACATTTTATGCATTTGTAGGCTTATTACAGTGTAAATGCATTCAGTAATGATGTCTCTGAAGGCTTTTGTTGACACTGATTGGATTTTTACTAGTAACAGCCCTTTATTATTTTAACTGAGTTTATCGATTGGAATTATATATTTTTTTTAAATGCCCCTGGACATCAGTTTACAGGTTTGTTTCTGATGCTGTCAATGTTGTGTTTGGTTTTTGGTTACATTAAAAAAAAATGCAGTTAGCTCAAAAAACTGAGGGCACACGACAGGCGCTGTTTGGATGAGCATGATGCTTGTATGTTCAATGCATGCCGTGTGTGTTTCACTAGCTCCGTTCCCATGGACACCTCTTGTTTGACCTAATTCTGGATATTTCCAGCCTAAAACGTGTGATTTAATCCGTATCTAAAGCCGTGTCTACAGTTGATGCGGTGACTGTCCACACGGGAAGAGGCGCGAGGCGATCTTCTACAGTAACCTCCTTCTATTCCAAACATTGGAAACATGCCTTGTATGCTTTGAACGTGAAACCTAAAAAAACAGCGCGCATAAGAGAGCGATTGCACGCTTTCGCAAGCTTCAGCAAATGCACGCGATCACAGATAGCAGGCTTCCCAGCCGAAACAACCCCCCACGTGAAACTGAAATAATAACGGTGAAATAAGATTTTGGCCATATCGCCCATCTAAGTCATTCATCCCACACTATCAACAGGCGTGTCATGTAGGCTACACTTCTTGTACTTCGTTTGGGCACCACAAGGTGTCACTGTGGCCTCAAGCTTACCCCTCGACTACTCTGGCTCGATTGCTTTTCCTGACGTAAAACACGCCCTCCTCATTACCCTACAGACAAAGAAATGTATAAATAAATAAATGTGAAAATAAATAAAAGTGGAAATAGATAAATGTATAAATAAATGAATAAATAAATGTGGAAAAAAATGAAAAAATACACAAATAAGGAAATAAAATTATAAATGATCATTTATTTTTGCTTTTTTACTTTGTACATTTATTTATATATATATATATATTTATTTATTTTTGCTTTTTTACATTTCTTTGTACATTTCTTTCTTTCTTTATTTATTTATTTATAATTATGGCAGGATTGGCATTCCATAACTGGGTAGCGGCGTTCGAAATCCATGCTGTCTGAGCTTCATGAGCGCGCCGGTTCGCTTCCTCCATCTGTGCATCCTAAAGCGTTTGATCAGCGCCGCTGCTCCGCGGACTACTATGTTCAGTAAAACATCAGAATAATGGAAACCGGTAGAAGATTTTGTGGTGTGTTCTGCCGAATGTTCAGCTTGGTGAAACTGATCTTATTTGACAAACAAAAAACAGGAAAAACTAACAAAAACACTAAAACAACTGGAGAGCCAAGCACCGTGGCTGCCATGTGCGGCGCCATCTTGATCATCTTATCAGAATCAGAATCAGAATGAGCTTTATTGCCAGGTAGGGTTGCCACCCGTCCCTTAAAATACGGAATCGTCCCGTATTTAAAGGTAAAATGATGCGTCCCATATCTAATCAATACGGGACGCGATTTGTCCCGTATTTTACAAAGGCCAACACATTTTAACAAATAAATAAGTATTTTGCACTGTTTATAATACTAATAGCAATTATAGCGAAATCGATCTCATAAGAAGTATTAGAGAAGCTCATTTGCGCGTGATTGCATTTTGGCGTCTTTGTTTCCACAGCGACGGAGTCTCCAGAACGCGCGCTGTTAAAGCCCTTTCACACAAGCACAGCGTGCGCTAAACATGCGCGGTTTAGCCTACAACATCTAGAGCTCACAATCACATCCGCCCTTTAAACACAAGACTCTCCATATGTAGGGCTGAATGGGAAAGTTATCAATGGTCTGTCCTGTATCTAATGATGAACGCACAATTTGCAAAGAAGCATTTGCTCACGGTGGACTGTCTGACTTAAAGGGACAGTTCACCCTAAAATGAATTTTTTTTTTTTTTTTTTTTTTTTATCGTTTACACACACTCAAGTTCTTCCAAACCTGTAATAATTTATTTCTTCCGTTGAACATAAAAGAAGATTCTTTGAAGAATGTGGGTAACCTAACAGTTTCTGGTACCCAATGACTCTGATAGTATTTTTTTCTCTATTATGGAAGTTACTGAGGATCAGCAGCTGTTTAGTTACCCACATTCTTCAAAGTATCTTCTTTTGTGTTCAACAGAAGAAACAACTTTTTGCAGGTTTATAAAGACCTGGGTAAATTATGACAATTTAAATTTTTGGGTGAATAGCAACTTGATTGTATTAACAAAAACTAGTTTGGGACTGCTTGTTATGGAGCTGAACTAGGATTGTATTCTAAGGTGGTTCGGATTTCTCTAGCCTTCCTCTTGGTGTGTCGATCAGAACACAGGAGTGGATCAGGCGGTCAACTTCAATCAAAAAGGGGTTTATTGAACACTGAAGATATATTGGAGGGTGTATGTGTGTGTGTGGTTCTACAATAAAACAGAAATAAAAGAAATAATTAGCATAACGATACTTGACTTCTGTATCAAAACAAATCACATTAATCTATACAATGCAGTGTGTAAATACAATATACAGTATCAACTTTCTGCGGTAATGTACAACACAATCTAGCGGTGTGCTCTTTTATGTAAACAGAATCGGCACGTTAAACCGAAAGTGCCCGTATACTTGCAAAGAATATCACAAATCAAGACAATTAAGTACTCTTATATAAACTTCACAGTGATAGTTCCCAATATAGCAGCATGATGATATGAATAAAATGTACGGAACAGGATGATAAGACAAATAGTGATGTCATATTTGTGAACAGCTCGAGAGTGCGTGGAATGCGCTAGCATAGCCTTACACTCATTTCACACGTTCGATCGCGAACAGCGGACAAATACCAAATTGTCTCGTATCTGAATATTAGGATTAACAAGAGTAGTCTATAGAGTAGAGCGGGTACTCACAATTAGTCACAGACGCACACTATAACACACAAAAGGCGATTATTTCTCCCGCTCCCAGGACAAGTCTCTCTCGCTTCATTTTGCTGCGTCATGACGGTGATCGAAAGGGGGCACTAAGCCCCGCCTTTCCAACACTGCCGCCCCCAAATTTAGGTGTAAATTTGCTCTGTTGGAAAGTGATTGAGGTTTTCTATTGTCTGTCTTTACTTTCAGGCAACTCATCCTCTTCAGGGATTTCAGGAAGCACAATCAGACGGCGATAGGTCGGGTATCGTCTTGTCCTTTATCTGGATCTCCACTGTTCTGACATGTCCATCTGCTCCCGGGAAGACTTTTGTTACTCTTCCAATCTGCCACAAGGACCGCGGTAGTTGGGGGTCAACTAACAGGGCTACAGTGCCAGGTTCAAGGTCAGGTGAGGATCTTTGCCACTTGCCTCTTGTCTGCATTGTCGGCAGGTACTGCCTTATGAATGCAGTCCAGAATCTGTCGGCTAATACCTGGGAGTGCCTCCATCTCCGCTTTGTGAGGAGTTCAGACTCTGGAAACACCACTTGGGGTAAGGAACCATCTGGCCGCCCCATCAGCAGGCAATTCGGTGTAACAGCATCCGGATCAGCTAGATCTGCTGAGACGTATCCTAGAGGCTTGGAATTTAGGATGGCTTCGACCTCGATCAAAACTGTCAGAAGTACTTCCTCAGACACGGTTTCTGAGCCTAGAGTGGCACGAAGAGCAGCTTTTATCGACCGGATCTCCCTCTCCCACACGCCCAAAGTGTGGAGAAGCTGGAGGATTGAAGTGGAACCTGATCCTTTGTTTGGCTAACAGCTGTTGTAGGTCTGGACTGAGTTTGCTGAAGGCTTCTCGGAGTTCAGTATCTCCACCTCGGAAATTCGTGCCCTGGTCGGAGTACAGTTCTGCTGGCTGGCCACGTCGACCAATGAACCTTCTCAGTGCCATCAGGAAGGCATCACTGTCCATAGAGGTTAGCAATTCTATGTGCACCGCCCGAGTGGTGAGACACTTAAATAGGATACCCCACCTTTTTTCAGTCCTGCGTCCCAGTCTTACGATGAAAGGTCCGAAACAGTCCATTCCCGCTGAATAGAATGAAGGCTTAAATAATCTGAGTCTTGGAGGAGGAAGATCAACCATTCGCTGAGTTGCGGGTTTTGACCTCCACTTACAACACTCGAGGCACGACCGTTGATGTTTCTTAATGGCCTCTCTGCCTCAGAAGCCACACCCTCCTGCAGACTCAGCAAACACTCGCTCAGGTCCCGGGTGATGGAGTCGAGTGTCATAGTCCTTAATAAGCAGTTGTGTGTTTGGATGATGAGGGTCGAGTACGATAGGGTGCATTGTCTGTGGGTCAAGGGCTTCTGCTCGCCTCAGTCCTCCGACTGTATGAGTTGATTTTCTGGGTCAAACTCTGGAGAAAGACATAGTAACCGACTATCTGAGCGAATTGGCTTGTTGGTTTTCAGCAGCCGATAATCTTCAGGAAACTGTCCATCTGTATCCTTCTCAGAACAACAGTCTCTGCTTCTCCATAGGTGCTAGCTGGAGGAAAATCATCCTGGGCGGCCCCATGCAGTTCCTGTGCGACTGTCTCCACCAAATCTGTCCAGGTACTGTATTTCTTTCCACCGGGAATCAATGGCGTGGTGATAGTTATCCCACAGAATGTTCCTCCTTTAAGTTCAGTGGTGTCTTCGGAGTCAGGAATACGGGAGGTGGGATGAGCGGGCCACTCCTCCTGAGGTTGCAGTAGGAACTCTGGACCCTGAAGCCATCTGTTGGTGCCAATAAGATCTCGCAGGTTCTTGCCACGAGTCAGATCGTCGGCAGGGTTTCCTTCCGACTTTATATAACGCCATTTTGCCTGATTGGTCAACTCCTGAATCTCCGCTACCCGGGTGCCTACAAAGACCTTGTATCGGCAGGACTCAGAATGGAGCCAGTGGAGCACAATGGTGGAGTCAGTCCAGTAGGTGATCTTGTCCAAATTCAGAGTGAGCTCATCTGCAAGCAACTTTGCCAACTGTGCACCTATCAGAGCGGTACAGAGCTCAAGCCTCAGTATTGACTGTTGCTTTCGCGGGGCCACTCTGGACCGCGCTAGAAGAAAGGCAAGGTGAAGTTCCCCTTGGTGACCTTCTGACAGCAGGTAAGCCACAGCCCCATATGCCTTCTCCGAGGCGTCACTGAAGATGTGGATCTCCCGGCGAACAGCTGAATGATCCATGTAGGAGGGGTTATAGCATCTGGGGAGTGTTACCTGTGGAAGGTATTTAAGCTCCTCTTCCCAGGCTATCCATGCTTGCCGGAGATCACAAGGGAGTTGTGGATCATCCCAGTCCCGTGGGTCGCCCAAAGCTGCTGCACGATCACCTTGGCTCGGGTAGTATATGGAAGGATGACTCCAAGGGGGTCATACTGACTCGCCAGCACCCGGTAAATGCTCCGCATCGTCAAAGCATTGTATATGACAGGTCTATGTTTGAACCCTAGCTGGTCTGACTCGCAGTTCCAGCTCAGGCCCAAGGTTGACTCGTGGGTCAGCTTTATCTTGAGAGAGCCACAACTCCAGCTTAGTGGACTTGGCTTCAGGAGGTAGGTGACTGACAACTTCCACTACATTACTGGCCCACTGGCGGATGTCGAAACCACCAGAGGATAAGAGGGCACGTAGCTTATCCACTAGCTGCCGTGCTTCTTGGGTAGAAGGTAAACTTTGTAGACAGTTGTCCACATAGAAGCATTTATCCACTGAGAATCTCACATCCTCATCAGGAGTACTGTGCCGAGCCACGTGTTGCTGGAGGCGAAGGTTGCGCAGCAAGGGCTGCACGTAGTCCCAAAGGGAAGGACTTGCCACTCATAAATATCTGGAGGATCATCTCGCCGCAGGTCACGCCATAGGAAGCGTAAGAGTGGTCTGTCCTCAGGCAATAGCAGGACCTGATGAAACATCCCACGTATATCGCCACTTATGGCTACACAATGCTCCCTGAACCGCAGGAGGACACCCAGGAGAGAGGGGCTTAAAACTGGACCAGGTAGCAAGGAGTCATTAAGGTTCAGCCCCTCATATTCGAAAGAACAGTTGAACACCAGGCGGTTTTTCCATTGTGCGTGATCATATGGTGTGGAATATACCATTTCTCTCCCATGGCTCCCTGTCCCTCATTTAGCAGTTTGACGGCAGCACCATTCAACTCCAGCTTATTTATCTCAGACTTATACACCTCTGCCTTCTCCGGTGACCGAGCGAGCTGACGCCCATACCTCTGAGATTAGGCATGACTGCCTCCTTTGGAGCACAAAGAAGGAAATCCTTCCTGCGCAATAAAGGTGTTGCGTGGCGGAAGATTCCGTTGATATCAACCAGCGTAGTCTTGGCCTCCAAGAGATTGATAGCCTCTCGATCCTCCTTAGATCGGGTAGCTTGCTTCTCACAGTGGTATGGCAAGACATCGATCTGCCAGAGCCTTCGACATCCCTCTTCAGCTGTAGCTCGGAGGGGTGAGGGACAAGAAGAAGCACCGTTGTGTTGATAACTGATCTCTCAAGAGTCTTACAGGTCCCTGCAATGTCCATCCGAGCCTTGTCTGAATAGCTGCAGGTCCTCCAGAGGGGCCTAGACGAACAGGTGATATGGGGGTAATAAGGTGAGTATTGTCAGCTCAATTAGCAGCAGTGGGAGTACTCCTCAAAGGACTGTAGGGGCAGGTTCTTTAGGTGCTGATACTTCTCCAGGATACTCAGAGGGTAGGAATGGTCTGCAAGCCCGAGGCGTTCAGCAGTGAAGGCAGGCGAGATTCTGTATAGCTTCTGTGGTTGAGTCACTGGAGAAATCTTGAAGGAGACTGCGGCTCCAGTCACAGTTTGTACATCTTGTCGGATAGTACGCAGGGCTAGGCTCTCTTCAGGACCATAGATTCCGAGTTTAGTTGCTGCAGGGGAAAGGAGAATTGTCCTCTCCGAACCATCGTCAAGGACGGCATAGGTATCCAGGGTTTTATCCCCGTGACGAAGCAGAATTCTAACAACCTTGAGGAGAACTTTCCTACATCCCGTAGGTCTATCCAAATACAGAGTCTCGGTCGCTGAATTAACCAAACAAGAACCTTCAGTCGCAGGTTTGGAGTTGACCTCATGAAGGATCTGCAAATGCCTACCTTTACAGATACTACATGGCTTCTTGAGGGTACACTTGGCTGCTTGGTGTGCCCGCCCACAACGCCAGCAGTGGTGATTCGTCTGAATCCAATCTGTCATTTGCTGTTTATTGAAGGACTTGAAGGTAGGGCATTGACTGAGGTAATGGTCGGTCTTGTCGCAGTACGGACAGAACGCTTTGGCCTGTCCTTGGAGGACCCCTGAACTGGTGAACGAGATCGGAGCTGGTCCAGATGGTGGTTTGGCAGGGCCCTCGTCTAATCCATGGAGTACAGTAGCTGAACGGCCAGCAGCGTTCCCTAGGTACCCTCTCCCCCAGACTGTCTTCTGCTCTACCCTCCGTTTGCGGTCTGAAATCTGGCTCTCGCTGCTCTGACACCAGGCCTCATATTGTAACCATTCCGAGAAGTCCAGGAGGTTATACACCGCCCCGGGACGACAAAACATATGTCTTCTGAACTCAGACCTCATTTCAGGAGGAAGTTTGCCTAACAGCCTCTCCACATGAGAACCGCACCTCAATTCAGCCTGACCTTCATGGCCCAAAGTCTCCAGCATACCGACAAGGGATCTGATTTGCAAGGCAAACTTGTCAAAAGCTGCTGTGTCACCTCGTCGAATGTCAGGAGCATCCATCACTTTCGTTATCCTTCTGAGGGCTAGTTTGTAAGGTTGTCCAAACCTTTCAGTCAGAGCTGCCATGGTATCTCTATAAGGGAAAGGTGAGTTAAGATAGGAGTCAGCTACTAGACGGGCTTCATCTAATCTCAGATGATCCATCAATATCTGATAGCGGAAGAGCTCAGTAGCATCAGGAGGTAGAAGGTTCTCAAGAGCAATCTTCAGTCTGGTGAACTCACTAGGGTCCCCTGTGGTGAAGTCTGGAATGGTCGGAGTAGGTCTGCGATAGGTGCTCTCTCTCTCATCTGGATGCACGGTATAAGCTCTGTGCCTAGGCGTCAGATACCCAGGTCTCTTTCGCTCGTAGCCCTCTGGAACCAAGAATTTGCTCGTTTACTAGTGTGTTTGGGGTCATTGTCTTGTTGAAACAACCATTTCAAGGGCATGTCCTCTTCAGCATAGGGCAACATGACCTCTTCAAGTATTTTAACATATGCAAACTGATCCATGATCCCTGGTATGCGATAAATGGGCCCAACACCATAGTAGGAGAAACATGCCCATATCATGATGCTTGCACCACCATGCTTCACTGTCTTCACTGTGTACTGTGGCTTGAATTCAGAGTTTGGGGTCATCTCACAAACTGCCTGTGGCCCTTGGACCCAAAAGAACAATTTTACTCTCATCAGTCCACAAAATGTTCCTCCATTTCTCTTTAGGCCAGTTGATGTGTTCTTTGGCAAATTGTAACCTCTTCTGCACATGCCTTTTTTAACAGAGGGACTTTATGGGGATTCTTGAAAATAGATTAGCTTCACACAGACGTCTTCTAACTGTCACAGTACTTACAGGTAACTCCAGACTGTCTTTGATCATCCTGGAGGTGATCATTGGCTGAGCCTTTGCCATTCTGGTTATTCTTCGATCCATTTTGATGGTTGTCTTCCGTTTTCTTCCACGTTTCTCTGGTTTTGCTCTCCATTTTAAGGCATTGGAGATCATTTTAGCTGAACAGCCTATAAGTTTTTAACACCCCCACAGCATGATGCTGCCACCACCATGCTTCACTGTTGGGACTGTATTGGACAGGTGATGAGCAGTGCCTGGTTTTCTCCACACATTCCGCTTAGAATTAAGGCCAAAAAGTTCTATCTTGGTCTCATCAGACCAGAGAATCCTATTCAGGTGTTTTTAGCAAACTCCATGCGGGCTTTCATGTGTCTTGCACTGAGGAGAGGCTTCCGTCGGGCCACTCTGCCATAAAGCCCCGACTGGTGGAGGGCTGCAGTGATGGTTGACTTTCTACAACTTTCTCCCATCTCCCGACTGCATCCCTGGAGCTCAGCCACAGTGATCTTTGGGTTCTTCTTTACCTCTCTCACCAAGGCTCTTCTCCCCCGATAGCTCAGTTTGGCCGGACGGCCAGCTCTAGGAAGGGTTCTGGTCGTCCCAAACGTCTTCCATTTAAGGATTATGGAAGCCACTGTGCTCTTAGGAACCTTAAGTGCAGCAGAAATTTTTTGTAACCTTTGCCAGATCTGTGCCTTGCCACAATTCTGTCTCTGAGCTCTTCAGGCAGTTCCTTTAACCTCATGATTCTCATTTGCTCTGACACGCACTGTCAGCTGTAAGGTCTTATATAGACAGGTGTGTGGCTTTCCTAATCAAGTCCAATCCATATAATCAAACACAGCTGGACTCAAATGAAGGTGTAGAACCATCTCAAGGATGATCAGAAGAAATGGACAGCACCTGAGTTAAATATATGAGTGTCACAGCAAAGGGTCTGAATACTTAGGACCATGTGATATTTCAGTTTTTCTTTTTTAATAAATCTGCAAAAATGTCAACAATTCTGTGTTTTTCTGTCAATATGGGGTGCTGTGTGTACATTAATGAGGAAAAAAAATGAACTTAAATGATTTTAGCAATAGATAATATAATATAGATCAGGACACCTAGATGAATATATAGTGGGACGCAGCTTGATGACCATGGGAAAACGTGGGTCCCAAGGCCAAACCAGTTGAGAACCACTGATGTAGACTATATCGCTGGAAAATAAGTGTCCCCAACTAAGCAAGCCAGAGGCGACAGCGGCAAGGAACCAAAACTCCATCGTTGACAGAATGGAGAAAAAAACCTTGGGAGAAACCAGGCTCAGTCGGGGCCAGTTCTCCTCTGACCAGAGGAACCAGCAGTTCAATTCCAACTGCAGCAAAGTCAGATTTTGTAAAGGACTCATTCGGTTCCCGTGGTCTTGTCCCGATGGCTGTCTAGGTGACCAGTCCTCACTGGGGATATGTCTCTGGGGTTCATCTAGGTGTCCTGATCTCCGCTTACGTTCAGGGCAGTAGAGGTCATCTCTAGGTGCTGATCCACCATCTAATCTGGATACGGATTGGATCAGGTGGCAACGGTGATCTCGGAATAAGAAAGAAACGGACTAATATTAGCGTAGATGCCATTCTTCTTACGATGTAACAAGTACATCGGGTGTTATGGAAGTGTTCCCGGTTCTGGTTGACCTAATTAATGCAGCCTAACAATCCTTTAACGGATTTTAATATTAGAAGCGTATTACTGTATTATGTGTAAACCAGGTTAAAGAGATGGGTCTTTAATCTAGATTTAAACTGACAGTGTGTGTCTGCCTCCCGAACAGTGTTAGTTAGTGAAAAGGAATCTGCTCTCTATAGTTAGGTGCAATGGTAGTCCACTACGGAACTCCCGTAAGAATTGTGACTGGAGACAGATGATTGTTTGTCCGTTTAATCTCTTCAGGCTGGGTCACTTTACATCCTCCAGCATTGTACAGTCATTAAATTAACAGAAGTAGAAGTAGTTTAATCTGGAATAAACAAATAAAAATATCAGAATCCGTCTGTATACAGTTACATGAACATGTGCCTTAATACAACTTCTCTACACATTAATATTAAATACAACCCGATAAATGGCGCTAAACATATATGCACGTAAATCACACGAGCATCACTACTGCATATTCTGCATAAACTTAACTACAATATGTACTGAGGAGCTAAACCATTCAGGGCTTTATAAGTAACTAACAAGATTTTAAAATCTATACGATGTTTAGTAGGGAGCCAGTGCAGTGTTGGCAGAACCGGGCTAATGTGGTCATACTTCCTGGTTCTATAAGAACTCTAGCTGCTGCATTTTGGACCATCTGTAGTTTGTTTATTAAGCGAGCAGAACTACCACCCAATAAAGCATTACAATAATCTAACCTTGAGGTCATAAATGCATGAATTAACATTTTTAAGATGAAAAAATGCAGTTTTACAAATGCTAGAAACGTGGCTGTCAAAGGAAGGATTGCTATCAAATAGCACACCTAGGTTCCTAACTGATGTCGGAGAATTTACAGAGCAGCCATCAAGTGTTAGACAGTGTTCTAAGTTATTACATGTGGGGGTTTTAGGTCCGATAATTAACACCTCTTGTTTTTTCAGAATTTAGCAGTAAGATATTACCGTATTGACCTGAATATAAGACGACCCCTAATTATAAGACGACCCCCCATTTTCCAGATGTACCTTTTGGAAAAGGGCTTTTTGAAAACCAAATCTTGATTTTTATTTTTATTTTTCCCCTCTCTCTCTCTCTCTCTCTCTCTCTCTCTGTAAAACACATTCAAAATGAAATGAAATTATTTTTCCTATTTTAATTTTTGTTTTGAAAGTATGGTAAATACTGGTAAAATGTACCATGAAAAAAACAATGATATTGAAAAATATTTGATATACCATAAAAATAACAGGTAGCCCGTCTGAATTATATAACATATATCCATCTCATAGTAGCCTACCAAAATTTGATTAACAGTAGAAGTGAAATCTTATAGTAGTCTTCAAATCTGGGTACTGCCTTATGTTTTAAAATCATTTAAAGAGGAAGTTTGGTCCCATCAGGCTAACATGACAGTCACTACTCGTGCTGCTGTAAGCTTTTATTTTTCTTTTTTCACTCGCAATCTTTACAACACACATTACATTACATATTTCATGGCACACTCGTTTTATGCGTTTTTGGCACCACCTATTGTTGTGGGTGTATTATTGTCATGTCAAAGTCTAGACCCTGAATATAAGACGACCGCGTTTTTTCCAGATGCATTTCCAAGAAAAAAACATTGTCTATATTCGGGTCAATACGGTACTCGTCATCCAGTTTTTTTATATCGACTATGCATTCCGTTAGTTTCTCAATTTGGTGTGTTTCACCGCAAAGAAATATAGAGCTGAGTATCATCAGCATAACAGTGAAAGCTAACCCCGTGTTTCCTGATGATATTTCCTAAGGGTAACAAGCGTGTAAAGTAAAGGCCCTAGTACTGAGCCTTGAGGTACTCCATACTGCACTTGTGATCGATATGATACCTCTTCATTCACTGCTACGAATCGATGGCGGTCAGATAAGTACGATTTGAACCATGCTAATGTACTTCCGCTAATGCCAACAAAGTTTTCTAGTCTATTCAAAAGAATGTTGTGGTCGATAGTGTCGAGCGCAGTGCTAAGATCCAGTTGTACTAATAGAGAGAAATACAGCCACGATCAGATGACAAGAGCAGGTCATTTGTAACTCTAATGAGAGCAGTCTCAGTGCTATGAAACGGTCTAAATCCTGACTGGAAATCCTCACATATACCATTTTTCTCTAAAAAGGAATATAATTGTGAGGATACTTTTCTAGTATCTTTGACAGAAAAGGGAGATTGGAGATCGGTCTGTAATTAACTAGATCTTTGGGGTCAAGTTGGGGCTTAATAGCAGCCAATTTGAAGGTTTTGGGAACATATCCTAATGACAATGATGAATTAATAATAGCCAAAAGAGGATATTTGACTTCTGGAAGCACCTTTTTTAGTAGTTTTGATGGAATAGGGTCTAACATACATGTTGTTGGTTTAGATGATTTGACAAGTTTATACAATTCGTCCTCTCCTATATTAGAGAATGAGTGGAATTGTTCCTCAGGGGATCTAAAGTGCAATCTGATGCAATACTGTAGCTGACGGCTGTATGGTTACAATTTTATCTCTGATAGTATCTATCTTGAAAGTAAAATAGTTCATAATGTCATTACTGCTGTGCTGTTGGGAAATGTCAACACCTGCTGATACTTAATTTTTTTGTTAATTTAGCCACTGTATTGAATAAATACCTGGGGTTATGTTTGTTTTCTTCTAAAAGAGACGAAAAGTAATCAGATCTAGCAGTTTTTAATGCTTTTCTGTAGGATAGGGTACTTTCCCGCCAAGCAATACGAAATACCTCTAGTTTAGTTTTCCTTCAGCTGCGCTCCATTTTCCGGGCTGCTCTCTTTAGGGCGCGAGTAGCATTGACCAGATGGCAACAGTTCAAAGAGGGAGTGTGCTGGATGTGAGGGGTCCAGAGTGATTTTCTTACCCCTTTTGCTCACTCTGGATAAGTACAGTTCTTGGAGAGTGGGGAGGGTTGCACCAATGATTCGCTCGGCAGTCCGGACTACCCTCTGTAGTCTTCTGAGGTCAGATTTGGTAGCTGAGCTGAACCAGACAGTTATAGAAGTGCAGAGGATGGATTCAATGATAGCGGAGTTGAACTGTTTCAGCAGCTCCTGTGGCAGGTTGAACTTCCTCAGCTGGTGAAGGAAATACAGCCTCTGCTGGGCCTTTTTAACAATGGACTCAATGTGATTGTCCCACTTCTGTCACCCTGGGAGATTGTGGTGCCCAGGAATCTGAATGACTCCACTGCAGCCACAGTGCTGTTCATGATGGTGAGTGGGGGGGGGAGCATTACATCAAGCATTAGCAGTTTCGTGCTCCCAAAACGCCAGATCCGGGGGGGTCAAGAAATTGACTGAAAAAACGTAGGAAAAGTGCCTTGTAAACCTGCGTCTGCGGTTGGGAGAAGCGGAGTCGGATAATGCTTGTGTGTGCAAATGCCTAGTTAATATAATATAAGATATAATAGTACATTAAAATATTAATAAAGATATAAATAGATTGGACCGCCACCGCTCACGCATTCAGCGTGAGACAGTCAGAATTGTTGAGATGCGCCTCGCATCGCCTGAAATGTAGGCGAGAGTAGGCAGCTGCAGTGAGGGGAGGAGTGAAATAAGGCTTGTTTGAGATGAGCAAAATCTGTGCAGAACCGATCACCGGTGATCACCGCGAGATGGATGCCGGTTAGAAAAGTGACTGAGTTACGTCCGCCTTGCTCTGATGTCATGCTGACATGTGCCAAAAAACTCTCACGACGGCGAGGCGGCTGTGTCCGATTGAGCAGTCGTGCGCAGTTGCTCTCCACCGACTGCGCTGATCAAAAGAATGATGGGAAACGACTGACTGACGACACAGCTGAATGCTCATTGGTTCAGACAACCGTGATGCTGCATTCTCTTCTAAAATGTTTAATTTTTTGAATCTGATTTCATGCTATTATGTATTTAAATTGTGCATGAATATTCCCAAACACTATGACAGTGCAATCTCTGTGTGAGATATGTGATTGTTGTCATATTTTCTATAAAAATCTAAAATACATGTTTGAATTAAAATAAAAATGGAGGACAAATACGCCTTTCGTATGGAATTAAATAGCAAGCACTTTGAGTGTCTAGTTCATTATATTTATATTCATAAAAGCAACAGAACTGAAAATATATCATGTTTATCAGCAGCACAGCATATGAGTGAGAATAACGCAATATCTGCCTTTGATCTCGTAGGTATCTGTTCCACTTCGAGAGGGCAGAACTGTCCGTCTTGACTGCGCTTATTTCTCTCCTCCCCTCACTGCAGCCGCCTACTCTCGCCTACATTTCAGGCGAGGCGAGGCACATCTCAAACAAGCCTATAAGCGCAGTCAAGACAGACAGTTCTGACCTCTCGAAGAAGAACACACTGTAAAAAAAATTCAGTAGTTTTTACAAAATAATTCTGGCAGCTGTGGTTGCCAGAATAATTTTGTAAAAAATACAGAAAAACTGTAAACACATTTACAGAACAAAACTGTAAAATGTACAGTATAAAACAGTAATTTACAAACAGGGAAATTTGAATGTAAACTACTAAATTCAACAACACACACTGCTATTAAAATCTGTTTTGTACCTTTAACATACTGACAACCACCATAATAATGCAGGTGGTAAAAGAGAAAGCCACTTGAAGAATCAAAGCTCATCACAAGTAGCTTCGCCACAAGTAGAAGTGTATGCTAATATATAGAAGGTGCACAGAGTCATTCATGCAAACACAGAACACCATCATAACACACATGATACTTAAATAATGCAATAAACTTTCATTAAACAGATGTAACATAAAGCCCAAATGTACATAACTGATAACAAAAACTATTAAATACTTTCAAATGTGGAGTGTCACGCAGGGAATTCTGGGAATATCAGTTTACAGTTTTTGACGGTAAATTATACATTGATTTGTTATTTTTACTTCTAAAAACTGTACAATTAACAGCATTTTACTGTAAAATTACATGAAATGTCTGTTTAGATCTTTTACAGTTTGTCCCTGTATATAGTACAGGAACTCACTGTTAACATTAACAGTTTTTTTCAGTAGCGTTTTTACAACATTTTACAGTTAAAATTACACTTATTTTTTACAGTGCAGATACCTACGAGATCAAAGGCAGATATCGCGTTATTCTCACTCATATGCTGCTGATAAACATGATATAATTTCAGTTCTGTTGCCTTTATATAAAAATAAATATAATGAACAAGACACTAAAAGTGCTTGCTATTTAATTTCATACGAAATTATCGTATGAATTTAAATGAATTTATCATTCATTTTTACTTTAATACAAACATGTATTTTAGAGTTTTATAGAAATATGACAACAATCACATCTCACACAGAGATTGCACTGTCATAGTGTTTGGGAATATTCATGCACAATTTAAATACATAATAGCATGAAATCAGATTCAAAAAAATAAAACATTTTAGCAGAGAACGCAGCATCACAGTTGTCTGAACCAATGAGCATTCAGTCGGTCAGTCAGTCGTTTCCCATCATGCTTTTGATCAGCGCAGTCGGTGGAGAGCAACTGCGCGCGACTGCTCGATCCGACACAGCCGCCTCGCCGTCGCGAGAGTTTTTTGGCACAAGTCAGCATGACATCAGAGCCAGGCGGACTTGGACACTTTTCTTTTCTAACCGGCATGCACCTCGCGGTGATCACGGGTGATCGGTTCTGCGCAGATTTTGGGTGTTTCTCAAACGGAAGGCTGCATCCTACAAAGGTTGCATATCTCGGCTGCCACGTCATCAAACGTCGCTGAAGGCCATCTCAGTCGGAAGGATCCTTGGAAGACAGCCTTCGTTTCGCGTCCTTCTTTCAGCTGAATATGAAGGATGCATGGGATGTATCCTCCGCGACCTTCAATCACCCACAATCCTTTGTACCCATTCCATTTCATGAAAATAAACTGACGAAAAACGAGTCAGTACTGAGCTTGTCTGAATTTATTATGAAATCTAAGACAAAAATAATGTTTTCGGACATGAAAGGATAGATGTTATCTTTTGTTTTGGTGTAAATTACTTACTAAACGCTAAACTGCCAATAATTTATGCCAGGGAGATCGTAGATGACGGTTTTTCATTGTATTGCATTAATAGAAAGCCAAATAATATAAAGATTTGTAATACAAAGTTTTTTTTCTCCAAAACTAAGTTTTAGTGTTTTTGTGCCGTGACGGTAAGGGCGGGAACATATGTGACGTAGCCACGCGCACTTACTAGAGCGTCTCATTCTAGCGTTTATATGCCGATGAGGACGAGTCTAGCCTACAAGACTCTGAAGGACTGAACTAGGAAGGACGCAGCCTCGGTAGGATCCAGCCTTCCGTTTGAGAAACACCCTTTGCTCATCTCAAACAAGCCACGTCCGTTGACGATTTTTACGTCACGCATAACATAGCGGACTCTAGCTGACGCGGAAAGTATAACAGAGGCTTTTTCTGAGACAAAAATTTCTGACTGCTACTCCATGCAAAATATGCAGAGCAGCCAGGGGGGCGCGAGGACTGGGATTGGGAACCGCTGGGCTACTGTATGGTTGTGAGAAAGGCTCATTAGTAATGGACAATGATATACTGTGTATATGCACACGAACACGCTCTTCCCGAGCGTGAGGACTTTTATTTTGACGGAACGCAGCGCATTCGGGGAAGTGCATCACGGCGCTGCGCATACGTGACTTTCAGTTTCACTCTAGTTATTACCTGTCTCCAGCGGGAATGAGCGGTGGGATTCCATGGCCGATAGCGGCCAGATGATCGTCTTTATGTTCATTTGAGTGTTTAAGTTGTGTGCGTCCAGAGAGAAAGTGTGAATTACACCGTTATTCGAGCTGATTTCCGTTTGCTAAATAGAGAAGTTGAAATGACGATGCATACAAAATGGACGCTATGCGAAGTGCCGCAGTATTTGAGTTCGCAACTAATGCATAGTGTAATAACTTCTATTGTTTAATCCATTCATGATGTTCCGTAATGTACGGTTTGTTGTATCTACATGTTACAGTATAGCCTATAGTGTTGAGGTTTGGGGGAAGCCAGTAACTCTTTATTACTGTGTATGTTGTTGTTGGAACGTAAACATACGTATCTTGTGTAGTGTGATAAAAGAAGAATTGTTTATTAGAATATGCCTTTATTTGTTGCAGACCACACACACACCCTCATCCACTCATCCAAGTGGACGCTTACACTAGCTACCGACATAAAGAACAAGACAATACTGCTCTGCACCGGTACTCGTGCTCACCTTCTCTATGCAAAGGAAGAACATTTATTAATGCACCTCGTTACCTCCTGGCTCCACCTGTTGCATATGCTTATATCAATAAACAGTTGAAATCATCCTCTTCTCCTCTCTGGTGTCTTAACCGGTGTTATGGATCAACTGGGGATCGTGTTAACTGGGGACGTGCGCATGCACGCTAATAGTTTTACCTGAGTTTCCAGCAGATGTTGGACCTCCACAGATTCGTCAAAGGGAATTTTCAACGGAACAGATTTTAAAGCTTTCCACATTATTTGTGAATGTTTGTATCATTATTGGACTCTGTTGTTCCCCTGTCGATGTTCCAATGTATCTGACGCGGTTTAAGGGAAGTTTTAATGCGCTTTCATTTCGCGTCTCAGACCACGCCCAGATTAATTTGTTTAGGCTACCTTCGTTTCAACAGATTTTTCTAATGACAGTTGTAAATGCATTAAATAAGGTGTTTAATTTTTATTAAACTTGTAATTTTTATTTTACTTTTTATTTTACTTGTAATCTTGTGTAGGCTACTGATAGCATTTATATTCAACGTTGCATTTCTCTTGTTATATTCTTATGCAAAAAAAAAAAAACCTCCTTGCGCATGTCCTAGATAATCCCTTGTTGATCTTTACACCACCTTCAGAACGCATAAACCAGGAAGCAGGATTCTTCTTTCGTACCAGAAGAGTTCTTCTCCACAATCCTTTATATGAGGTAAGTAAATTAAAATGTAAATACTCTTAATAAGCCTAATACTAAATGGAGTACGTTGATACAACTTAAAGAGACTGCTTATTTGGCTTGTTTCAAGTTAAGTTGTCCATTAGCCTATTTATAGCTATTTATTCATTATTACATAAAGTAAATGTATGGTTTTAAAATGTAAGTTGCCCTTATTGTATCAAGTGATTTAGAGTAATTGTGCTTAATTTATTTATTAACTTATTATTTTTTACAGTTGTATCAAGCAATATTGACATGGTCTCAAAGTGTTCCTATGTTTTCTATTGAAATGAAATAGAAAGTTAATGGAGAACAGAGTTCTTGTTTTTTGGTATTGATCATGTGATTTCTCACTAAATGAAACAAAGAGCATTTGTGGCCTAACAATAACACACCTGAAAGTTAGGCGTTTCCCAGAGTGTTTGTAGGTGAAAATAAAACCATTTTATAAGCACCTTTATATTTGCTTTGATCAGTTTTTTTTTTTTTCAGGCTTGAGCCCCTGCCCTTTATCAAAGTTAATTTTAATTGTGATATTAGACATATATGGAAGCAGAATAATGACAATAGTTTTTGAAACATAAAGCATGCTGAATTCCACAAATCGAAAAAAAAAAAAAGATGCATTGCGATTAACAGTGCTTGAATTTTAATGCCTTGTATTTCCAGGGCTTGTATTTTTAGGTCCTGAAATTTAACATAGTTGTTTATTTAAGCTGTGAATATTTCAATTCAAAACATTTCGCACACACATTTTCATAATTAAAAGTTCAATAATTCATATTCACCTTCCAGAATTCACTTCTAAAATATTCAATGTGTTTAAAAATACGATGTATAATATTCGACAGGCAAATTTCAGTCATTTTATTTCACTTTCCAAATTCGCTGCCACAAATTTCGTGGTTAAAATTCAGCAGAAAATTCAGCGTTGCACATCCAGGAACCGCAGGAATAGCAGTAGAGCACCTATGCATGATCTCCAGCTGATGTCAGCCGCTCACCAGCAGGTGGCGCAAGCAGCTGTTGATGAAGGCCATATGTGGATCAAGTCACTCATTTACAAAAACTGATTTGCAGAAATGGAGCTAGCGCTAGAAGTTTTGATTATCGGGGCCAGTATAAGCATGTGGAAACGCTGATTGTGTGTATGTTAATTCAACATTTTCGCTGTTTCCCGTAGCCTACATATAAGCAGCTTTCTCTACCACAAAGGAGATTATAATGCTCTTTTACCCAACGCTGAAGTACAGAACATTACATCTGAGGAAGACATATATTGCATTCGGTTGCTTATTTCTGTAACTCTGTATCATGGCTTGTGTGACGCTGTGCTGTAATACTGGGGTTCCCCTCATAAGTCACACTCCAGGATTCCCCAACGACGCTTAACGCGCCTCAGTGAACTAATACAGTGATATAAGACCTCAGATCTCAGAATACACTTTATTGATGATTATGCAAACTAAATGGACAGTTAAACAGATGTAGAATATGAACGAACGCGCAAGGTTTCACGCTGTTTCCCTCAGAAATCGGTTAAAGAAAACACATTACATGGCTCAGTAGTGCACTAACACAATGACAGCTATTAGACTTGTTTGAGATGCGCCTCACCTGAAATGTAGGCGTCTGCAGTGAGGGGAGGAGTGAAATAAGCGCAGTCAAGATGGACAGTTCTGCCTTCTCGAAGTGGAACAGATACATACGAGATCAAAGGCGGATATCGCGTTATTGTTATGTGCTGTTCTGCTAATAAATGTGATATAATTTCAGTTCTGTTGCTTTTATATGAATATAAGTATGATGAACAGGACACTCAAAGTGCTTCCTATTTAATCCCATACAAAAGGCGTATTTATCATCCATTCTACTTTAATACAAACATGTATTTTAGATTTTTATAGAAATATGACAACAATCACATATCTCACACAGAGATCGCACTATTTGGGAATATTCAAGCATAATTTAAATACACAATCACATGAAATCAGATTTAAAAAAAAAAAAACATTTTAGCAGAGAACACAGCATCACAGTTGTCTGAACCAATGAGCGTTAAGCTGTGTCGTCAGTCAGTCGTTTCCCATCCTGCTTTTGATCAGCGCAGTCGGTGGAGAGCAACTGCACGTGACTGCTCGATCCGACACAGCCGCCTCGCCGTCGCGAGAGTTTTTTGGCACAAGTCAGCATGACATGACAACAAGGCGGACGTAACTTGGACACTTTTTATTTATTTATTTATTTTAAAAGATGTTTATGGCAACTATTATTTATTTGTTTTTCTCTTTATATTTCTTTTTTGTTATTGCTATTATCGAGGTATTTGTTTTGTATTCTGGTTGTGTATGTATTTTATTGCTTTGACTGTATCCCCTGTGAATGTTATATGTTTAATAAAAAAATTAAAATATAAAAAACTCAGACACTTTTCTAACCGGCATGCATCTCGCGGTGATCACCGGTGATCGGTTCTGCGCAGATTTTGCTAATATTAAAAGACCAAACTCGGATCTTACCGATGATGCAAACAGATACAGATATGAACACAAGTTACGGCACGCGCAAAACTGCACGTTAAACATTTCCCATAAAGAAAACACTTAACACGGTTTGCCTCAGTGATAATAAATGATTAAATTCAGCATCTAATTAATAAAATATATTACTGTATATTATGTACATTTAAGCAGATGAGCCCACAACCAACAAGTTTCACCAAACCATTTTTTCTCCCGTAGAAAACCAAGCGCGATATTATAGGTTTTAGGTTTGATATTCACTGCATATTCGCCTAGGCTGCTTTAGGGACCGTCTGCAAATTTACCTCACAGTACAAAACGAAGTAATAATTTACTAAATTATTTAAATGCAATTATTAAATTCAAATAATTTATTCAAATTAATGTTTACAGTAAATTAATAATTTACTCCAAATTGACTTGTGTTCCAAAAGTTTGTAGTACATTCCTAGTGACTAGACTCACTTACTATAGGTGAAATTTTGCTAATACCTCCCTTAATGTACATAAAGTACATCAATATTTTATATTACAACCTTTGGAAAATGAACAATTCCTTTTGAGGTCTTAGAGATTTTTTGTTTTTGTTTTAAAAATGAAAAAAGTGAATTGTACATACAGTAAGGGAGATATTGGCAAAATTTCACAACGTACTACAACCTGTGGAACATGAAAAACCCTTTTGGTGAATTACTGTAGTTTTTTTACTAACAATTACCAACATCAATAATAACGATCACACAGTTGTTTTGTATCTAGCAATGTACTACAACCATTGGAACATGAAAAAAAACCTTACCAGGGATCTTTTATATGTAAATAATTGTGTACTGTACATACAGTATATATATTGGCAAAATCTCATCTGTAGTAAATCACTATGAGCAATACAAGCTTTAAAATTTGACTGTGTTATTTTAAATGTTAAAAGTCACTTTAATTTAAATACATTGGACATTTTAACCCAGTCAGTGGAATTGTCAGACGGCCCCTTGGGTGCGATAGCGCGACAATGCTTTCTCAGGTTTACATTTGCTGCACAAATACACCTAGGCGGTTTTGAACTCCTTTTTTATGTTGATATATAGTGGTTGCTTACTGTTAAAACTAATCGTGGTATTGAAATCTTTGTAGAACTGTCGACTATAGATCAGTGGTAAGGGAAAGCAACGAAAATGCAGCGCGATGCTTTCTTCTGACCTCATTTGCATGCCTGTATATAGTTTGCATAATCATCAATAAAGTGTATTCTGAGATCTGAGGTCTTATATCACTGTATTAGTTCACTGAGGCGCTTTAGGCCTTGTTGGGGAATCCTGGAGTGTGACGTATGAGGGGAACCCCAGTATTACAGCACAGCGTCACACAAGCCATGATAGGAAGTTACAGAAACTAATCAACCGAAAGCAATGTATGTCTTCCTCAGATGTAATGTTAGTTCTGTACTTCAGCGTTGGGTAAAAGAGCATTATAATCTCCTTTGTGGTAGAGAAAGCTGCTTATATGTAGGCTACGGGAAACAGCGAAAATGTTGAATTAACATACACACAATCAGCGTTTCCACATGTTTATACTGGCCCCGATAATCACAACTTCTAGTGCTAGCTCCATTTCTGCAAATCAGTTTTTGTAAATGAGTGACTTGATCCACATATGGCCTTCATCAACAGCCGCTTGCGCCACCTGCTAATTGTTACTACTTAAGCAGTAAGTAGTAACAATTTTAGGACAAAGGTAATTCCTTATTAGATATGTGATAATTATTAAATAAAAATCTCATCATTGAGAACTACTTGCGAACTATGACCAATTAATAAAGAATAACCAATTAATTACTAATCACAACAGTAACATCTTAAAAGTGAACAATTGGGTTCTTTGCGGAAACTAATTTATGAAAATGATATCCCCCAAATAAGTCGGCTACAGTTTGAAATTGTGACTACTACTATTACGAAAGGATGCATGTTCTCTGTTTATTTCAATCAGAAACATAGAATAATAATAAAAACAATAATTCACTTAAAAATGTTAATAATTAGGAAGTGATGCTGACAAGCTCATGATTGAATTAGTTCACAATTATGAACTTTGTTTTATGTCAGTTCAATATGTATCCCACCCCCAAATGACCTACTGCTAAAATATCACTAGTGCCTCACACAAATGCATGACTGTACAGTATCTGTCAGATACAGTGGGGCAAAAAAGTATTTAGTCAGCCACCAATTGTGCAAGTTCTCCCACTTAAAAAGATGAGAGAGGCCTGTAATTTTCATCATAGGTATACCTCAACTATGAGAGACAAAATGAGAAAAAAAATCCAGAAAATCACATTGTAGGATTTTTAAAGAATTTATTTGAAAATTATGGTGGAAAATAAGTATTTGGTCAATAACAAAATTTAATCTCAATACTTTGTTATATACCTTTTGTTGGCAATGACAGAGGTCAAACGTTTTCTGCAAGTCTTCACAAGGTTTTCACACACTGTTGCTGGTATTTTGGCCCATTCCTCCATGCAGATCTCCTCTAGAGCAGTAATGTTTTGGGTCTGTCGCTGGGCAACACGGACTTTCAACTCCCTCCAAAGATTTTCGATGGAGTTGAGATCTGGAGACTGGCTAGGCCACTCCAGGACCTTGAAATGCTTCTTCTGAAGCCACTCCTTCGTTGCCAGGCGGTGTGTTTGGGATCATTGTCATGCTAAAAGACCCAGCCACGTTTCATCTTCAATGCCCTTGCTGATGGAAGGAGGTTTTCACTCAAAATCTCACGATACATGGCCCCATTAATTCTTTCGTTTACACGGATCAGTCGTCCTGGTCCCTTTGCAGAAAAACAGCCCCAAAGCATGATGTTTCCACCCCCATGCTTCACAGTAGGTATGGTGTTCTTTGGATGCAACTCGGCATTCTTTCTCCTCCAAACACGACAAGTTGAGTTTTTACCAAAAAGTTCTATTTTGGTTTCATCTGACCATATGACATTCTCCCAATCCTCTTCTGGATCATCCAAATGCTCTCTAGCAAACTTCAGACGGGCCGGACATGTACTGGCTTAAGCAGGGGACACGTCTGGCACTGCAGGATTTGAGGCCTTTGTTACTTTGGTCCCAGCTCTCTGCAGGTCATTCACTAGGTCCCCCCGTGTGGTTCTGGGATTTATGCTCACAGTTCTTGTGATCATTTTGACCCCACGGGGTGAGATCTTGCATGGAGCCCCAGATCGAGGGAGATTATCAGTGGTCTTTTATGTCTTCCATTTTCTAATAATTGCTCCCACAGTTGATTTCTTCACACCAAGCTGCTTACCTATTGCAGATTCAGTCTTCCCAGCCTGGTGCAGGTCTACAATTTTGTTTCTGGTGTCCTTTGACAGCTCTTTGGTCTTGGCTATGGTGGAGTTTGGAGTTGGACTGTTTGAGGTTGTGGACAGGTGTCTTTTATACTGATAACGAGTTCAAACAGATGCCATTAATACAGGTAACGAGTGGAGGACAGAGGAGCCTCTTAAAGAAGAAGTTACAGGTCTGTGAGAGCCAGAAATCTTGCTTGTTTGTAGGTGACCAAATACTTATTTTACAGAGGAATTTACCAATTAATTCTTTAAAAATCCTACAATGTGATTTTCTGGATTTTTTTCTCATTTTGTCTCTCATAGTTGAGGTATACCTATGATGAAAATTACAGGCCTCTCTCATCTTTTTAAGTGGGAGAACTTGCACAATTGGTGGCTGACTAAATACTTTTTTGCCCCACTGTATAAAACTTAATTTACGTGTGAGTAATTACTGAGGGGTTAACGTGTTTTTCACTTTAAAATAATGGTCCAGATCACTAGTAGTTCCTTAGTAGCACTTTAGCTTTAAAGTGAAAAATACATTAACCCTTCACTAATTACTCAAGCGTTACCTTGTCAGCCTGCAGGAACTACTAGTGATCTGGACCATTATTTTAAAGTGAAAAACACCTTAACCACTCAGTAATTACGAAGTAATTTAATACGTTATTTAACACATTTAAATCTGACACATAGTATACAGTCATACAATTGTGTGAGGCACTGGTGATATTTTACCAGACACTGTAATCTGGAATATGCAGTTTTGTGCTTAACACAATATAAATGCAGTCCATGCCTTCATTAAGGATGTGAATTGTTTTTGTCAAGAGAACATCGTCATTTATATTCAAGAAAAGTCCTCCCCAGCCTACTGTCACTATACTGAACTGACACAAAGTGGAGCTCATAATTGTTAACTAATTCAATCACTTCCTAATTATTAACATTTTTAAATGAATTATTTTTATTATTATTCTATGTTTTTGTTTGAAATAAACAGATAACATCCATGCTTTGGTAAGAGTAGTAGTCACAATTTCAACCTGTAGCCGACTTATTTGGGGAATATCATATTCATAAATTAGTTTCCACAAAGAACCCATTTGTTCGCTTTTAAGACGTTACTGTTGTGATTTGTAATTAATTGGTTATTCTTTATTAACTGGTCATAGTTCGCAAGTAGTTCTCAATGAGGATATTTATTTTAATAATTATCAAATATCTAATAAGGAACTACATTATTCCTGAATTTGCCACTACTTACTGCTTAGTTAGGGCCCGAGCACCGAGGTGCGAGGACCCTCATGGAATTGCTCCGTTTATTCTTCTTCTTCTTCTTCTTCTTCTCCAAAGTGAATCGCATTTTGGAGGGCCTAAACATGCTCCAAAACTCATGAAACTTTGCACACGGGTCAGAACTGGCGAAAATTTACATCTGATATGGGTTTCAGAAGTGGATGTGGCAAAATGGCTCGATAGCGCCACCTATAATATTTCAAAAGAGTGCGCCTCGAGCTACGTTTTATGTAAATGCATGAAAATCGGTACACACGTGTAACACACCATTACCTACAAAAAAAAGCCTCTTGGTACAAAATCCAAAACCCAACAGGAAGTACGTTATTTTGAATTTCCTGTTCGATTTTTGTGCAGTTTTTGCAATTTCCAGGCTTCGCTGTTAAATTGCGAAGATCTAGAGTTTTCGTCAAGGGGCGTGTCCCTGGGGGCCTGACAAAGTTTGATGTTTCGCCATGAAACAGGAAGTTGCTGTAACTCAGGCAAGCAATGTCCGATCTGCCCCAAACTTCACACGTTTCATAGGAGTTCAGTCCTGAATACATCTGCATGCTCATATTCAGATATAGTCATATTAGTTAATAGTATTAAGTTAAGTGTTAATGTAGTACTACCTATTACTTCCTGCAGTTACTTGTTAACAACGGACCATTATTCTAATGTGTTACCATAAAAATGTAAACTGGGTGCACCATTAAAGCAGCACTTTAAACAACACTGTCATTTTATCGGGTGCGTCTCAATTAGCTCCCAAGCTTGTGAATCAAGTAGCCTACATACACGAATCCAGGCACAGGTGAGGAGCCTGACTCACATTGGGACAGTAATTACTCAATTTCCAGCAACATGACTACCTACAACGTCAACAGACAACATTGTAGAACATCACCGCTGGTATTAATCAACAACAGGCAGGCAGGACGTTCAAAAAACACATTATTTTCCACATACTGTACATTATTGTTGATCCTCTATGCCCCTGAATACCTCAAGCGTGTGATGGAAATGTTACCCCCTTACCATGTTGTGATGCCGTGTCCCGGCGCGATGACACAAAAACAATAAAACCCATTATAAACGAGGCATTTGTTGCTTCCAGTGGGGACATAATTACTGATTATAATGACTTATACTGTCTTTTTACGTGTCGCGTTGCATTGTGCACTACTCTACACTGCTCAAAACTCGCATTTGAATAGTCAGTGGCAAATTGCCTTGAATATGTTTTGCCCTGTCTGTTTTTTTGTTTTTTTGACTCTGGACTGTCTCTTGTTTTTTTTTTACGTTTGTTTGCTGCCTGCCCTGACCATTGCCTATTTATCTGGATGACTCTTTTGCCTTGCCTCTGCCATTGTTGTTTTCTGTTGTTGACCATGCCTGTTTGACCATGCTCCACAATAAAGCCTTGCATTTGGATCCTCCAACCGCATTGTCACGCTCGTCTGTAACAACAACGTTTCAGTCAAATATTAAAGGGCACCTATTATGCTCCTTTTTTACAAGATGTAATATTGGCCTTGGGTGTCCCCAGAATGTGTCTGTGAAGTTTCAGCCGAAAATACCCCACAGATCTCATGGCAGGCCTAGTGAGACTGACTTGGTTTAAAGGGGATTAAAAAATGAGGAGTGGTTTTATGAGGATTTTTATTATTGTAGGGTGGTTGTGTTCACACAGTCATCACACATTTATGTCCAAACACCATGTAAAAGTGGATTTTGCATAATAGGTGCCCTTTAAGTGTTAACCGTGTTCATTACCTGTCTAGCAATGTGTGTTTATGCTGATGAAAAAATTAGTTATCATTTCACATCTTTTATCATGTGTCATTATATTTATTCAGTTTGTTCTTACCTTTTATGCCATTTTATGTTTCACTCTTCAGAAATGTGATGTAATTTCCAGTAAGGGAGCATAGTGCATCGATGCTCCCTGGTTTTTGTGGTGGGGTTTTTCAGAGAGCAAACACTACACTGGAAGGATTTTGCGATTGAGACTGCTCTTAAAATGGCTCAAACCCTGATCAGTGCACTGAACTATGGAGCTCACTGAGACACCCATTATATCAGCTCCTAAATCAACTGCCTGTTCAACTGTTTCAAGTGGAGACATGCAATGTGTGAACTGATACTGAAAGAAATCTAATCTTAGTATCTTGGATCTGAATGATTTACCAGTGAACCTGAAGACTCCACAGAGGATGAGGAAATCAAAAGAGCTTCATATTAATTACCTCAACCATCCTTCATATGTTGATGAACTGAACCTCAGCATACACCGACTTTACTGTGGATTGCTTTTCTTCTTTCTGAACCTACAGAGTTTGAACCTACAGAGCTTGATGGCATCACAAGTTGGAGAGAAACCAATGTATCTAAGATCAACAATCCACTATTTCATCTAATGTGTTGCTGAATCCATAACGGAGCTTATGAAGTCTGGAGAAGAAACGTTTGACTCTGCTTTCAAAAAAACCTCTTGCACTTTATGTGAACATGATCAATTTAGGGATCATGTTATTCATTGCTGCTACTTTGAACTTCAAACTGTGTTTTAGTGCATGTGCTCGTGCTGAATATGAGATACATGGAGAATGCTGCCCCATGTGTGCACCAGGTACAGTATACATTGTTTAGCAGCAGTGTAGTGTGTGACCCAAAGAAACTTATATATTTTTTTACTGTAATATTTAATTCTCCCATGAAGTGTCCCTTCAAAGAGATTTTTTTAAAAACATTTTTAGGAAACCGTGTTTATTGGCATTGTACTGTAGACACAAGCACAACTTGTGTTCCATGCCCTGCATCAACTTACATTGATGAACCCAATGGGTTGGATAAATGCTTTCCCTGCTCTGTGTGTGATGCAGGTGAGTATGTATTTCAAAATGAAGATTTAAAATACAGAAATGATGTCTAGTACATTTGTTTATATAAGAAAGCATTTTTTCACAGGACTAGGTCTAAGAATAAAGAAAACTTGCACACGCTCTGCAGATACTATTTGTGAGCCATTGGAGGGATTCTACTGCACTGAGCGAAAGAAAGACAGCTGTAGATTTGCTGTGAAGCACTCTGAATGTTACCCTGGACAATATGTCAAACAAACAGGTGAATATTTTAGAACACATAGAAACAATGGCCATAGAGTGGAAGGACAACTATCTTTACTAAAAATGTTGACTCAGAAACAAGAACAGTACCAGTAATACTTGTAATGATAAACTCCCATTAATACAGTCAGTATCTTAATATCCTTACAGGAACAGCATTTACTGATACTGTATGTGCTAACTGCATGGAAGGGACTTACTCTAATGGCTCTTTCACTGCCTGTCGACCACATTCAAAGTGAGTGATTAACATAGATTCACAAGTGTTAAAAGATATTGTAATATGACTAGATATGCTAACAATGTATACATTTATAGTTGTGAGATTAAAGGCCTTAAAGAAATAAAACCAGGAACAATGACATCTGATGTGGAATGTGGGAAGTCAGTTCCAATTATTATCATTGTTGGAGTCGTTGTCGGAGTCATTGTTGGTGTTTTGGTGACAGCTGTTGGGATAAAAATATATTGCAAATTGAAACAGAAGAGACAGGCTTCTGACAGAAGTAAGACTGTAATTATTACAAAAATATATGTATAAATAAAACGTTAAGGTGTTGTGCAAGTGATTATATACTTGTTTTATGTTTTAGGTATACATTTTTGCTCCGTTCCAATACCAGAGAGTGATGGTCAGTGTGAACCAGTAAGTGAAAAATGTAACTTTTTGCATGATAATATTATATTTGTTTGTTTGTATTTTAATTAGTAGTATTATTAAACATGTAAGAAAACAAATTAAAATTTAGTGCATTAAAGGGGTCATATCACAAGGAAACCAACTTTACATTTTATTATGGGATAAAAGAGTTTAGTTTATCTTGATTTTTGCATTTATTTGGTGTTTAGAAACTTGACCCTTCTAGATAATAAGGCTATCCATAGCACATATTATTCTATTATAGATACAAATTAAAGAAATGAGCAGCTGAAATTTATTGCAAATAATGCAACATTTCAGTCTGATAAAACCAGTTTTATCACAGATTATATTGTAAACTCAGTGATGTATGCCTTGCAAACAGACTGTAAACCCACAGATACTATCACAGCCAGCAAAGCACCCCTTTATAACATGAGTGCACAAACCAAAAATTCTATGTAGATATGCAACCCATTCTCACACCCAACTCGTCACATATTGAAGCTTGGTCAGGACCACTTGGCGTCGCTTTTTGACGCTCAAGGTACCCCTTAGCGTCATTTTTCGACTTGCAGGGTCCTCCGTTGCTTTAAATAGGAAACCCTTAGCGTCAATATGCCGACGCCAAAATGGGAATTTTATCGTCATAATTAAATTATATATTGGGTAATAACATTGCCATTATTGCATATATGTTGGGGTGTGATTTTTCAATGTAAACAGCCACAACAGTTTTATTTATATTACATTATTTACACATTTATGAGCACATAACCCAACCCCTGCCCCTAAACCTACCATTTGTCAATAAAACACAAGATATAACAGGCAGATACAACTACCGTCATAATTTATTTAAAAAATATGAATATTCCAAGTCTTCCGAGGCAAAACATTTGATTTGTGAGAGGAATAAACGCGATTGCCGTCTCCGTCCGCCGTTAAGCTCAGCCTGTGTGCTGCAGTCTGTGAGCGAATTCAAAAAATGCCGCCAGAAGAAGCCTTACGTCAGCCTTGGTTGTGAAATACTATTGGTTCTTGTGTGTCTCGTGACCGATTGCGTCATGCTGTTCTGACAGGCTATTGGCTCTTCTGTGTCTCGTGACCAATTGCGTCATGCTACGGGACTGGAGTGTCTTTTGAATGAGATGTGAGCGCGTTAAGGGAGCGGGATCATTTTCAGCGATTAAAACCTTGTTTTGCTCTCTTCTTCTCACAAAGACTTCGTATGGCTTCAGAAGACTTGGAATGCAACATGACTTGTTTGTAATGCTTTTATACTGCTTGTTTATGGTCAGTTTTTGCAATAAATACCTGTGACTGCACTTATATTTGCCTGTTACGTGTTTTATGTTGTTCAGAAGTGGGTAGGTTTAGGGTAGGGGTGGGTTAGGTGCTCCAATAAAAGTATAAATGTATATAAAATGATTTATAAATTTTTTACAAATGCATGCAAACCATTAAACTAAGACAAACAACTGAAAACAACGGAGGATAACGTGTTGTCATTTTCCATAAGCGTCTTGACCTGACGCATAAAGCAAGTAATTGAAAGCAATGGAGATCCTATTTTGTCATATAATGACGCCTAGGGGCACCTTTGGCGTCTTCATAGTGACGCGAAAGGAGTTTGACCATGCTTCAGTTTTTGACGCCTTGGGAGTGAGAATGGGTTGAGATATGAGTGATATCATAATAGTATTGTGCTGTGTGTCAAATGTGGATATTGAATGGTTTTTAATTAAATTAACTTTTCACAGACATCACCAGACTCAGTGACCCCTCTTATATTCAACACTAGTAGGTAAGAGTGTTCTACTTCTACATAACCTTGCTCTATAGAATAGAACCATCTCCAAATTTCAGAACAGGCTTTTTAGCAGATATCAAATATGTTTATTTGCTAAATGAAAGTAAACAAATAAATTCAGTAAAGTCAGTAAAATAATTAGATTTTGCCGCCTTGAATCCTTCCACTGTGTTTTGCTAGAATATTTTAGTAAAGGCTTGATACTAATATAATAGGTGCAGATGAGTAATACATCTTTTACTGGTTACGCAAGTTGCTTACAAGTTAGAGCAGGTTCATTTTTGTTCATCTTGCCCTGATTGTTATTCCCACTTGGAACTTTATATGAATGTGTTAACATCTGCCAAATGCATAAAAGTAAAATAATTATTCTGGGCTTAAGTCGTCATATCAGTTGTTTGGGTAAATATAAGCCAGCAAAATGTAAACATGCAAATTTGGTGCACCTTTAAAGCAGCACAAAATTGTGATTTTGTCATTTCAGCCCTTTACATCAATCAGCTGCCTGTTTTGTTTCAAGTGGAGACATGCAATGTGTGACCTGATATTGAAAGAAATTTAATCTTGGTTTTAAGAAATCCAAAAGTTCTACCAAACAACCTGAAGACTCTATAAACAGCTGATGAGCAAATCTAAAGGGCTTCATGTTAATTACCGCTTCTGTTCTGTGGTGAATGGTAAATGGAAGAGCTGCATGAGAGATCAATCCAATCCAAGCACGCTCTCACTGTAAAGCAGGTCTTTATCATCCCTACCCACTATACCCACCCATCATACTTGAGATCCACTTTCCATTGGTTGAACTTAAAAGACTTTGGAACTCAAAGAAAGTTGGAAAACACTGTATCATCATTATAGCGAAGCGATTGGATCCTGTTTGTCTTGGAACTTTTGCAAAGCAGCATGGAATGTCATGGGGATCACCTCACGTTGTGTTATGTTGTGTTTGGGTTTGTTTGAATTGAGAACACCTGCTCTAAATAAATATATGTGATCTACTTTGGTTTAGTAATGTTTGTTGAAGTTACAAACCAAAATGCAACCCAAAAGCCGCATGTGTACTGTTTACATGTACTTGGTATTGCCTACCTGAAACAATGATTTTTGTTGAGACCTTTTTCCTCTTTCAACCAAAACCAATAATTGTGGTTTTAGGTGTCTAAATTTGCATCCTTATTTTTATCTCATGTATTGGAAAATGATGTACTTTAGTTTGAAAGTGGGCACTGATGTCCAGTCCACCCTATATCACCAAGGTACACTCACTTTTCAACTTCTGGCATTGCCACTGCTGTGGACTGCTTTTGTAACTTCTTTTTGGACTCCCTGCTCTCAAGTTTGAACATACAGAGCTTGACAACATCACTAGCTGGAAACTAACAATCCAGGACTAAATGTGTTGAAGAAACCAGAACAGAGTTTATGCACTTCATATGAACCTGATCAATTTAGGGATCGCATTATTCATTGCTGCTACTTTGAACTTTAAACTGTTTCAAACTTGTGCTGAATATGAGATAAATGGAGAATGCTGTTCCATATTTCAGGTACAATATACATTGTGTAATGTTTGCGTTTGCCTGACAACTGTATTAGTGACAGCTCAAAGACTTTTTCAACATTTATTAAGCAAACAAAATGAAGTTATGCTTTCAAATCGCAATTCCAATTTCCAGTGTAGCTTACAGATCAAACATTCTTAACAATACATTTATTATATTTTTATTTAATTTCCTAAAAAATAAATAGTAAGAATATTTAGTATTCTTAAATCCAAAATTGCCTATTCCTATCTTTACTCTTGATATTGTTCTTAAAATGAAATCTAATAATTTAAATTCTTCAAAAGAATCTTAAAAATCTTTGTAAAACTTCTTAAACTTGTCTTAATTAAGGTAAGATGATGTACATTTATTGGGTTATTTCAAATTAATTGGTGTTATTAAGGACTGAAGAAGTCGGTTTGTCTCAGCTTTCAAATAAATCCCCCATTGCTTGTTCACTTTAGGGTTAATTATTGCTGCTACTCTGAACTTTAAACTTTGAGCAGTGTTTCAGCGCTTGTGCTCATGCTCAATATGAGATAGGCCTAAACTTGTGCTCATGCTCAATATGAATTAACTGAGATAAACTACAGGTGCATCTAAAAAAAAATAGAATATCATGAAAAAGTGTCATTTATATCAATAATATCAATATCATTTTTTTGTAACTTATTTCAAAAAGTGAAACTTTCATATATTCTAGATTCATTACAGTAAAGTAAAACATTTCAAAAGTTTTTTGTTGTTGTTTTAATTTTGATTATTAGAGCTTACAGCTCATGAAAGTCAAAAATCCAGTATCTAAAAATATTAAGTAATATTTAAGTATGTTAATTTATGCACTCAATACTTGGTCGGGGCTCCTTTAGCACAAATGACAGCATCAGTGAGGAGTGGCATGGAAGCGTTCAGCCTGTGGCACTGCTGAGGCACTATTGAGCCTTCAGCTCGTCTGTATTTTGGATCGACTGTTTCTCATCTTTCTCTTGAAAATATCCTATAGATTTCATATGGGGTTCAGGTGAGGCCTGTTGGCTGGCCAAGTATTATTATGGTCAGCAAGCGAAGTGGTTTTGGCACTGTGGGCAGGTGCTAAAGTCCTGCTGGAAAAGGAAATCAGCATCTCCATAAAGCTTGTCAGCAGATGGAAGCATAAAGTGCTCCAACATCTCCTGGCAGAAGGTTGCATTGACTTTGGACTTGATAAAACACAATGGACCAACACCAGCAAACCTTGATTTCCAAATGAAATGCAAAATTTACTTTTATCTGAAAAGAGGACTTTGGACCACTGAGCAACAGTCCAGTTATTTTTCTCCTTTTCTCCAGGTAAGATGCTTTTGACGTTGTTTCTGTTTCAGAAGTGGCTTGGTAGCCCTTTTCCTGAAGACGTCTGAGTGTGGTGACTCTTGTCTGTTACACACCACAAAAAGCCACGGAGGAAGATTTGTAATTAGTAAGTTAATATTTGACCTGTTCTTTATTAATGCAGTCAAACATTTAAAATAGGATTATAATAGGAACCACCTTATTAAAATATTGATGTTGTTTTTAAATTGAAGTTACATAAAGCTTTGTTTTATTTATTTTTTACAGAAATGGCAGACACCGCTGGATCGACATTGATAAACCAGTATTAACAGGTAAGAGCCAACAGCTGATCAATAGGACCTTTATATAATAGTGCTCATAGGAAACCAGGTGTGTAGTTCTTCCTTTAAAAAAGTTCTTGCTAGTAAAGGTCCCGACATTTCTGAATCTGTGCCCCTCAGTTACCAAATGACATCCATTTATATTTCAGCACTGACATTCCTTTAAAATAAAACAAAATAAAAGATGACTTTTGGGTGCAAAAAACCTTTGACTTAATTTGAGTACTAGCCTACCCAAACATGCATAATAACACCTTTTACAAATTACAAATATTTTCATAAATGTGCAGTCTGTTAAATATAATCTACAAATCTTTTATCATAAAACATGGAGCATATTTGTGTTCTTTTATTGATTTGTAGTGTTTGTTTTTTGTGTTTTTAAGAGGGCTTGCTATCAGGCCAATTACAGATAGTAGGCCTCTGCCTATATAATATATAATATCACTCTCTATTTTTTCCATTATACATACATGACTGTCATTAAAACCAAACCTAGATGATAAAACTCACTGAAATAAAACCATATCTTTGTTTCATGGGTTCATCAGATCAATGCCTTATGAGAATCCTCACAGCACCTATCACTGTACCGTCTCATTGCTTTCCATGTGGTCACTTGCATAACACAAGTAGTGCAGTGAAATCAAGACCGTTGTGGAGAAAAATCATATTACACACAGGCCAATTTTGCATTGATTCATAGCCTACAGGATTCATACAGATCACATGATAAGGAAAAACATGACTAAGCACATTTAGGATTAATTTATGCTTTTCTTTCCACAGAATCACAACAGGGTTTTTCCCCAAGAAACTTAAGTATGTGCTGACATTACAGTTCAAGGACTCTATGAATGTCAAATGTGCATGTTGCTTTTATTAATATTGTTTTAAATATAAACAATAAAATCACAATGATAACATCATGTTTATGAGCAATTCAAAAAAAGCAGTCACCAGCCAGCCATGCCTCTTTCTGTAAAGTAAGCCGTTCTCTAAACAGTGACCATGATGGACTGATTCCAACATCGACTCAAATCAAGAGAACATGTCAACGCCACAGCCTTTTTTTTAACGCAATATCATGTGTGTTGTATTGTTATTCGCGTTGTTTACTTGCACTTCCGTACGGGTTAAATCACGTTGTTCCTTATTCAGTGTCTCTATCAGTGGTTTCAAGGATAAAAATGAACGAAACTATGAACATTGCTCTTGTGAGCTTGGGCGCAGCTACTGAATTTGAAGGTTAAAAACACTAGTGATGGCCGCTTTCGGAGCACTGCTTCGTGAAGCTTCGAAACTTTTACGAATCATTTGTTTCGAAACAGTCTTTAGGTGTGAATCATGCGAGTTCATTGTGGTCGCCTACCAGCGGCGAAACATTGAACCAGCGTCTATGGTTTTTACCTGATCTCGGATCAGTTTCATCAATTTGTAGACATTTTTAACAAGACATTTGTGTAAATAAATTGGATGAGAAGTAGTTAATATATCTTTCTGGCCTATATATACAAGCTCTCCATAAAACAAAACAAGCCTTGCAAATTAATAGAAAATATTTTAAAAGCCACATATTATACAGACACTTCATATTTAATTATATTTAATCATTTTTATGGCATTTAATGTATTATACTTTAAAAAAAAAAACACTTGCAATGGGGTTTTAAAATCTGTTTTTATAAATGTTTTAGCCTGAGTTTTTGTTGCATTTACACACTTTTGACCAGCAGGCGTCACCAGCGTGTGGTGTTTCGAGCGCTTCGAAACAGTGAATCATTTTACGTACAATTGGTTCAATTGATTCGAAGCTTCGGGTTCGTTTCTCCCACCATTAAAAAACACCCAAGATGGAGGCTTGAAAAACAAGGACAAAGATGGTGGGGGTTTTACCAGCTGTATGACATGAGAACGATATTTTTGACATGCGGTTTTCTCCTTTCCGGTAAGACAAAAACCAGTTCGATGCGATTGTGTTGTGCTTTGAAAAGTTAAAAACGCAACAACACCATTGAAATAACGACCGACTTAATGGCGAATTGTTAAGCGAAGCTTAAAATCTTTAAATCTTAAGCCTTATTCAGCTGTTCATAAAATCATCCCTTACTATAATTGTAACCATTGTTTTACTACAAATACGACCGAAAACCGTGGTAATCACAAATTAACCATGGGTTTGCTACACTGGCGTAACTTACCATACTGTAGTTTAACCATGGAGTCCAACTGTGTACAAAATGGTAATCAATACGCAAAACAATGGTAACTAAATTTTTTCCTATAATAAAGTCATGCTTAATTTCCGTAAGGGATGACCGTTTTGAATGTCGTAGTAAGTTAACATTACTTGAATTCTTCTGTTTCCTAACAGTTGTCGCATTTGGAAAAGCTTGTGGGCCTAGTGAATATAAATCAGCTGCTGAAGAGTGCTGCCCCATGTGCAATATTGGTAGGATCACTAATCATTAAGCACATTTTAAATAACAAGTGATACTAACATTGAGATTTTTGCAATCTACAACATTTGCTCTTCTCCTTTCCGGTAAGACCCAGATCAGTGCGATTGTGTTGCTCTTCCTTTTTCACCCATTGTGAGGGGCGTGCTGTGACGCATTTTAAATAAAGTTTCATTAGTAATAAAGCTGTCTACACTGGAAGCGACTGTCTGAACATTTAGATTTTTTGTTGTTTTTTATTTGCAAATTATATTCAGTATTTTTTAGTTTTATTATAGTTTAACATTAATATGATTATAATAATTGAAAATAAATTAATAAAAAAAGATAATCACCATGGGTTCGTAGCTGAAATCTTGCCTTGCTTACAGTTCATTGCTCTTTGTTTTTCTTCTGACTGATGTGCCGGTGTTGTGCAGAATTTCGAGTCTCTGCCAAATTATTACCCGCCTCGTTTAAAGCCGCTACCTGATTGCCTAATCTTAACCTCTCAGTATTATTCCAGTATCTTCACGGATGGTCACTCCTTCTGCGTCCACCCATGCCCTGCATGTTACGTCTACTGTAAATACGGCTGCGGAATGCCGTGACTTAAGCAATAATTTACATTTACCACCGACCACAGCATCTCAGAGAAACTCACTCGGAACTTGCTGCTTCTCTGTTAAACTTACCTTGGTTGCATGGCTGGTCTGCTGTCTTCCCGCCCCCAAGGTTAAGAACTGACTAACTTTTGCTTTGTATGTTGTTTGTAGGATCAGTAGTACGCAGTGACTGTAGTGGGGATTTGAGTACTACATGCAAACCCTGCAGTCCAGGAACATTCATTAGTGAACCAAACGGCCTTCACAAATGCTTCACATGCAGAGACTGTGGTGAAAGTATGCTTGTGTTTTAAATGTATCTAATAAACATATATTTCTCTCATGTATTTATTTATTTTTTGCATTGCCTATATGAAATGATTGTGTGTACTCCTTTAGGTCAAGGCCTTTACATCCAGAGTACATGCACTACAATAAAAGACACTATCTGTGATGTGCTTGATGGCTATTACTGCATTGATTACTCCAATTCACAGTGCCATCATGCTCAGAAACATAGTGTTTGTAAACCAGGACAAGAAACAAAAAGACCAGGTATTGTTTCTGAATATATATATATATATATATATATATATTTTTTTTTTAAATCATGATTCAGTGATTAAAGGGATAGTTCACCCACCATTAAGGTTAATTTCTGAAAACACTACTTATGTCTGCTTACAGGAACAAAGACTTTGGATACAATATGTGTGAACTGTCCTCATGGATTTTTTTCTCCATCGGGTCTAATCTGCACCAAATGGACAGAGTAGGTGAAATGTTATTTGTACTCCCTGTAGCATTTGCATTTTTATCTGTTATTAACAATGTTTTTTTTTCTCTCAGTTGCACAGCTAGGAATCAAATACAGACAGAAGTTGGCGACTCTGTTAAAGATGTCATATGCACACCAAAAAGTCGGGGAAGATATGGTCTCATATTTCCGGTGTCTTTAATATCATTGTTCCCCATAATTCTATACCTGTGGACAATGTGCAGTGAGTGAATTTAATTTTTATTCATTATTGAATTGTTTGATTTATGTTGTTGGTTTTCTCTGAAACCTCTAGCAAATACCTAACCAAATGCTGGCGGTTTTGTTGGTGATTATTAAAATGGAAGATTCTAATGAGTTAAATCATTAAATGTTTCTTTTTTTATTTCATACACAGTCAACTGCTAATATTGATGTGATCTTGCTTGTATAGAGATCAGCTAGATGCAATTGATTTTAACATCACAGAATCCTGTATTAGATTGTTATTCTCAAAGTTTGTTAACAGGGTAAAGAAATGTTTGTATAATATACATAAAATAGTAACATAATTTAAATGTTGTTTCTAGCAGAGATTTTTGATATTCACAACTGATTGTTTGTTTATGGCACTGTTGTACTAAATTCACCACAAATAATTTCTATTTTGTGTGTTTTATAGGTTGTAAACTTAAGGTAAGTCATTCAATTCTTTACATTTAAATAATGTCATGTGTGATGCTACATTTTAACAACTGAATTTAAGGCAATCATGTATTACTATAGAACTGTATGTATATTATACTTAACATGTTTAATTCTTTCAAAATAATTTCGCTCTGTTATGAGTTTCTTGAGTTCATGAAAGTCTTCATGATTTGCCTGGATGTTGATTATGTTGGTTGGTGTTACACTACAGTATCCTGTTGAAGAAACAACGCCTGCACATATAACAGAACCCATAAACAACACACCGTAAGAAGTAATAACTTAAATCTTAAATCTAGTCATTCAGGTAACAAAGTTATGATAAACCTAATGTATGTATATGTTGTTTGTTTGCAGGGAGGAAAACAGTGAAGAACAAGTTATTTCCTAAAAATCTCAAGTCACCCCGCTGGATCTCCAGTGGCCCACTTCTCCGATTGCTGTGACCTTGACGTGGTGGAGAAGCTTGAGGTCCTCCGGCGCTTAAGAACTATGAGAGCAAGTTCAACCTCAAAATCACACCTAGGAGGACAAACTAACCACAGCAAGCTATTTTTTATTTTTTTGTAGCAGCTCGAGTATACATGCATGTACAGCAATATCATTAAAAGACTCCGTGTGCGTCTCAATCAGCTCCATTGCTCCCGAGGTCGTGAATCAGTAGGTCATGTACATGAATTCGGTCACTGGTAAGTTCCCTGACTCACTGCACGTTGGGACAGTGATCACTCGAATTCCAGTGACATGATTACGTACAGCGTCAACGGACAATATAGTAGAACATCATCGCTAGAATTAACAAACAACAGGCAGGACCTTTCTCATTTTTATATTATTTTTTTATTCTCTTTAAAGACATTGTTCTGTTACTTGTTCTTACAACATTTCAGCTGAATATTAATTATAAATGTTTATTAGATTCAATTCAATTCAGTTTATTTATAAAGCACCACTAAACACAACTATCGTTGACCAGGGTGCTGTACGAGAAAGTCTTACAAGTAACCACAAACAGAATTAAAAACAAAAACAAGGTCACAAATAACACTGCAAAACACAGGGCAGAGCAAAATCAAATCACGAGTAATAAGCCAGTTCAAATAAAAATGTTTTTAACCTGGATTTAAAAATGGGTAGTGTAGGGGCGGCCCTGATTTCTGTAGGAAGACTATTCCAAAGTCTCGGAGCAGCTACGGAGAATGCTCGATCACCCCTAGACTTGAGTCTGGTTCTGGGAATCACTAAGAGCCTTAAGTTGGCAGACCTAAGAGCTCTTGTAGGTTGGTGGTCTGTCACTCTTCAGATGTGTTCATTACCTGTCTAGCGATGTGTGTTCATGTTAAAATATACCAAGAAAACGGTTTGTCTTTTCAAATCTTCTATCGCGTGTGGCTCGTGTGGGTTTTTTTTTGCGTTTCAGAAATGTAACGTTATTTCCGGTAAGGGAGCATAGTGAGCGCTGATGCTCCCTAGAATTCGCGATGCATTGTGGGATTTTTCAGGGAGCGAACGTTCCAGTGCACTGGAAGGATTTCACGATTGAGACCCTTAGAATGGCCGACTCCCTGATCAGTGCCCTGACTACTGAACAAGGGAGCTGATTGAGACGCACCCTCACTCATTCCTGACACAACAACAAATAGACAGCATGTGAAATAACATACTGCAAGAGGGCCAACTACATATGTAGGGAGACCAGGCAGGGCTAGTGCACACTTTTCTCAGTGACCATTTACTAGGGTTGTATTTCAGTCAATGTCTTGATTGTAAAAAGTGATTCATGAAACAGCTGAAATGAAAAAGATCACATACACATACAAATCTCAGTTTACAATTCTGCTTCAGTACCCCTAAAAGTAAGTTTTAATCTATTTTGCACTTTGTGTTTTAGAATATTGTTTCTAACAGCAGCACGAATAACCTTGTTTGAAAATTAAGAACATTTTTCTGCTTGCTTGCTTCACCGTGTATATAACGCACCTCCACTAATGTCAGATTGGCTGCCCTGTATTTTGAATACGCTAGTTGATCATTTATAATTTTCTGCTCATAAATACAGTAGCCCTAAAATGTATTTGGACATGTTTGGGCCCTTAAGCCACGCCTGCAGTGTATAAATTGATTTCTTATATCTATTGTTTTGTCACTAGTTTTTTTTTTAAATTGTGCTTGTACATATGACATATTCTACAGCTTTAAAACAGTGCTTAAGAAGCACTTAAGTTGTAGTTAAATATGGTCATTACTGTTATCAAATGAGTTATCTTGATATTTGTCCAGTTTGTATTGATCACTGCTGTGAAAAAGGCAATGCTAGTAAAATTCTACTATTATATGATGATTATATATATATTTTTTTATCTCATGGTTTTATACCTTATGTGCACTACATCTAATTAAGTACCTTTATGTTTTGGGTTGTTGTATGTTTCAATGATAAAAGTGAACACAGAAACCTAAAACTGACTTTAAATATTAAGGAAAAATGAGCAGACAATACAGTGCCCACACTTGGATCATCTATCAAGCAACAAGTTGTGCTGGTATTCAAAACTAAGACTGTTTCTCTTTATGGTGTAAGTTCTTTAACAAGATCAGTTAAAATCTTTACAGGACATAAAAGAGCTGTAAGTCATTACTGAACTGCTAAGACTGCATAGACTTTCAGAATGTGGCTACTGAGCATTCATTTGTCTTTAGTTACAACACAGTGATAATGTAACAACATTCAGTGTGTGTAATTTATATCTAGGAAACTAGTTTCTTAACAGCTCTGCATGTTTGCTTTAGTGTTTGCAGCGTCCTAATCATGTCTATGAATAAAATGTTCATGGTGAATCGACACTGGTCATTGTCTTCAAACTATTTGCTCTATTATGATTTGACAACACTTCCTAACATATGTTGGCATTATAAACAATCTGGCACATGAAAGAAAGTAACATTTAATGATTACAGTATGTACAACTTTTTTGAATTTTATGTTTGTGCTTTTGGAAATGGATCTTTTCTAATCAGGCTTATTATTTTTCATTTTAGGCTCATTTTGACAATAAAGTATGTGCTTTCTGCAACTGTAATTGTTCAAGCGTAACTGATTATTACTTTTATAATATTCAAATCGGAGTTGTGACGACGGAAGTTTCAGGAATGTCTAAAATTGTGCAAGTAACCAGTAGCTCGCTGCTGGTTAAAATAATCAGTCATACGATGGCCAGCTGGCTATTGGTCAGGCATTTACGGTGTGTTTGCGGGTTGTTTTGAACGTGCGGTAAAACGGGGACATTTCTGGGGACCGCTCCAGTCAGGGACAGGACACCAAAAACCGACTGTCCCCGGAAAACGGGGACGTCTGGTCACACTAAAATGTGCGTTTGTTTATGGCAAGTCTGTCAGTTGAGACACCGAAGAGAAGAATGCATTAAATGTCACCCTGTTGAAAGATTAGTCATTATTTCATTAAAACAGTTAAAATGGTTGATTTATGTATTGGATTTTTCCAGAATGTATTGTGCTTTTTGTTTATTAGACCGCTGCTGTATTTTCACAACAAATAACTTTTTTTTTTTTTCCATGTTTTATTGGTTATAGATTGTAAACTTTAAAGGTCCGTTAACATAAATTAATTCTTAATTCTTTGCATTTAATTGTCGTACATAAAGCAAAACAGACAAAATACAAATACACTCACACAGACAAAAACTCTCCCGTTTCTAGCCACTCCCCACCAGACCAACTTTTTCCCCTACAAATGTCCAAATACATGCATTAAATGTACAAATACTAATAAAAAGTTTTGCATGCATTAACATGTATATATACCTTACTATACACATTACTTCTATATCTCAAGTTTAATTACAAGCAAGATCAGGTTGTTTGAAGATAAGTAAAAAGACAAAGTTATTAGTTAATAATGCTGTGTGATGTCAAATGAAACAAGATTCCACATATAAATGTTTAATTTATATCTCTTTCCTTTTCCCTCCAGCTATTACCTTGTATCAACCATGAAATCGCATTTTATTTTTAAACAACAATGTATGGAAAAGTTAAGCCACCCTTATTTATATGGTGCTTTTAAAAATTCAGATTGTGTCAAAGCAGCTTTACAGTATTAAATAGGGAAATAGGGTGTCAAAATGCAAAAAGACAATATTAAACTCAATTTTCAGTTAAAGGCAGTTCATCATTGATTCAGTGATGTCATCATCCAGCTCATTTCAGTTCAAATAGTGTCTGTGCAATCACACAGAGGATATCGCTGGGAATGAATTGAAAACATAAAATGCTCGTCTTTGGAAATACTTTATTTCTTGCCGTTCACAACAATTTCCAGTGAAAATACACCACATTATGAGTATGCATATCGGCAAAACAAGCCATAAGGCTGTATTTATTAACACTGGACCATGTGCTTAATTTCACTTGAAAAGCACCAGCAGAACAGGGAATCAAGTTATTTGTCAACTAATAACATGCAACATAAAGTAAAATTATAACAGTTTTTATAAATAAAATGAATACCACGAGTGAATGAAAAAAAAGCATGTTTTACTGTGAAAAGCATGATTTACAGTTCAGAGACAAGATTTTCACAAAAACAGTTTTATAAAATAACCTTCACATTTCAACAACTTTTAAGAAAATAGACGAGGCAAAAGTATCATATTAATTTAAACAATTATCGATAATTATCAATATTAATATAATAACATAAAATATCACTTTATTGATTTAATTTAATCGTGTTAATTTTTTTATTTGGTCTGAACAACAATGCCAATTAATTTTGTGTCAGCAGGGTTCCCTGGTAACGGCATCTACACAAAGCAGCACAGCATCTGACTTTAAAACATGCAGGGCTCATTTATTCAATGAAATCACAGCCTTTTGAAGTTAAATCGTCACATGAAGCCATCATAAAAATCATGAAAAAAAAAAAAAATCGTAATTAGGACTGTCTTATACCATTTAAGACATTTTTATGGCCTTAAATTCGATATAACTGGTTTAACTTTTTAAGGACCCGCCGAAACTCTGTAAGGACAAAACTGACAGTGACAGAAGAATTATAAACGAAATAACCATCTTTAAGAAATATCAAACACTACATTCTGGTCTGAGGGTTGTGCTACAGGGAATGTCATGAGGTCAACAAAACTGACAGGATTCAATGCCTGGGAAGCTTGAGAATGCTCAGCAAATGACTTAGAAATCAAAAGTTTAGCCTTGAGTTTTACACAAAAGGAAAGGTCACAGGGTCACCGCAATCAAGGGGAGTCTCTCTTAAAGGAGTATGAATACACTACCCAAATATCATGTCATATTACATCTGGTAATATGATATGTGCAAAGTTAACATTTTTGGCTGAGATTGGTGCACCTATACTAAGAGGTTTGTGCATCTTCAAGGAGCATTCATGTGCTTACTGAATTACTTGGCAATCTACAGACAGGTTTAATTTTCAACAATATAGAATGCATCCAGATTTTGATGTGGTAAATCAATCAACATACTAAAAATACACAGACACTGGGCAAGGCCATTTCCTTCAACACAGTCCTTTGTGCAGCTTCCATCTGGGGAAATACAGAAAAACAAAAATGCAAAAGGTAGGATAAGGTGGTGAAGTTCAGCTGTTTTAGAATGAACAAGGTGTGTAAAGCATCAATAAATACACAAATAAATTATGAGGAGTAACAGTAATGGGGATATTCCATCAACGCAGCTAATGAAAGCTGTGCTCTTGAAAAAGCCTGGCTTGAATTAACATTGACTTTCACTGCAGGCTCAAGCCATTCCACTTACATCATTTAGCCATGTCTAGTCAACGTTGACTTTAACCAGGCTTGAATAAGCATGTACTGTGCTTGTGCATGGAGTACATAAGCAGCCCTGAAGAGCTGAGTAAATTTTAAGGCTTGTGTCATGCAGACACAGTTGTTCCTCAAACAAATTGATGAATTGATCCTGTCTTTCCTCCTTCCAAAACTTCAACCAGCCGAAAGTTTAGTAACTTGACCAGCTGACTTTGCTACAAGCTGCCTGGCTGTTGAAACAGGTGCCATGCCTTATAATCTAAAATCAGCATCAGGCAAATTGACAAGCTGAGTTGCTGCAACTTTTCTCTGCAATGTTCCTAAGCCAGGCTTTTCCTTTATCCACCTTGATGGAACATCCCTGGTCTATTTTTGAGAACAAACAAACATACATACATATGAATAAATTAATTACCTAAATTGTGTTTTCTTCATCCTCACTGGTGTCTGGACTACTGAGGCCACCTTGATCTTCTACTTCAACATGTAGAAGGGCAGAGGCCTCAGGGCCTAAAGCAGTCTTGTACTGTTGGAGGAGCACTTGCAACCTTTCTGACACCTCTGACAGTCGTCTTCTTAAGAGACAGCAAAGTCCCTCATTTCCCTTGTCTACATCTCAAAATACAAAAGAGATAACATTAAGGACAAACTACATATTAATACTGCTTCAAGAGGCCAAAGAACTTCAATGGAGTAAAAAGATTTCACCCATTCAAATCTATATACCTGGATGGTTGGCATTTTTATGTGTATCATTGTCATACTACCTGGCTATCTTCAGAATAAACTCTGACGGCTCACTGAGGAGACTTTATGCAGCGAGGCCCAAAGCAGCAGAAAAGCGTTTTGTGTTGCAGCCAATGTCTAACAGCTAACATCTTCTTCACTACAGTTGTGCTAAAGTAACACCTTGTGTAGAATTCAAGAAGTTACATCAAGAAAAAGGTGTTTGATGATGCTGACCAGCTAGATTTTCTATGTTGACTGGAGGAGATAATAATAAGCTTAATCTTGATGTTATGCTAACCTCGTCTAACACAACAGGACACAAATTCTAATGTTCAAAAGAATTTTGTTAATTTCAGCTTTTATGTAACAGCCACAGTACAACAAATCTCTCAAGCAAATGTGACACGCTTTAAAGCCTTACTGACTTGTTACCGTAGTGAACAATTATAGTCCACATTTTATTATGTGCGAGCCAAATGACCATGGCAAACTCCATCCAAGTTCTGTGACTGAGACTGATATGTTTTTTTAATTTATTTGAAATTCATACTTTAAATGGACAGGGTTTTTATTCATCTTACCCTCCTCAGCTATCTTGTTCTTCAGAACCACTGCCAGGCTCTGCAAACATGTGCAGTGTTGTGCCATCTCCAACACCAAAATGCTTTTTTCCTCTTGCAGTCGCACTGTCAACATCACTTGATCATGCAGCTGTTTCTTGATCGAAATGTTTGCTAAGAATCAACAACAGTTATATGAATACATGAGACAATCTATACATGAGCATAATAGCACTGGAATGTTTTGTAACTACAAACATGTACTTTTTTAAATCAAATTGATACATAAGAAAACTGAAAATGTGCCCATTAACTAAATGAACACTACATTACAACACTCTTTGTTACATGCATGTCTTAGTTCAGTGTACTCTATATAGCAGAACTGTAAATAAATTCTTGTGAAGCATCTGAAAACTGACGTACCACTGCCATGAACCTCCCACGGCCATATTTGAGACACAGTGCTCTCTCCAGTCAGGGAATGCTCCACCACAGCTACATCAATGTTAGTGGCAGAGTCTAGTACAAGACCATTGTATTTCTCGATCTCCTGAAGGAGGAGCTTTTTGTCTTCTGCCAGCTTCCTTCGAAGGCGGTGGCGAAGCTTGCTGTGGTCTACAAAGACAGGAGGTACAGGTGTAGAGGTTTGTAACAGCACTGTTCAATAAGGAAAGACATATTGCACCCAAAAAAAATTAAAGCAAAGCTGCAGTAATTGAAGTATGTGAAAATTTTAATTTAGATTTACAAACAGATAACCCAAAGGTCCAGTGTGTAACATTTAGGGGATACACACATTCCTGAAAACAAGAATTGCTGTGCTTTAATTACTTTGGAATGGGAAGTTTGTATCTAAATATGGTCCTTCCACAGAGGTCACCATGTTCCTATGGTAGACCACAATGGACAAACAAACACTGGCTCGAGATAGGACCACTCACTTTTTCACGTCTGTCACAGTAGTTCTACTACAGCTTGCAAAGGGAGAGGTGAGGGGAGCTGGTTGCAATCTACAACCTTGTACATTTAACATGTATTTTTTGGTGGAGTAGGATGCATACAGTAGCTTGAATATATCAACATATTATACTCTGTAGTTATACCATTCTGACGGTAAAGGGTTTGCTTCCGCTGCCTCACACTAAGGTAAAGCCCCTCAATTGACTGCTGAAGTCCTCTGTGTGCGGTGCCTTGACTGCCATGAGATGTATTTGGTGTCTCTGTAGAAGTAATAGTGAAAGCAAATTCACTGTTAAAACAACACAGAACCGTTTCAGTGTTTGAATTTGTATTTGTATATAAATCCCCTTTTAATCCTTCATTAACATTTCATTGATATTTATTTTAATACTTTACTGAACTTGGTATGTGCACTTCCTGCAGGGAAACTGAAATACCCAACATAATAAATGTGGCAAAACATCTGATGGTGACATGTAGTTTGCTGTAACCCATAGATGATCAGCCTATTACCTATAGCGGCTCTTTAATATCAAACTTAATATAAAAGAAACAGCAAATATCCAAACTGGAAAAGGATATTTGCTGTTTCTTTTATCTGGTCATGCTTACCGCCAGCTGCCCATTCCTTCACATCAGAAAGCCACTGTGCCACCACTTCATCTGTGCAAAGTAACTAAGTTTTTAGTTCAGCTAGCCTTGCTGTTTCATCCTGGAGTCTCTGGCAAGTCTGATAAACAGTGTTATACAATAATCAGGACTTAGTATGATTAAAAACAGGCCAAGTGTTGATTGAACAAAAGGATACACAAAACAATTAATAGGAGACTTACCTTCACATATCTTGTTGAAAGTGACTGCATGCAATGGGGTGGAACCACAAAAAACGTCTCTCTCTACATCAACGTAAGCATGTGTACCCGTGCTGTTTAAAGCAAATAATAAGGTTATGATGCTTAATCAAAAAAAAAAAAAAAAATATATATATATATATAGAGCAAACAATCTGATTACCTGCTTTGGACATATATTTGGTTGTCTGGGCACAACGTGAGAGGTAGCTGTTCACTTGCTCGACCTCCTCACTGGCGGTTGTCCCTGCTCCTTCCTGGTTTCTACCACTCCATTTAATCTATTAGTAAATGGTGAAAGAAATTCAATTTAATTAAATGGACACAATTTGTCTCAAAGGCTTTACAATCTGTACAAGAAACAATTAAGCAAAAAGACTACATAGTACAGTTTGCAGTTTTGCTTGCAAACATTACAAATGTACATGTGATGCAAAAATATTATACATACTTCACACTTAGTAGCATGGGCTCGAGCATGCATCACACTGAGGAAAGGTTTCATTGTGGTCAGATCTTGAAGAGCAGGAAGGACACTAGCAGCTTTCTCCAAGTATGGCCAATATTTGCAAGCCACATCCATTGCAAAGAATTGTGCCTTGGCTGGCATGAGCTCCTTCTGAAGATACAGAGGGTAGGCAAATATCTCCCCCCTGTACATATTAAGAGCTTTCAGAAGGAATCCGTGGCGACACACTGCAACCTCCATCCCCTCTTCATCCAATTTGGAAGCCCTCCTTGATGTCTCCCTCGCTGCTGTCCACTGGGAGTCCCCACATGTGCCTTTTCCCTGTGTCTATGACACACATAACAAACAACAAATCAAACAAAAGCAATGCTGTCATACAATGGCATTTATTCTCTCAGTTTGATTTTGGAGTACCTGGTTGGTAGAAGTCAAGGAGGAAATCAAGGTCGGACATATATGGATATATATGGTTCTTTTTGTGACAACTTTTTGGTCAAGTTATGATTGAAACTTGCATTTCTCACTGCTTTCTGTATGGTTTCCACAAATCTAGACACCGCAACGTCTTCAGCCACAAAGAGCCCCTCAAAAAAGGCAGGATCATCAGAGCTGAGGAAGAAAGAAAAATAGGAAATACATCAATTAAATATATAAAGAAAATAAATAAATCAATAAAAAGACTGAAACAAAAGACCACCTTGTGTCTCGGCGAAAGCGATATAGCTTTCTGTTTCCATCGGCTGAAACAGCCAACCTTTCTGGCGTGCAGGCTGGGCAGGTGAAAGGAGCACCACAGCAGAGCTGGTCTTCCTCAAATGAAGCACATGAAAACTCTAAGAAGCTGCACTGTAGTGTATCGCCGTTGATTTGTCCAGACTGGAAGATATATAGAATGAAATAGTATATGTAACAATGTCTGATAATGGAAAGAAATTTTATAATATGGTAATAACAATTACACTTACTCTTCCTCCAATCTTAGTGCGATGCTCCAGCAGCTTTGCGAAGGCTTGTCTGGAGAATCCTGGAGAGATGACCTTGAGTTCCTGAAAGGAGTTGAGGAGGTCCAGTGTATAAAGTGTGGAGCTGGTGACAAGAGGCTGGCCAATATCCACTCCTAAGGAGGTCCTTCAAGTCAGGGGTCCACTAATGCTGGCACGTTTGACATACACGTAGTGGCTGATGCAAGTCAAAACGCCCTTTGAACAAAAAAGTACATTTAAAAATTTATTTTAAAACAGTTAGGTAATTCTGCACATTGTGAATGGTTTGAGTGCCAGGATTATAGGAACTTGTGCAGTGTCTCTCAACCAGACTTCTTGAGTAGTGTCACACATTGTTTACATTTGTCTAAATCATCAAATTACAAACACCCGTGTTGGCTAATGACAATACCATGTGCTATACCATAGATTTTGACATGACTTCAATTGTAAGCACAATGCCACAGCACACTAGTATGAAAAACATCACATCTACAATAGCAATCTAAATAGTGAATTGTTCTTACCATTGATGGTAATTAAAATCACTGGTTTGCCCGGTAAGATGGTGAAGTTTGTGCCTTCACAGGAGCAGTCTGGCGCCTTCACTGTTGGCAAAATGCAAGCTGGCAAAACGAAAGAAAACCACTAATTTAGATTATCTGTAATTGGCTGCAGACACAGAAACAGCAAAATGAGGGCTTTCATGAGAACATACCTTGCTCATGGATGCAATATCCATCTCGCCCTTTAATGACGCATGAGGTTGGAGGTATGGCTTCAAAAAACCCATGAATCACACATTCCCCTGTTGTGGAGTGGCTGTTTTTTGTGATGCAATACATCACAGTCTCCACAGAACCACTCCATGGGAAGACACTCTGCACCTAGGGAGAAAATAAAACAATATTATAATATATTATTTCAGGCGAATAACTCATATAAAAGTATAACACACTCAATTTAAGCTATTACAAATTTATTTAGACACTAGGTTTGATTTTATTGTGGACTGAATAGTGGCTCAGTGTTTACTAGCGCTGTCACCTTACAGCAAGAAGGTCCTAGATTTACTTTTCTCATAAATGTGGTTTTCATCTGGGTGTCCCCCAAAACACATGCACCTTAGCCTATAAAGCAGGGCACTAAACATTAAAACCAACCTAATAACAGCAGACTCATGGCAAAGCCAACACAATGGCTGACCAACAGCCTCTGTTGCAATAAGGCATTTTAGGTGGTATGGTAGAGAGATAGTAGTATGCTTTGTGTCCAAATTTTTGATTTATTGCCCCCTCATAAAGATAAGACCCCCACCCCTCCCACCCACCCAAACTGGACACCTGTTTGTCCGCCCCACCCATCTAAATGAGCATCTGTTTTACTGTCCAGTGATCCTAAGGTATTTATGAATGTTTTGGGAACCGTGTTTTGTGTGGGCCATTGAAGACTATTATGTGTTTAAACTTTAAATTGTGAAACTGTGTTAAACGGGATAAAGGGAAGTTTTATTAGAGTTTTCACGCACACATATCAACAAAAACATCAAACATATACGTAAAATGAGCAACGACTTGCTAGCGTTGTTCTAACGAACTCTAACTAGTTTAAAAACGTTTTAAGTTAAATAAAAGAAGTGTACGTGTTTGTTTATTTAAAACAAACAAAACACCTTAGTTAAAACAATAGCATAACATTACAAGCTAAATAATGTCGACTCATCTTCTAAAACAAAAAGCATACTTTACAACGTTCTATCATTACAGATTAAAAGGTAGCTTTTCTCACAAGTTACAGCAAATAGCTCTGACTTATCTTACCCGTCTTCTAAAACAGAAAAAGCATCAGACACGTTCGTTATGTAAGCTACTCGTCAAAATCTTGTTACAAGTTAGGAAATAAAAGAAAGAGAAAAATAACTGCGATGTAAAATAAAAGAAAGAAAGAAAAAGAAAAGAGCAGACTCGTCAGATAACCGCACACTAGCGTCAAAACTCAGAATGCGTTTACGCCGGTGAATCCAGACCACGCCTTCCGCCACCCCTAACAGCGTGAGGAGAGACCGACGCAAAGACTTAAAAGAATTAAAGTAATGTTTTAACATTAGAACGAACGTTATTTTTAATAAATCTTTAGTATTTCTTAATTAATGAAACAATTCGGCACTCATCCTAAAGCTTTTCATTTTAAAATTAGGTTAGTCTAGTTTTGACCTTTTAAACAAACAGTAGGCCTACCTAACCCGCAGGGAAATGGTGCTTATTTTATTTACTTTAGTTTAGTTATTTACTCTTCTATTTTTGTCAAGTTTAAGACTTCTGACGTGTTATATAACCCAGACTTTTTCACTTTTAAAAATTTGTTTTTATTTTTTCTTATAAAAATCGCCTCTAAGCCGCAGGAAAAGGTTGTCTGTCTTGTTTTATTTTATTTTAGTAGTGTAATGCCTTTATTTACTCTTGATTTTTGTCAATCTTTAAACTTTCTAGCCTGCTATAACGGTTCAAACGCATACGCCGCATGTGAGCGGAAACCGAATGAAAGCAAATATTTCGGACGTCTTTGGATTTTTCAGCCATAATTAGACGCCTAAACTTTTACATTATCGCACGAAATGTAAAGGGACAACGAAATGAGAACTGTGTGTCTGGACGAATGATTAACGACGCGTCCGTATCAGATCGAGAGAGTTGCTGTAAAACATCTAAAGGTGTTTCTGGAGACGCAACTCATTTGCAATCTAACGAGTTTTGGGGATCTGGCATCGTAAACTTTGGTGTAGCTGTTCATTTATCAAAGGATGTGTCCCCTTTTGAAGTTTTTATATGACACATAGCTGGTTAAGTTAAAAGTTTAGGTATAGTTTAGGAAAAACATACTCAAACATACACAAACAATCCCCTACATTTAAACATGTAAACTTTTATGATGTCTCATACAAACCTTTTAGAAATAAAAACTTTTAGCATCACACAGGGTATCTCTACAAGATGATGAAAAGCAGCATGATTAAACAACAATATAACTATTGTTTTAACAAATAAGTTAAGATTTGTAGTTTTTATATCTCTCAAACCTAACATGAACCTCTAAAGCGAGGATTAGAAGCAGTCAAACGATCCTGTGGTGAATACAGAGAATTTCTTCATGAATTAGACTGAAAATTAATTGTCATAGGTTGTTTACAACAAAAGTAATTCCTAAACAAGGTGCTACAAATCCCTCACAGAATCTTTCTTTCTCACTTTAAAATTGTATTATTTACTGTGGTGTTTAAATGCAGCATATTTATTTTCAAAGTATGATGTTTTATTTTATTAAAATAAAACGATTGGTCTATATAGGTTTATTTTACTAAGAATTGATCAAATAATTGACAGAAGTAGTAATTCAAATAAACGATAAGTCCAACTTATCAACCCCCGCCTGACCTGTCTGACGGTTTGTGACAAATATCTTACTGATACAGTTGTGTTAAGATATTAAGTATGTGTAAAACGTGCAAAGTTCAATATTACTGTTAAAAATAGTATAATAAAACACAAACACTGCAAAACAAACACACACACACACACACACACACACACACTAAAACAAACACACACACACACACACACACACACACTAAAACAAACCTATACAGTTAAACATTTAGACTTGTATGATGTTTCATACGAGGCGTTTACAAATAAAAACTTCACACTGGGTATCTCTACAAGATGATGAAAAGCAGTATGATTAAACAATGATATATATCTTTTGTTTTAACAAATAAGTTTTAGATCTTTCAAACCTAAATCATGATGAGGATCAGAAGTTGTCAAATTAACTTCTGATGAATGCAAGTCAGCTACAGAGATTTTCTTTATGAATTAGAGCTAAATAGACTAAAATTAGTTGTCATAAGGTAGTTTGCAACAAAAGTAATTCCTAAACAAGGTGGTGCAAATGTCTCACAGAATCTTTTTCACAGTATAATGTTTTATTTTATTAAAATAAAACAACTGGTCTATATAGGTTTATTTTACTAAGATGTGATCAAATAATTGACAGAGGAAATAATTCAAATAAACGATAAGTCCAATTTATCAACCCCGCCTGATGTGTCTGACGGTTTGTGACAAATATCTTACTGATACAATTGTGTTAAGATGTTAAGTATCTGTAAAACATGTACAAAGTTCAATATTACTGCTAAAAATAGTTTAATAAACCACAAACACTCACATGAAAACACACACACACACACACACACACACACACACACACACACTAAAACAACCCCTGCAGTTAAACATTTCAACTTTTACGATGTCGTATAAATACACTTTTAGCATCACACAGGGTATCTCTACAAGATGATGGAAAACAGTATGATTAAACAATGATGTAACTTTTGTTTTAACAAATAATTTAAGGTTTTGTAGATTTTAGATCTTTTCACACCTAAAACCGTGATGAGGATCAGAAGCAGTCAAATGATCCTGTGATGAATACAGAGAATTTCTTCATGAATTAGACTAAAATTAGCTGTTGTAAGGTTGTTCGCAACAAAAGTAATTCCTAAACAAGGTGCAACAAATCCCTCACAGAATCTTTCTTTCTCACTTTAAAACGGCATTATTAACCATGCTGTTTAAATGCAACATTTATTTTTCACACTATAATGTTTTATTTAATTAAAATAAAACAATTGGCTCTTTATAGTTTTATTTCACTAAGATTTGATCAAATAATAGATATAAGCAACAATCAAATATTTGATAACTCCATCTTATCACCAAAACTGATGTGTCTTACGGTTTGTGATGACATCAGAATCAGAATCAGAACGAGCTTTATCGGTCAGGTATGTTTGCACATACGAGGAATTGTTATAGTTACAGAAGCTCCACAGTGCAACAGAAAGACAACAACAGGACAGGACACAGATAATAAAAGAATAATATACAAATAGACAATGTACAAAATAGCAAAAACACAATATATAATATAGACAAATATGTATGTACAGTTATGATATGTGCAAAATTGAAATGAAACAATAAGCGTGTGTTAAGATGCACGTTACGTATGTGTAAAATGTGTCAAGTTCAATATTACTATTAAAAATAGTTTAAAAGGGTCATTTTAGCTTTCATATAGGATTCACAACCACACTCAGTTGCTTTTTGTGTAACAGAGACCCGCTCGGGGCAGATGAAAATAGAATGTATGAAAGACTTTTCTTATTATAATAAGATATTATAATGACAGACTAACAACTTTAGATTGATTAAAACAACTGAGGTTACGCATTTCTCTTGAATATGTATACAGTAACCAGTGAGTACATGAAACATTATTGTATAAATACACATCCTTGTAAATTCAGCATGATTCTATCATATTAATCAATAAAAAAGAACAACCGGTTTGTTGGAAATAATAAAAAAATTAAAATAGTGTTGTGTTTCTAAGTTAGAATGTTTATAGTGTGTAGTAAAATCTTAACTTTAAGCTAAAGCATTTTCTTTCAAACTCTCTCACGCAAGCACATGGCTTTCCCACAAACTCCCAACAACATACATAAGTTTTGTTTTATCATCTAGAAACCCTATAATGGAGTTATGTTTTGCATTATTACAACTATAGATGCCGAAAGAGGACATTAACCTGTTTAACCTGTTTAAAATGTGAACAATATCACTTAAGACTAGTTTGACAAACAAGGGTACGATCATAAAACAAGCCTGGATCCAATTTGAAACATTCTAACAACAAGTACAACCATTGCAGCAAATGTATTCAATCAATCAATCAAACTTTATTACAGACTCAAGGTCCAGATTTAAAAAAGACAGTAGACAGCATATACAACCCATAGCATCTATCACAGACATAAAGAGTTACAAAATACAGCAATACCGGTGTCTCCACAACTTTGACTGATACCGTGTAGTACTAACCCCTATATTTGATAAACCCACAATAATCTCATTTTTAGAAGCATTAAGCCGACCGATAAAACTATACATAAGATTTCGTAACAGTGTTTTAAAAGTGATTACTCTCGCACTCACAAACATTTCACTTGCACTATGACATCTAGGCCTCCGTAGTAAGATTCTCCTTGCATCATTATAAGCTACTTGCGGCTTTGTAAACTAGATGGTCTGTAGTTACGCCGCAAATGAGTATAAAGTGTTGTACAGTACGCTTTGAAAAGTGACACCTTTACCTCATCTGAACAGAAACTAAACTTACGTAAAGTATGTTCGCCTGCATATACATCATACCTTTCAATATCCTCAGCATCTGTCACGCGTTCAGTGATAAAATGTCCAAGGTATTTTACTTTCGCACACACAGTGAGACTCTTGTTAGACAACTTAAAAACTGGAAAATTTATATTATAACACCGCAGCAAGATAAAACTCTGACGAACAACTTATCAGACGTTCTACGTATTATTACAAGTCCCTGCTTACCTAGTTTATGATGAAACTAGAAAATATAGACGTGAGCTAACGGGTGTTCAAAATACCGGTCACGTTCAATTAGACGAAGACATGCCGAGGTAGCGAACACAACGAACTCGGGGGAGGGTCGCGAAGCAAACAGTCTAACACAACACACGTTCTCCAGAATGGTGCTGATGATGGGTTCATAATTTCACGATGAAGACCAACGGGGTATTCACCTGCAGCAGGACTGACTGACTTTTTCTTAAGATTTGATTTCAAGAACACACAACCGAATCCTAAAGCTATTTCACGAAATAACACAACAACGGGTGCACCATTTCAACATATACACGTCAAGTCTGTTTTACCATAAGTATATCGTATTCTTTTTATATATATATATTTGTTTAGGCTAAATACGTTTTAACAATTATTTTTGTTTTTACAAAGATGTTAAATTGAACACGTGTAACTAATACCTCATTCAAATGTCACGGTCTTTCAGGCCAACGAACTACAATACCCAGCATACACCTCAGACTACAAACATGGCCGTCGGGGATACATATACCAAAATGGTCATACGCGACAGATCTCTAAATCGTCGGATTCTAATTATTCGCACGCTCAGATAACCTATATAAAAGACACACGTCCACACTTTTTGTGAAGAATATTAAGTTCTGTGTTGCGATGTTACAAACCCCTTTTGTGAGCTCTGTTAGTGTCATGAAGCCGATTCATTTCCGTGAATCGATTCTTTCCCACAGTTCGGTTCAACGAACCGATTCATCGGATCCTTACGCCATCTCGCAGTTATGTCAGTATACACTTCTTTCCTAACAACTCGGGGTCGTTTTATATCAGTGAAACATACAAATAAAGTTAACAGCGTGAAGGCGTCTTTTGTTCATTTAATCTGTTTGTGGTCATGATTTCATTCACCGATCCTTCATGTCGGATACGAGTCAGACCGACCAATATTGAGTAGCCTACACGTAAACGCTGATATGTTCTACATGTCTGAAGTATAAGTGTGTAGAAAGAATAAACCGGTCTTATAAACTCATCGATTTGGCTTAACAACTTTAAAACATAATCTGCATGAACGATAAACCATACACTCTTAAAATCGATAGCACACAAAATATGTGTAAAAGGACCGATAACATAATAAAGTAATGTTTTGGTTCGTGTCTTACACAACTGCGCGTTACTTAACGGGTTTATTAAGTTTTAATATAAAAGATAATAGTCTGTTAACAATTTAGATGCTTTTATTATGAAATCGCACAAAGAACCGCTGAAGTACGTACTGTTATGGAATTAACTGAAACAATACTACGTGCTCATTTAACCGCTTATTTACGGTATGCTGAATATAAAACTCTTAAACAGGAACATTAAAACATTTCAAACTTGTTAAACACCCGCTTCAATACATTCAATACATAAAACATTTATCAAATACTACAAAACAATAGTTAGGTAAACGACTTACAGTTGATGTCATTTTAAGCGAAAGGCGGAATGATTCACGCCTTTTTATTCTGTCCACACCAATGCTTTGACACCTGCTTTTAGAGGTCTGTCTTTTAGGTCTGACCCAGAAAACGGATGTCGTAATATTTTGTTCTTCTTTTTATGAAAACATGCGGCAAGAAGTTTTTTACCTCATCTGCATTATACCGACACATTTTAACATGTCGTAAATTCCAATAGTTAGCAAATGCAACTGTTTATTACCGAGATAAGACACATCAGAGTTGCGTTCTATTTAACATTTTTCATCTACCTACATGTTTATCGGCGCTACTGTTCTAGGCCTCCTCACACCTTTGTGAGATATAAACCGCAAAGTTTTTTCACGGCGTTACGCTTTGAACCCAGAACCGTTTCCAAGAAGTTTCCATGATTTTGTTCACTCTTTCTGTTTGAATTTGTGTACCGCGGTTTCACCATCCTTATCTTATTTTCCCAACCTAATTGTAATTGTTAGGCCTTACGCTTTGTCTCGTTAGCTCCTCTTTGTTCGCATAAGTCAATATTTCTACGAATTTGGTTGATTTAATAAAATATTGCGTCTTCATTCGAGACATTTACGTTATATTATTATATCATCCCAGTTTATATCAGATATACAAGATCGTTTCTTATTAAATATTATTAAATTGATAACAACAAACAAAAAAGTATCTTAGGCGTGACCGGCGTTTATGGCTTTCCTGATGACAACCCCGCCCCTGTGCACCACGCAAAGTTGAGGGTGGGTCCGAACGCTAAAACCAACGACGACCGACCCCGATAAACTCAGTTACGGCTTCGCTACCAGGTTTGAAAGTGCAGACAGAGATACTGTAAGATCTTGTCAAACGTTATCTACATGGATCGACAGAATCAGCTTCAAGAAACCAAATCGCCTGAGCCCGACTCGCCTGCAATTTTTCTACTAATAACGCCGCGGATCTGAACCATGAACCGGAAATTGAAACTGAAAGCGAAATTCCACAGTGCCGTCATGGATTAAAACAGTCAATCAAGATTCTAGGAAACGGCGACAAAGCTCTATATTGGTTAGGGGACAAAATGTATCTCTTGGACAGAATTTAATTCTGAAAAGTCGGCTGACGCCGTGCAAAAGCTAATGGATCGTGACCGAGTTCTGGCTATGCTGCGGATGAGCAACTGGACTGCGACTGCGATGCACGGGAAAACGTGTTTAGTAAAAGACGTCAGAGACCCCACGCTTAAACTACATTACAGAGGACAAATGATCGACCTGATGCGTAAGATCATCGTGGCGGAGTGCGATCCAAATCACGATTGTACAGAAGATACCAAACGCGAAACAACCCTCAAGAACGAAATGAAAATTGTAAGAAGGCTGAAATATCCATGGCCTGATTTGACTAGCATGTTTCTCACCGGCAGGGGGCCGGTCTGTCTAATTACCAGAAAAATTTTGGATGTGATGTCTGAATGTGATGATGAGATGGACATTAACGAGGTTCTCTGTCTGTGTACGTCCGTGACAGATCTATGCGTGTTGTTGGCTGTAAAAAATTGTGATTCTATGACGTGCGAAATTGTTGCATCACTGGTTGATTTTATATTTGAGCAAAACATGTTTGTCTGCAGAGATTTCTTTTTCTGGCTAGACCACCGGTTTAATGTCGTTACTACCGTTTGTTTGTAAATTTGATCATTTTCTTCACTCAATGTATGATTGTATACTCGACAGTTATTGTTGAAATAAAAGGTTGACTCAACTAACTCGTTATTCTGTTCTCTGACTTCATAAAACGTCTTTATTTAAAATTATTTAAATGTAACGATTTACGCGGTACAGATAGCAAGTTTTTTGTTTGTTGTTATCAATTTAATAATATTTAATAAGAAACGATCTTGTATATCTGATATAAACTGGGATGATATAATAATATAACGTAAATGTCTCGAATGAAGACGCAATATTTTATTAAATCAACCAAATTGAGAAATATTGACTTATGCGAACAAAGAGGAGCTAACGAGACAAAGCGTAAGGCCTAACAATTACAATTAGGTTGGGAAAATAAGATAAGGATGGTGAAACCGCGGTACACAAATTCAAACAGAAAGAGTGAACAAAATCATGGAAACTTCTTGGAAACGGTTCTGGGTTCAAAGCGTAACGCCGTGAAAAAACTTTATGCGGTTTATATCTCACAAAGGTGTGAGGAGGCCTAGAACAGTAGCGCCGATAAACATGTAGGTAGATGAAAAATGTTAAATAGAACGCAACTCTGATGTGTCTTATCTCGGTAATAAACAGTTGCATTTGCTAACTATTGGAATTTACGACATGTTAAAATGTGTCGGTATAATGCAGATGAGGTAAAAAACTTCTTGCCGCATGTTTTCATAAAAGAAGAACAAAATATTACGACATCCGTTTTCTGGGTCAGACCTAAAAGACAGACCTCTAAAACGCAGGTGTCAAAGCATTGGTGTGGACAGAATAAAAAGACGTGAATCATTCCGCCTTTCGCTTAAAATGACATCAACTGTAAGTCGTTTACCTAACTATTGTTTTGTAGTATTTGATAAATGTTTTATGTATTGAATGTATTGAAGCGGGTGTTTAACAAGTTTGAAATGTTTTAATGTTCCTGTTTAAGAGTTTTATATTCAGCATACCGTAAATAAGCGGTTAAATGAGCACGTAGTATTGTTTCAGTTAATTCCATAACAGTACGTACTTCAGCGGTTCTTTGTGCGATTTCATAATAAAAGCATCTAAATTGTTAACAGACTATTATCTTTTATATTAAAACTTAATAAACCCGTTAAGTAACGCCAAGAAGTTGTGTAAGACACGAACCAAAACATTACTTTATTATGTTATCGGTCCTTTTACACATATTTTGTGTGCTATCGATTTTAAGAGTGTATGGTTTATCGTTCATGCAGATTATGTTTTAAAGTTGTTAAGCCAAATCGATGAGTTTATAAGACCGGTTTATTCTTTCTACACACTTATACTTCAGACATGTAGAACATATCAGCGTTTACGTGTAGGCTACTCAATATTGGTCGGTCTGACTCAGATCCGACATGAAGGATCGGTGAATGAAATCATGACCACAAACAGATTAAATGAACAAAAGACGCCTTCACGCTGTTAACTTTATTTGTATGTTTCACTGATATAAAACGACCCGAGTTGTTAGGAAAGAAGTGTATACTGACATAACTGCGAGATGGCGTAAGGATCCGATGAATCGGTTCGTTGAACCGAACTGTGGGAAAGAATCGATTCACGGAAATGAATCGCTTCATGACACTAACAGAGCTCACAAAAGGGGTTTGTAACATCGCAACACAGAACTTAATATTCTTCACAAAAAGTGTGGACGTGTGTCTTTTATATAGGTTATCTGAGCGTGCGAATAATTAGAAGTCCGACGATTTAGAGATCTGTCGCGATGACCATTTTGGTATATGTATCCCCGACGGCCATGTTTGTAGTCTGAGGTGTATGCTGGGTATTGTAGTTCGTTGGCCTGAAAGACCGTGACATTTGAATGAGGTATTAGTTACACGTGTTCAATTTAACATCTTTGTAAAACAAAAATAATTGTTAAAACGTATTTAGCCTAAACAAATATATATATATAAAAGAATACGATATACTTATGGTAAAACAGACTTGACGTGTATATGTTGAAATGGTGCACCCGTTGTTGTGTTATTTCGTGAAATAGCTTTAGGATTCGGTTGTGTGTTCTTGAAATCAAATCTTAAGAAAAAGTCAGTCAGTCCTGCTGCAGGTGAATACCCGTTGGTCTTCATCGTGAAATTATGAACCCATCATCAGCACCATTCTGGAGAACGTGTGTTGTGTTAGACTGTTTGCTTCATGACCCTCCCCGAGTTCGTTGTGTTCGCTACCTCGGCATGTCTTCGCCTAATTGAACGTGACCGGTATTTTGAACACCCGTTAGCTCACGTCTATATTTTCTAGTTTCATCATAAACTAGGTAAGCAGGGACTTGTAATAATACGTAGAACGCCTGATAAGTTGTTCGTCCAGAGTTTTATCTTGCTGCGGTGTTATAATATAAATTTTCCAGTTTTTAAGTTGTCTAACAAGAGTCTCACTGTGTGTGCGAAAGTAAAATACCTTGGACATTTTATCACTGAACGCGTGACAGATGCTGAGGATATTGAAAGGTATGATGTATATGCAGGCGAACATACTTTACGTAAGTTTAGTTTCTGTTCAGATGAGGTAAAGGTGTCACTTTTCAAAGCGTACTGTACAACACTTTATACTCATTTGCGGCGTAACTACAGACCATCTAGTTTACAAAGCCGCAAGTAGCTTATAATGATGCAAGGAGAATCTTACTACGGAGGCCTAGATGTCATAGTGCAAGTGAAATGTTTGTGAGTGCGAGAGTAATCACTTTTAAAACACTGTTACGAAATCTTATGTATAGTTTTATCGGTCGGCTTAATGCTTCTAAAAATGAGATTATTGTGGGTTTATCAAATATAGGGGTTAGTACTACACGGTATCAGTCAAAGTTGTGGAGACACCGGTATTGCTGTATTTTGTAACTCTTTATGTCTGTGATAGATGCTATGGGTTGTATATGCTGTCTACTGTCTTTTTTAAATCTGGACCTTGAGTCTGTAATAAAGTTTGATTGATTGATTGAATACATTTGCTGCAATGGTTGTACTTGTTGTTAGAATGTTTCAAATTGGATCCAGGCTTGTTTTATGATCGTACCCTTGTTTGTCAAACTAGTCTTAAGTGATATTGTTCACATTTTAAACAGGTTAAACAGGTTAATGTCCTCTTCGGCATCTATAGTTGTAATAATGCAAAACATAACTCCATTATAGGGTTTCTAGATGATAAAACAAAACTTATGTATGTTGTTGGGAGTTTGTGGGAAAGCCATGTGCTTGCGTGAGAGAGTTTGAAAGAAAATGCTTTAGCTTAAAGTTAAGATTTTACTACACACTATAAACATTCTAACTTAGAAACACAACACTATTTTAATTTTTTATTATTTCCAACAAACCGGTTGTTCTTTTTATTGATTAATATGATAGAATCATGCTGAATTTACAAGGATGTGTATTTATACAATAATGTTTCATGTACTCACTGGTTACTGTATACATATTCAAGAGAAATGCGTAACCTCAGTTGTTTTAATCAATCTAAAGTTGTTAGTCTGTCATTATAATATCTTATTATAATAAGAAAAGTCTTTCATACATTCTATTTTCATCTGCCCCGGGCGGGTCTCTGTTACACAAAAAGCAACTGAGTGTGGTTGTGAATCCTATATGAAAGCTAAAAATGACCCTTTTAAACTATTTTTAATAGTAATATTGAACTTGACACATTTTACACATACGTAACGTGCATCTTAACACACGCTTATTGTTTCATTTCAATTTTGCACATATCATAACTGTACATACATATTTGTCTATATTATATATTGTGTTTTTGCTATTTTGTACATTGTCTATTTGTATATTATTCTTTTATTATCTGTGTCCTGTCCTGTTGTTGTCTTTCTGTTGCACTGTGGAGCTTCTGTAACTATAACAATTCCTCGTATGTGCAAACATACCTGACCGATAAAGCTCGTTCTGATTCTGATTCTGATGTCATCACAAACCGTAAGACACATCAGTTTTGGTGATAAGATGGAGTTATCAAATATTTGATTGTTGCTTATATCTATTATTTGATCAAATCTTAGTGAAATAAAACTATAAAGAGCCAATTGTTTTTATTTTAATTAAATAAAACATTATAGTGTGAAAAAATAAATGTTGCATTTAAACAGCATGGTTAATAATGCCGTTTTAAAGTGAGAAAGAAAGATTCTGTGAGGGATTTGTTGCACCTTGTTTAGGAATTACTTTTGTTGCGAACAACCTTACAACAGCTAATTTTAGTCTAATTCATGAAGAAATTCTCTGTATTCATCACAGGATCATTTGACTGCTTCTGATCCTCATCACGGTTTTAGGTGTGAAAAGATCTAAAATCTACAAAACCTTAAATTATTTGTTAAAACAAAAGTTACATCATTGTTTAATCATACTGTTTTCCATCATCTTGTAGAGATACCCTGTGTGATGCTAAAAGTGTATTTATACGACATCGTAAAAGTTGAAATGTTTAACTGCAGGGGTTGTTTTAGTGTGTGTGTGTGTGTGTGTGTGTGTGTGTGTGTGTGTGTGTGTGTGTTTTTCATGTGAGTGTTTGTGGTTTATTAAACTATTTTTAGCAGTAATATTGAACTTTGCACATGTTTTACAGATACTTAACATCTTAACACAATTGTATCAGTAAGATATTTGTCACAAACCGTCAGACACATCAGGCGGGGGTTGATAAATTGGACTTATCGTTTATTTGAATTATTTCCTCTGTCAATTATTTGATCACATCTTAGTAAAATAAACCTATATAGACCAGTTGTTTTTATTTTAATAAAATAAAACATTATACTGTGAAAAAAGATTCTGTGAGACATTTGCACCACCTTGTTTAGGAATTACTTTTGTTGCAAACTACCTTATGACAACTAATTTTAGTCTATTTAGCTCTAATTCATAAAGAAAATCTCTGTAGCTGACTTGCATTCATCAGAAGTTAATTTGACAACTTCTGATCCTCATCATGATTTAGGTTTGAAAGATCTAAAACTTATTTGTTAAAACAAAAGATATATATCATTGTTTAATCATACTGCTTTTCATCATCTTGTAGAGATACCCAGTGTGAAGTTTTTTATTTGTAAACGTCTCGTATGAAACATCATACAAGTCTAAATGTTTAACTGTATAGGTTTGTTTTAGTGTGTGTGTGTGTGTGTGTGTGTTTGTTTTGCGAGTGTTTGTGTTTTATTATACTATTTTTAACAGTAATATTGAACTTTGCACGTTTTACACATACTTAATATCTTAACACAACTGTATCAGTAAGATATTTGTCACAAACCGTCAGACAGGTCAGGCGGGGGTTGATAAGTTGGACTTATCGTTTATTTGAATTACTACTTCTGTCAATTATTTGATCAATTCTTAGTAAAATAAACCTATATAGACCAATCGTTTTTATTTTAATAAAAATAAAACATCATACTTTGAAAATAAATATGCTGCATTTAAACACCACAGTAAATAATACAATTTTAAAGTGAGAAAGAAAGATTCTGTGAGGGATTTGTAGCACCTTGTTTAGGAATTACTTTTGTTGTAAACAACCTATGACAATTAATTTTCAGTCTAATTCATGAAGAAATTCTCTGTATTCACCACAGGATCGTTTGACTGCTTCTAATCCTCGCTTTAGAGGTTCATGTTAGGTTTGAGAGATATAAAAACTACAAATCTTAACTTATTTGTTAAAACAATAGTTATATTGTTGTTTAATCATGCTGCTTTTCATCATCTTGTAGAGATACCCTGTGTGATGCTAAAAGTTTTTATTTCTAAAAGGTTTGTATGAGACATCATAAAAGTTTACATGTTTAAATGTAGGGGATTGTTTGTGTATGTTTGAGTATGTTTTTCCTAAACTATACCTAAACTTTTAACTTAACCAGCTATGTGTCATATAAAAACTTCAAAAGGGGACACATCCTTTGATAAATGAACAGCTACACCAAAGTTTACGATGCCAGATCCCCAAAACTCGTTAGATTGCAAATGAGTTGCGTCTCCAGAAACACCTTTAGATGTTTTACAGCAACTCTCTCGATCTGATACGGACGCGTCGTTAATCATTCGTCCAGACACACAGTTCTCATTTCGTTGTCCCTTTACATTTCGTGCGATAATGTAAAAGTTTAGGCGTCTAATTATGGCTGAAAAATCCAAAGACGTCCGAAATATTTGCTTTCATTCCGGTTTCCGCTCACATGCGCGTATGCGTTTGAACCGTTATAGCAGGCTAGAAAGTTTAAAGATTGACAAAAATCAAGAGTAAATAAAGGCATTACACTACTAAAATAAAATAAAACAAGACAGACAACCTTTTCCTGCGGCTTAGAGGCGATTTTTATAAGAAAAAATAAAAACAAATTTTTAAAAGTGAAAAAGTCTGGGTTATATAACACGTCAGAAGTCTTAAACTTGACAAAAATAGAAGAGTAAATAACTAAACTAAAGTAAATAAAATAAGCACCATTTCCTGCGGGTTAGGTAGGCCTACTGTTTGTTTAAAAGGTCAAAACTAGACTAACCTAATTTTAAAATGAAAAGCTTTAGGATGAGTGCCGAATTGTTTCATTAATTAAGAAATACTAAAGATTTATTAAAAATAACGTTCGTTCTAATGTTAAAACATTACTTTAATTCTTTTAAGTCTTTGCCGGTCTCTCCTCACGCTGTTAGGGGTGGCGGAAGGCGTGGTCTGATTCACCGGCGTAAACGCATTCTGAGTTTTGACGCTTAGTGTGCGGTTATCTGACGGAGTCTGCTCTTTTCTTTTTCTTTCTTTCTTTATTTTACATCGCAGTTATTTTTCTCTTTCTTTATTTCCTAACTTGTAACAAGATTTTGACGAGTAGCTTACATAACGAACGTGTCTGATGCTTTTTCTGTTTTAGAAGACGGGTAAGATAAGTCAGAGCTATTTGCTGTAACTTGTGAGAAAAGCTACCTTTAATCTGTAATGATAGAACGTTGTAAAGTATGCTTTTTGTTTTAGAAGATGAGTCGACATTATTTAGCTTGTAATGTTATGCTATTGTTTTAACTAAGGTGTTTTGTTTGTTTTAAATAAACAAACACGTACACTTCTTTTATTTAACTTAAAACGTTTTTAAACTAGTTAGAGTTCGTTAGAACAACGCTAGCAAGTCGTTGCTCATTTTACGTATATGTTTGATGTTTTTGTTGATATGTGTGCGTGAAAACTCTAATAAAAACTTCCCTTTATCCCGTTTAACACAGTTTCACAATTTAAAGTTTAAACACATAATAGTCTTCAATGGCCCACACAAAAACACGGTTCCCAAAACATTCATAAATACCTTAGGATCACTGGACAGTAAAAACAGATGCTCATTTAGATGGGTGGGGGCGGACAAACAGGTGTCCAGTTTGGGTGGGTGGGAGGGTGGGGGTCTTATCTTTATGAGGGGGCAATAAATCAAAAATTTGGACACAAAGCATACTACTATCTCTCTTATGGTCTTGCTTCTTTCCAGCGCTCTGAGGCTTTCTGCTGCCGAAAAGACCATGATGATGCAGAGCTTTTCTGAGGCTCAGCAGAAGGATAAGACGTCAAAATATCGGCGAGCCTCTCCATATTTTTTTCTGTAAAGAAAATATGAAATACAGCTGTGAGGGACAATTTAAATGAGGACAATTAAAAGTCAATTGATCAATATTTAGAATAAACACCACTTCATGATTCAGTATCAAATTAGCCTTAATCTTTACTAAATTGTGTTCTTAATCCATTTACGGCACTGTCAGTTTTGTCTAAGGGGTTTTTCTTTAATCACACGTGGATTTTAGATTTAAACTTAAATTCATCACTTTGATTTACCAAATTGCTCTTGAGGATTGAGTTCTGCTGAGGGTACAGTAAGTGGAACCTCCACACTGGATGACAAGGAGCATTCGACCGGGGTGTGTGTGACTGTAAAACAGTACATAGAAGAATAAAAACATGTTAGACTACCACTGCATGTTTTTTTTGTTTTGTTTTTTTACCCAAAACTGAACAATTTATAAAATCAGACACATTTCTGTTAAGTACTTGGTAATGTTTTCTACTATAGTGCCACTGAAAGGTTTAGGCTTTTTTGATATTGGAATATTTTAAACTCTCAACAATCAATTACAGTGTTCTAATTTGATTTGGTCCAACATTTACATAGTAAATTCCTACAAATGTAAAATAATTCAGATGTAACCTGTAGCTGCAGCTTGGCATCGCCCTCCTTGCCTCCCCCTCGGCTTGCCATGTCCTAAAAACTCCCTTTTAGAGGTCTGTGGAGGGTCTCCTACAGAGCGTGCACGTTTCCTCTCCACAGCTGCTGTCTGTGTGTTAGAGGGAATATTTCTTGTAAGACCGATGTTGTTAAAAGTACTGGATCCAAAAACAGGTGATTAGTGAAAGGAAAACACAACATAGTGTGTTAATAAGGTGTTGAACGGCTTAAATGAACCTTGATTCTCCAAGTCTCTGTAACTCCAAAATATATTCCTTTTTCCAAAATATATTCCCTCAGTTACACAAGCCAAAGAGCATTATGTTAATGCATCATGCAATGTACCTGCATGTAATCTTCTGCACTCATTCATCCTTCTACATTCAGCACATTTTTACTTTAATTTGTCACCCATCCACATGTTCAAGTATAAATTGATTGAGGTATATAAAAACTCTTACCCTGGCTTCAGCTAGAACACGGTCTAGTTTCAGTTCAAGAGCCACGCGTCTCCCCTCTTGGTAGTGAGGATCCTGGGAGTCAAGTTTACGTTTGGAGGCCATTGCAACGCAAACAGACACAGACAGACAGATGAACACAGAGCCAGACGGATAGACAGACGGATAGACAGACGGATAGACAGACGGATAGACAGACGGATAGACAGACGGATAGACAGACGGATAGACAGACGGATAGACAGACGGATAGACAGACGGATAGACAGACGGATAGACAGACGGATAGAGATAGAGGTTGGCTCTTAAAAGTGCCTTTGGGTTCGGTAAATCAGGTGCATCAATGTTCGGACAGGTGACTCATTTGACAGGATCTGCAAGGGAGAACAGAAAATGTTAATTGACCCTTCGCTAAGCTAAAAGGAACTTCAGTATGCACGGACCTCAGATGCTTTAAACTAGGGCTGCACGATATATCGTTTCAGCATCGATATCGCGATATGCACATCCGCGATAGTCACATCGCAGGATGCGCGATTTTTAGTATACTGACCGTTATATTTATACTGATCGTTTTCGCGACAGCTATCGCATCACGCCACCCGCGACGCACTGTCTTCACTGGACGCCAAAAGCGACCGTTGCAAATCCTTTGAACTTTGTGTCAGTAAGTCATAAAAAGAATGAGGATTTACTGCAAGGATTTGCCGTGTCGCGCCGCATCCAGTGTAGACGGCATCACTGATTATAATGGGTTCTATTGTATTTTGTCAGCGCCCTTTGTAGACACGGTGAGAGCCACTCAGATATATGTGAACACTGAATTCCATTCAGTTCCGTGTCTATTTGTGCCTGAAATGACACATACGCGCGAAACTGTCAAAATGCATGTCTCTGCAAGTATCCTTGTAAACACAGTTTCTTATGGCTTAGGTGAAGGTAAAAAATTGATAAAGAAAATGGATAGTATGCTCACAGCAGTTTAATGTTCCTAAGGCTTTCAGTGTCATGAATGTTAATCAAACAGCAAAACACAGAGAAAAAAAAAATCACTTTTGTAGCTTTAGTTTAGTTTAGTTTATTTTCTTATATTGCACATTTCTACTGCCTTTGGAGCAGCCCAAAGTGCTGTACAAAGCATTCCAGCAAAACCAAACACGTAACAATGACAAACACAACATCTTAAAAAGAAAAATACATTACGTCTCTCCTAAGTCGGATTCAAAGACCATAACATAAAAATGCTTCTTCAAACCCGTTTTAAAAGCGGACACTGAGGGGGCAACCCGAATGTCTAGAGGTAGATTATTCCATAGACGAGGACCGGCAATCGAAAAGGCCCGATCCCCTTTTCGCTTAAGTCGGGACCGCGGTACCTGGAGCAATTGTTTGTCAGCAGATCGCAAGTGTTTCACAGGTTTATGCAAATTAACCAGATCTGACAAATACAAAGGTGCGAGACCATTTAAAATTTTGAAAATTATTACTAAGGCCTTAAAATCAATCCGGTATCTCACAGGTAACCAATGTAAGGATGCTAAAATTGGAGTTATTCTATCCCTTTTTCTCCTACCAGTCAATAGTCTAGCAGCCGCATTTTGGACAAGCTGTAATCGATTTATCAAAGACTGAGAAATTCCTAAATGCACAACATTACAATAATCCAATCTTGACGATATAAAAGCATGGATGATTGTCTCTAGATTTCTAAATGAGAGCATTGGTTTAATCTTAGAAATTAACCTTAAATAGTAAAAACTAGTTTTCACCACAGTATTAACTTGTTTGATAAAATTCAAGAGTCAAAAAATACACCCAGGTTTTTTGCAAATGGATGAATATTCCTAGAAAGAGGCCCCAAATAACTAGAAATAAGTGTCGAAGAGCTAAGAGGACCGAAAACCACATCTGTTTTACTCTCATTTAAATGGAGAAAATTCTTAGCCATCCAGGATTTTACATACTCGAGACACTTGACGATTGTAGCACAAGACTTATCAACTGAGTGTAATGGGACAAACAACTGAGTATCGTCAGCGTAACAGTGATATGCAATCCCACGTTTCCTAAAAATACTCCCCAACGGTAGCATATATAGAGAAAACAGAATTGGACTTAATATGGACCCTTGTGGGAGCCCACAAGATAGAGGAACTGCAGAAGAATGATTACCCACTGTAACCGATACAGACCTATTAGACAGATAAGAAGAAAACCACTGTAAAGCACTACCACTAATTCCAACCTCCTGCTGTAAACGATCTAACAAAATTCTATGGTGGATTGTATCAAAGGCGGCAGTTAAATCGAGCAAAATTAAAATAGCAGAGTTACCAGAATCCAAAGTGAGCAAGAGGTCATTTGACACTTTAAGAAGAGCCGTTTCGGTGCTATGGCGGGCCCTAAATCCTGATTGAAAACGGTCATGAATATGGTGATCTGATAAAAATGCGGACAATTGGAGAGAAAGTCTTTTCCAACACTTTCGACAGAAAAGGCAATGTGGAAATAGGTCGAAAATTACTAAAATCAGATGTGTCAAGATTAGGCTTCTTCAGGGATGGCCAAATCACTGAGTGCTTAAAATAAGAAGGAACAATGCCAGAGCTCAGCGAGCTATTGATGATAGTCAGAACAGCAGGGCCAATCACACCTAACACCTCTCTAAAGAAACGAGTTGGCATAAAATCCACTGGAGAGGTGGACGGTTTTAATTTTAAAGTTAACTATCAATTTATCAAGATCAATTAGATAAAAATGCGTTAACTGAGCATTAACAGTCACCGAATTGGAAGATTCTGAGGCAACGTACATACTCGGAATAGATTCATATAAAACCTCAATCTTACTCCTAAAAAAAATCCAAAAACTTTGTGCATAACTCAGGGTTAACATCAGGAAAAGATGATTTCCTGGGATTAACCACTTTATCAAATGAGTTAAACAACACTTTAGGATCAAGAGGATTTTTAGAGATTAAATCAGAGAAATATTAAATTTTAGCTGTTTTAACAGCACACTGATAGGCCGACATGCAGTTCTTAAAAATCTCCTTGGAAACCTGTAACCTATCCGATCTCCATTTACGTTCTGCTTTACGGCACTCCCGCCTAAGTGCACGGGTATGATGGTTGAACCAAGGGTGTGAGCTCGATTTAAAAACTTTTGGTTTTAGTGGTGCAAGTAGATCTAAAATATTTGTACAAGTCTCATTAAACAACACAGTTAGATCCTCAGTATTGTGGCTATTAGATGGCGCTTCTAACACTGTTCTAGCTGTGGACTCTAAATATGCATCGGAAAATTCCTCTGCAGTTGAGGAAGTTAATACTCGGGCGTAATACACATCATGCTGCTCACTTGAAAGTGAGTACGAGAGTAATATATTAAACATAACCGGCATATGATCAGACAAACAACTTTCAGTAATACTGAAGTTACATACTGGAAGTCCAAAAGATAAGACAAGATCAATAGTATGTCCTTGTGTATGAGTAGGTCCATTAATATGTTGGACAAGGTCAAATGAATCAATGAGTTGCATAAACTCCTTCACCAGACAATGAGTAGGGCAACACACATGTATATTAAAGTCACCCAAGATCAGTAATTTGTCCACAGTAGGAACTATATTAGACAGAAAAGTCCCGAACTCGTGAATAAAGTCCTTATTATATTTTGGAGGTCTATAAATAAGGACACAAGTCACAGAACTGGATAAATGAATTCTTAATATCTGCAGCTCAAATGTAGAATAATGCTGAGCGAGAGGAACTAGCCTACATTTAAAACCTTTTTTAAAAACAGTGGCCAAGCCTCCACCTCGACCCGCTAATCTCGGAGAATTGAAATAATCACAGTCCTCTGGTGTTAACTCTGCTAATGAATCCAACTCACCAGCGTTGAGCCACGTTTCTGTCAAAAATAAGAAGTCCAGATCTTGATATAAAAAAGTCATTTAAAATGAACGATTTGTTACTGATGGATCTTGCATTTACCATCGCCAATTTCACCTGCTGCGGGCCAATAACCATGAGTGAATCCGCTGATTTAACGTATTCCAAGGTCCGGAGGTTCCGAAAATCTACCTCCCTCTTGACATAACGATGTCTTGCTGATCGGCGAAAAGGGGCCTTTGTAGCCGGAATAAGTGGAATGAGACCTACAGGCCGCAGCTCCGACGCGCCACGGCGACCAAACAGCGTGCAGCCTCCAGGCCGAACTCGGTGCAACCATACCGACGAAAACCCACAACTCTTCAGCCTAGCAAGAAGACCGCTGCGTTTTCCTCTTTTCCTCTTTAACAGATTTATTAGATTTAATTTATACAGTGTTATTTTACATTTGATTATTCAACCAGTATACCTGAATACTGTTACACTTACTGAAAAAAATATAAAGCACTGTTTATTTATTTTATATCTTTGTTCTATTATATTTATCTATGTTTGTAATTTGTTCATTTTTCTATGCTGATTTACTCATCTACAATATTTTTTTTCCAAATAGAGCTTTTCAAGTCATCTGGAGTTTTTTTTGTTGTTTTTTTCATATTGCAATATCGCAGAAATACAAAATATTGCAATGTGAGTTTTTTCCAATATCGTGCAGCCCTACTTTAAACCCTGAGATTTTAAACCAAAGCCATGTGCCTGATTATTTTCACTACTGCACAGGGTTTTCTTATGAGCAATTTAACAGCTTGTGTCAATTTTTTAACATTCCAACTGATCCATGTGCACCACAAACACACATTCCTCTCTCTTACAAACGTGTCAATAATGAGATCAAACAACTTTCACTGCGTACTCAATTGTTACTGACCTTAATGAAATTAAGACAAAATTTGGACCACAAAGACCTAGCCTTCAGATTTAACATCCGTTTACAGAGTGTCAGCACACTGATCAACTCCTGGGTGGACTATATGTATGATAGTCTTGGCAAATTGTCTATTTGGCCACACAGGGATGTTATTTCTGAGAACATGCCCGCTAAATTTAAGGAAGAATTTCCGAATACTTTTGCCATCTTAGACTGCACTGAACTTAAGATTCAGAGACCAAGCTCACTAGTGTTTCAGAGTCAGACTTACTCCACCTATAAGTCTACTAACACCCTTAAGTCTCTAGTGGCCTGTGATCCACGAGGTGCAGTCATTTATGTGTCTGCCCGCTTCACTGGAGCAATTTCTGACAAAGACATTTTCAATGAGTGCAACATCCTTGACATTTTGAAGGGGTACATTCAGTGTGGCTATCTCATTGTAGGAGATGGCTTGATGGTTGATAAGGGCTTTCTAAGAGAAGGAGGTTGAGGAGATTGGTTTGCAACTTAACATTCCACCTTTTGCAAGAGCAAACAGACAGATGCCACATGCAGATGTTGAAATGACCAAAAGAATAGCCAAGCACAGGGTTAATGTTGAAAGAGCTATTGCAAAGATAAAGAAGTTTAAAATTGTGTCACACTGTAAAAAATGATTGTGATTTTAACAGTAAAAAACTGTAAAATACCACAGTAATAACCTGTTAAATGATTAAGAGTAAGTTTCCTTACTATATACAGTGAATAACTGTAATAGATCTAACCTTTGTTTTCGAGAAAGTAGCCTCAGAGTCGACACTCATAGACTGTGTCTGAAACCACTCCTACACCCTCATTCACTAGTCCTACATTACTTCACTATATAGTCCACTAGACAGAGTGATTGAGAACATATGAGTGAATTCAGACACTGATGAACACCTGCTGTTAACAAACACAATCACTGAAGGAAAGAACAAGAAACAAAACTACAACTGACATACAGCCACAGCCTTAAATGAAATCAACTGAAATAAAACAGCAGAGGATGATTAAACAACTCCACAAACAGCAGCTCCACTTATTACTAACCAGTTTGACTTCATTTCTGTCATATATCTACGAATTAACAGAGGTTTATATTTTATTTCAAATGTTTTGTTTTATCTCACCATTTTGGCGATCAGTGGTTGCTTTTGTTATGCTCTTGACCCTTGACTCTTTGAGGTTAGTTTTTCTTTGGCTGTTATGACTGCGTTTGTAAACACATTAGTTATGACAAGAAAAGCCAAGAGTGTTTGTAGTTTTGGTTAAAACTTAAAAGTGGTGATCATCTTCTAATGACCTGGATCGCTGATCTCAGTTAGTGTCAAACAATGTGGGTGATTTGTAATTAATTTCATATTGGCTATGGTAATAATATTACTCCACAAGTTAAGCTGACAAACCATTATGAAAGAATTTAAAACCTTTTATGCACAAAACCTTCAGAGTTACAGCATCATTTAGAAACACACAGACATCAGGAATCAGCACATGAACCTCAACAATGGTGACTATTAATAATAAAAACAATTCATGCTGCAAAGCATGCTGGGTGCCAGTACAAAACTCCCAGAATGCACTGCAGCATGAATAAATTATGCAGCTGAATGTTCTTAATATTTTCTTTATTTGCTTTTATTTTGGTGTTTTTGTTGTTACTTTTCAGTAGACTGTTTTGTGATGTTCAGAGTTGAACCGTTTTTAAATTTTTAATATCGTTTTGATTGTCACCAATTTTGAGATTCATACGCTGATTGTTGATGTCTGTGTGTGTTTAATTTCTGCCGTAGTTCAATACATTTATTTGTGCATATTCTGGTTAGAGCTGTTTCACAACATTTGATTACTGTAGCAATTAATGGTGCAATTAACATATCACATGTTTAATAAGAGACTTAACATGGGATAACCAGTGAATTAAACTAGATCATGACGGTTTTGACATCACAAACATCAGTCTCCGATGATGATAGATTAATTTGGCGCTTTTGCTTTAAAAACTGTGCTTAATAAACACAGCTAATTAAAAGCAACCAAACAAAACCAATGTTAAAGAGTCACGAGTCAAGAGCCCAACTAAAGCACCCACTGATCGCCAATATGGTGACTTCAAATGAAAGTACAACAACTAAAATCTCAATAAGAGCTTTTGTACACATGACAGAAATAAAGTAAAAGTGGTTAGTAATAAGATGCTGTTTGTGGAGTTGTTTAATCACCCTCTTCTGAAATATTGAGAGATTTCATGTGTTTTATTTCAGTTGATTTCATCTTGGCTTTAGCTGTAAGTTTTGTTTCTCTGCTCTTGTTTCTCGTTCCTTCAATGATTCTACTTGTTAACAGCAGGTGTTCATCAATAAACTCAATCCTAATTTAATTAGTCACTTAATTCTCTCATTAATTCATCACTGCTTCAGTGTTACTTCAACACTCTGTAGTGTGGACACATAGAAGTGCTCTTTATAACTGAGGATTTTGCTGTGGGATTAAAGGGGTTAAATTTGTGAGATGACAAAACATTCTGTGGAACGTCATTTTAACAGAAATATACCGTAAATTTAATTTACGGAACAAACTGTAAAAAACAGTAGATTACTGGCAACCACAGCTGCCGGTATTTCACCGTAAAATCAAGAAAATAAACAGCAAAATACTGTAAAACCTAACAGTCAACTTCCTGTTGTGTTTTGTGGGTCACCATTGTGCTGGAGAGTAGAGCCTGTGTTTAAGTCAAGGACGGACAGAGAGACACTGATGTTATGCTGCATGTTGCTTTATTTAAAGGCAATAACTGTGTAGCTACTGATATAAAGAGAATCTCTTTGTTAGTTTTAATCACGCATGTATGTGTGTTGCTGTTATTTGCAAGAGTTTTGAGCTGAATTGGTGACTTTGCATAAATCAGTAAGATTTTCTTCATGGATTTAAACAAAGTAGTTCTCAATACTCTTATGCTCACATTACATAAACATTATAAATATTAGTTTATAAACAAATGGCAGTTGGATAATTTAAGCGTAGTCGGTTTCTGCAAATAAAATGTCTTAACTGAAAGGTTTGTGTATTAACATTGTATCAGTTAATGAGATACGGTTTTTCACTGTAAATTTAAACAGTTCTGTAAATCCTAAAATGTTGCTACCGTCTTTTTCACGGTAAAATTCTGGCAACCACAGCTGCCGGTATTTTTCCGTAAATTTAACAGATTTTTTTTTACAGTGCAGGCCAAATCCCGATTTCCCGGCTTGTGAACATAAATCAGATATGGTATGTAGTCAGCATGCTGTCTAACTTCCAGCCACATATCATCAAAGATTAAGTTTTTCTGTGTGTATTGGTGGTCAAGGAAGATAACGCTGACGTGGTGCACTGTCCTGCACTGCCCTATACAAGTTGAGTGAATTTCATACAAGTACACAATAAAGAATATCTACTTTAATACTGCCTCATTTCATTCATTTACCTGATGGCTCAAACCACTTCCTAGTGGTTATCTCTCTCCTCCTACAGTTATGTCAACGGGGGTCTGTTTACCAAGTAGCCGAAGGGTGCTCCTGTCTGCCTTTTTAATAAAGCAATTTTCTCCTCTGTAACTGAGAAGGTCCTGAAAAAGAATACCCTATCAATACAAAGCTAGGGGTTTTATAGGACAAAACTTTGCTGTACTTGGAAACCTGCCTCTCTAATGTTATGGTTTATATATTATAGTATTGTTTTATTTTCATTAGGCTATTGATTGAATTTTCATTATTGTTTATTATTTCTATTCTCCTTAATGTCCCTAATGTCTCCTAATTCTCCAACATTTTAAAACTGTTCACTGTTCATTTTAACTATTGTATTGTTTTTATTTGTATGTCACTTTGGAAAAAAGCATCTGCCAAATCCCATAACTACAGCCATAAACATAATTTTCAATTTACCTGCTTCCTGTATACCGACAAGTCGATTGGTCGCCGCATACGGTTTTCATTGGCTTTAGCGATAACTACCGATGATATTGGCGCCACCCTTATTTTGTTACCCCTTGGCTTGTGCCACTGCTGTGGTAGACTCGTGCAGGAGGACTTCGTTTGTGTTGTTGATGTATGGCTCAGCTCAGCATCTCTGGCTCTTGCCAGGTCCAAGGCGTAGATTAGACCCACGACGTGTGAGCAGTAGCCTGGCGCGCTAAAAATATTGCAATCATTGCAAAGTGGTCAGGCTAATGTCTTGCGTTTATTCCACAAGATTTATGGATAAGCTGTTTGATTTATAATTAGATTATTTTCAAATTTCACTTACCCTGCTGTGCATGAACATAGCTGTTCCTCAATTTGTGTTTCTCCCATTTGAATGGTCAGCGTATGAGGTGGCTGCTGCTTGCGTTGGGACCTATAGGCTTTAGCTTCAATTTTGATTAAATTATTCTCTAATCGGTTGCAAATTATATCGTGGATATACCCCTCGAATGCATACTGCAGTCCCTTTTCTCTTGCTCTCTCAGATATTTCACCAGTTCGCCAAAAATTACTAATTATCTCCTTGGGAATGTCTGACACCGCTGCATACATACTGAAATAGACGTGCCAGGCGTAGCAACAGTAACTAAGGAGGGCGGGGCTTAGCGAAGGGTCAATTATGTAGTGTAGAGTATAGAGTAGAGTACCCCAATAGTGAGACGTTCCCATTTTCTTATAAATACAATAAAAATTCAAGATTTTCCAATTTCCTGTATGAGAGTTAAAAGGCATGTAACATGCGTCTGGGGTTCCTCATCCCAGATTTAAAGGAAACTTTATGTGCAGTAACTTTAGGCAAAGTTATATTGTTATTACTGACACATTACAGTGAAGTTGTGGGTGAACCATGATGATCGAGAGAAAATGTCATCGTCTAGAGCTCACAAAATAATGCAGTGCTCCATGCTAAGTTACTCTTCAGCTGATATAACTTAAACTACACTTAGCTTTTACTAGTAATCATTACTAGTATGATTATTATTATCTCTTTTTTTGTTCATTTAGTTGTTTATGTCATATTTTGTTTTTGTAGGTCCCCCTGTAATGGTTCTTTTGATTTCTCCCAACTTCACTGACTAATTATATCAACACCTGTTAATTATACACACACTCTGAGAAAGGCTGAAGGCCCAAATGCATCAGTGTGCAGTGTTTCAGTTATGTTTCTATTAATAGTGATGGACAAGACGTGAATAAAGGCTTTTTAACTTTTTTGGACCGGAAGTGCCTTGGATTTCTTTATATTAATAGAGTTAGCTTATATTGACATTAGCTAGCCCCGTTTAGCAAGCCTAATTTCACAAGTGGTTTATTATTATTATTTTTTATTTTTTTCGCTGATAATGAGTAAACCATTGGTCGGGTTTTAATTGTTGCTCTATTTAAACCATGTGAGTTTAATGGCAAAGAAAGGCACCAATTACAACATTTAAACAAAACGTGATCATTAGTAATGAGCTCGTGACTTACCTGGACAGTGGTTTGAGCGCAATGAGAAGACCCGCGGCGCGCACCATAGACATCATATTAGATAGACGCCCTATCGACCGCTACTGCCTATTGGCGCTGACGAGCGGTGGGGCCGCCATCTTAAACCAGTCACCCGCTCCATTCACTGTAATGTGTTTGGCTGGTGCAATGAGCTGTCAGCGCATTTAATTAATCATACCTCACTTAAAACCGAACTGATTTTTTACGCGGGTTTTTTTCTGCAAAGGTCATATGTAGCTATGATACAGGACACATGGTTCGGCATATTTTAATATTCATAGCAGGAATTAATATTCATTTAATATACTTAGCAGTAATAACATTCTGATATGAGATATAAAGTGACCAGACGTCCAAAATCAAAATATGTGATGTAGGATATAAGGTATTTTATAAAATCACACACTATAAATATGATAAAGAAGCAAAACAGATAGTTACAGTAAAGTAAGGTATTTTAATAAGTTTAAGAAACATTTTATTATGATTTGTCTCACACACACAAACACACACTATCTCTCGCTCACACACACACTCGCTCACACACACACACTCGCTCTCACACAGCTGTGAAAAGTAATCCCCTTGACCCTATTTGCGATGGTTCGCCGATTAGAACAAGAAAATGCTCCACAGTGCTCTGGCATCTTAACTGCTGCTACGCAACGAAACTAGGAGTACGACCGGTTCAAGATGGCGGCCGTATTTCTCGGCGCCCAGCGGCCATAGGGTATCTAGTCTCTATATGATTCAACGGCAACAACAAACAATCATTACTGCGCATGCGCGCTTTTGTGGCCCTAACTTAACTTCCGGTAGACTCAGTGTTGCCAACTTAGCAATTTTGTTGCTAAATTTAGCAACTTTTCAGACTACCCTAGCAACTTTTTCTTCCAAAAGCACCTAGCAACAAATTTAGCAATTTTTAAAAATTTATTTGGCAACTTTTAGCAACTTTTGATAAGTGACACATTTTCCATCCAAATTACACAAAAAGAAAACCAAAGATGCCTAGCAGTACACACATCACGTGAATTGAATTAGCTGCTATTTGCATTTCTTCAATATAATAATAATAACAACAACTGAATAATTGTTCATTTATGATAGGCTACACTTTGTTATAGCTTGTACTTGCGATTGTTGATCAGTTAGTATGCTGTAAGAAAAATGGAAAATATAGGTTACTAGTAATTTTCCAGGACGTTATCCATTATCCACTGTAACCATGTAACCCGAAAAAATGCGTAATTTAAAATGCAGGTAAAAAACCAATACAGTAGATTGTGCCCTATTTTTACAGCCTTTTCTTGGAGTGTAGCATACTAACTACTAATACACTGCTTAAAGCATAATTGTTGAGAATGTTTTATATTACTAGTTTACTAGCTATTAAAAAAAAAAAAAAAAAATTGTAATCATTCAAAAATGTGTAAGTGTTCAATAATTCAATGTTTTTTAAAATACAGTTATTTATATTTTAATTCTATTATGCATATTATTTTACAAACAAATCTAAATTAACATATATAAAATATATATTTTTGCTGAGATTTGATGTTGACAATTTTGCGCCGTGATTACGCAATGACGTCATCGCGCAATGACATCACAACGTCATTTAGCAACTTCTAGCAACAAATTGACCTTCCTTTAGCAACTTTCTCTGAAAATTTAGTTGGCAACACTGGGTAGACTTTCCAAATCTAATCAACAGCTTGAGTCCCTCTTGAGTAGATTATTTTTGCGTAATGGATTTATTGAAAATGCAAATTCATTCACTGCCAGCAGGAGGTGCTTTAAAGCGGGAGAAAGAGAGGTTTCCCCAGTAACACACTACACAAAGCAAAGCTCTGCTCACAAACGCTGCTTTATCAGGCATATTGTGGACGTTTTTTCCTAACAAAATTAAAATGTCTAAAAAGATCAAATAATAAATCAAACTCTCAAAACAACTACCCAAATGATAAATCATAGCATATAACATGCAAGATGAAATGAAAATGACATCGAAAATTTTCTAAAGACAGTCTTCCTTCAGAAATACAGTGATATAAAAACACCAGCGCCTTGTTTTGATTTTTAAACGTGCAGTACGTGTTTATTCAACAAAGTCTTTTGGAAAATCGGTCAGTTTTGATATCGTGGCAGGTCGCCAGAAATAAATAACTGTATGGGAAATAAAACCCACAGCCCAACTTCATTACTCATCACTTTAACTTTAACTGCGTTTGTAGCCAGACCTATAAACAAACACAGACCGGAAGTTAATTTAGGGCCAGGTGCGTGCGCCCGATGAAACCGTCTATATATAGCTGGGGACTACTTTCAGGCGCTACGTAATATCACTGCGCCATGGTACGGCAGCAAAGTTCCTTGATTATTACGCCGGAATGAGAGTATAGTTCCTAGCCAAATCGGCCTAGAAAATCGCAACTTTTCATTTTCTGCCGGTCTTAGTACACGATATAACTACAGAAGAGTCAAGTTTTAAATAGGACAAATATCTTTGGTCATTTTTGAACGCGATGCTACTGGTCTAATCGGATTCAATGGTTCTATAAAAAACCGAAGAACTATAAAGAATAACAAAAACCTGATACAGTGTAGCTCTTCTGATTGGCCAAACTTCTCTGATCTCTGCAGAGGGCCGCCGCTGCCTCTACAGATGCACAAATCACTTTTGCACCATTTGTAACACAGATATGTGGTGCAAAAGGGAGAGTGCGCGAAACTTGTCATTTGCAAGTGAAAACAGCATCCGAGACTCGTAGCAGCAGATTCAAGCCGTTGTCGTTATGTAATTGTGTTTTTGCTAGAAAAAACATCCAAGAAAAAAAAATGTAAGAAAACATTCTACAAGTGTGCAAATCTCATTGCAAGGATTCAAATACTGATTTGCGGATGTACAAAATTCGTCCGCGACTTCACATTTTTGATGCAGGTGTGTGAGTGTGTTTTGCACCATATTCACTGCAGCAATAGTAGCAAAACATGTGAGAATACGAGTTTCTTGATTTGTGATTCGTAGAATAGGATTTGTGTATCTGCAGTGAAGGATTCGAGAAGGTGTAACTGTTGTGTTGTGTTTGTGGGAGAGAGAAAAAAAAATCTACAAGTTTGCAACTTTTGTCTGTGGCCTCAAATTTACTGATACACGTGTGACTCTTCTCTACAACTACAAATTCCGCTGTCACAGACGCTCAGTTGTTTTGCATCAAATTTACCTTCATACTAAAGCCATTTACACTATGAAATTAATATCTTACTTACATTCAAGTACATCTTCACTTTGTTGTTTCTGAGGAGAGAATTCACCAGAGAATTCAGTAAGCCAGCGCGCGCGGTCACGAAATAGCAGCGCTTCTGCAATGACTCATCTGAACACTTCTGATTGGTCCTTGCATTCATAAGCTCAACAGAATCGTATGTGATTGGTTATAATGCGCAGTGTTTTAAAAACATGTGTGTCTCTCGGCTGGCTCTGTGCCAGCCAGCGAAAGCAGATTTGAATTTAACAGCGGTTTTTCTTTTTATATAGTTTACAGGACAAACTGCGCATTTCACCCAAAATCGTTTGCTGTGATATGATTCCAAATTTAGGGGGGCCAAGCTTGTTGACAGGGGGGCAAGTGAGGAAGCGGAGGTCCATGGTTTATGTAGTATGTGTGATTGTGTGATAGTTCTCAGGTGTGAGCGTGTGATTGGTACAGCTGTGTGCAATCAGTGCAATGGATGATGAGAATTGCAGTCTGGTGAAAATGCAACCGTAGTGTGGTATGATATTGTAATATTTACCATTATATAATCAGAGGAGCATAGAAACGTTTATGAAAGTGTCACTCCACAATACAATAGCAAAATATATAAATATGTAGTATTTTTATGTTACATTAATCAGTGTCTAGCACACCTTCCTAAGGAAAGGATATGGACCAGATTCAGAAGACATTGCAATTACTAAATGATATTTAGACAGACTTAAAGAAGTTCCAGATCTATACTTGTGCTCTTATTATTTCAGTTATTTTGCCTTTAATGTAAATAAACATGTGCAAACAATATACTTGCACTCGTGAATTTATTTTTGTTAATTACATTTACTTACAAATTCATCTATGTTACTATAAAACTCTTACGACAAACATGTCTTCTAATATCTTCAATTGTTGTGTATACCGAGCTGCAGCGGACACATAAATGACTTCACTTGGACCCATTGTGCGAGCTGTCTCTTTAATACAGCGTGGTTTATATACAAGTTGCTGCTGATTGGGCTGACATTTTTGACACACCCACCAAACAAGAGAAAACGTATCTCAAACCCTGTTGCACACCGCTGCACACTGTTTCCAGGAAACATGTCGTTCAACCCGGAAACCGTAGCAAAACGTTGGGCACTGGTGTGAACTTGAACGTGCCCCTGCTAGATGGCTCTGGTGCTGCCAACTCCAAATCTGATTGGTTAAACTAAGCAATGGTTTCATCGCCATTGATTTTACTGCTGCCTTCAGGTGCTATCGGAATTATGGTAAATACGAGTTTCCTAATCGGAAATTGGACGTGAACGGCCTCTCAAGTCGTATTTACTACTGGGAAATTCGGAAATAATTTTGATACTGGAGTTTCCAAGTTGGGCGGGACAACCTTTGCTGCTGTCAGTGCTGTTCTCACAACAACTGCATCCCTTTGTCTTGTCGCTAAAGTAGTTTATTTATAAGCTAGATATGAACAATCATGCGAAGCATTTTGTATGTTTTATAAGCAGTGAAATAAGCATGTATTTGACCGAAATTTCAGAATTGTCAGCAAACTGCATGTATAGCGCAGTGAATGTTTATATGATTGTCAACCAATCGGATGCTACATTTTATTCTTTCAGACATTAAAGCACTTGAATAAGACAAGCTCGTAATCACGACTTCATAAGTGGGAAATAGGACATTTCCGATAACACGTGAAGGCAGCATAAGCTACAGACGCCTGCACTGTTGATTCTGAAGGCCATAGGCTTCTTTTACCCTGGCAACAAGATTGCTGAAACATAATTGGATAAAAGCTCTAATAAAAACATACACTACTGGAAGCAGCGCAACCAAGTGAAATGCTATGAAATGAAAAGAATAGACTATTGGAAATAATTTAATACACATTCTTGGAAAAAATATGTTAAAACTAAGTCTGATAGTGTTTAGGCCAGCAGAGAAGGCTTTGCTGGCCCTGAAGGGCCACCACTGACCCTATTAAAATATTGTCTCATTCTATTAAACCAAGTATCTGTATATCTCGTGAGCTAAGTGTATTGTCACACAACCTAGTGTTGATATAGTGGTAATTTATGAAAATGATATTGCCCAAATAAGTCGGCTACAGGTTGAAATTGTGACTACTACTCTTACCAAAGCATGGATGTTCTCTGTTTATTTCAAACAAAAACATAGAATAATAATAAAAACGATAATTCACTTAAAAATGTTAATAATTAGGAAGTGATGCTGACAAGCTCATGATTGAATTAGTTCACAATTATGAACTCTGTTTTATGTCAGTTCAATATGTATCCCACCCCCAAATGACCTACTGGTAAAATATCACTAGTGCCTCACACAAATGCATGACTGTATAGTATCTGTCAGATATAAAGCGTTAAATAACTTAATTTACGTGTGAGTAATTACTGAGGGGTCAACGTGTTTTTCACTTTAAAATGATGGTCCAGATCACTAGTAGTTCCTAGCACTTTAGCTTTAAAGTGAAAAATACATTAACCCTTCACTAATTACTCAAGCGTTACCTTGTCAGCCTGCAGGAACTACTAGTGCTCTGGACCATTATTTTAAAGTGAAAAACACCTTAACCACTCAGTAATTACGAAGTAATTTAATACGTTATTTAACACATTTAAATCTGACACATAGTATACAGTCATACAACTGTGTGAGGCACTAGTGATATTTTACCAGACACTGTAATCTGGAATATGCAGTTTTGTGCTTAACACAATATAAATGCAGTCCATGCCTTCATTAAGGATGTGAATTGTTTTTGTCAAGAGAACATCGTTATTTATATTCAAGAAAAGTCCTCCCCAGCCTACTGTCACTATACTGAACTGACACAAAGTGGAGCTCATAATTGTTAACTAATTCAATCACTTCCTAATTATTAACATTTTTAAATGAATTATTTTTATTATTATTCTATGTTTTTGTTTGAAATAAACAGAGAACATCCATCCTTTGGTAAGAGTAGTAGTCACAATTTCAGCCTGTAGCCGATTTATTTGAGGAATATCATATTCATAAATTATTTTCCACAAAGAACCCATTTGTTCACTTTTAAGACGTTACTGTTGTGATTAGTAATTAATTGGTTAAATTACTTAACTACATTTGTCCTGAATTTGCTACTACTTACTGCTTAGTTAATCTTGCTTCTCTATTAGTTAATAGTATTAAGTTAAGTGTTAATGTAGTACTACCTATTACTTCCTGCATAGTAACTTGTTAACAACGGACCATTATTCTAAAGTGTTACCATAAAAATGTAAACTGGGTGCACCATTAAAGCAGCACTTTACACAACACTGTCATTTTATCGGGTGCGTCTCAATTAGCTAAATTATTTTGTGTATTTGGTGTAATGCAATGTGTTTATGCGGTTTAAGGTTAAAAACACATTATTTTCCACATACTGTACATTATTGTTGCTCCTCTATGCCCCGCCTTTCTGAAACACGTAGATTTTTACAAAGCTCATCATTCTGAGAAGTGAGGTGTGCTCTGATTGGCCAGCTATCCAGTGCGTTGTGATTGGCCGAATACCTCAAGCGTGTGATGGAAATGTTATGCCCCTTACCATGTTGTGATGCACTGTCCCGGCACGATGACACAAAAACAATAAAACCCATTATAAACGAGGCATTTATTGCTTCCAGTGGGCAGCACTGATTATAATGACTTATACTGTCTTTTTACGCGTCGTGTTGCATCGTGCCGCGTAAACATTACCATGTCTGCATTTGTGATCGGAGAAACGACAAACAACAAGCACTACTCTACACTGCTCAAAACTCGACATTTGAATAGTCAGTGGCAAATTGCCTTGTCTATGTTTTGCCCTGTCTGTTTTTTTTTTTTGGACTCTTGTTTTGTTTTTTTCGCTTGTTTGCTGCCTTTCTCTGCCATTGTTGTTTGCTGTTGTTGACCATGCCTGTTTGACCACGCTCCACAATAAAGCCTTGTGTTTGGATCCTCCAACCGCATTGTCATGCTCGTCCGTAACAACAACATTTCAGTCAAATATTAAAGGGCACCTATTATGCCCCCTTTTACAAGATGTAATATTGGCCTTGGGTGTCCCCAGAATGTGTCTGTGAAGTTTCAGCCCAAAATACCCCACAGATCATTTATTATAACAGCTGGAAAATGTAATTTTTGGGTTGTGTCTAAAAAAGGGCTGATTTGGAATGTATGGCTTTAAATGCAAATGAGCTGCATATTCCTGCCCTGTCTCCAGAAGAGGGTGTCGTGTATACGTCTCTCTGCATTGCATATCTACAGCAATAAACAGTCGGTTGCGGCAACATAACTGAAAGCGAGAGAACCGGTGTTCAGCCGTAAATATGGGAAGTCAAATGCACTGAAAGTGGGACGAAACAGCGCGATGTTACAGAGCTCGCGCCATGCTGACCTGTCGTTGGCACGGATCACCTCGCTGCCGAACGAATCTTGCGCTACGAACGGCGCGAACTAATCTCACAGTGCTGATCAGTTAAAAATACTTAATGTATGCACACAAATATGGTTAAAACGCTAAGCACTATAATGACATGACATTCACAAAGGAGTATGGAATGAGAATAGGTAGATTTTGAGGTGCATTACCTTGAAAAATGAAAGTAATCCACAGCCTCCTCAGCAACTCAGATGTTGGGAGAAAATGAAGACTCTTATGTTCAGTCTTACATCCAAACACAGAGCATCGTGATTGCTTGCGAGACATTGTTGACATTACAACTGCTCGAGCGCTGAGAAAATGAAGGTAACTGCTGAGGGGGGAAACTATAGCAACATAGAGCTGTCAATCAAACCCTGTGGCCCAGCCCTCCGAAATGTGACATCACACTGCAGTGAGAATCAAAACGGCAGGCCTAGTGAGACTGACTTGGTTTAAAGGGGATTAAAAAATGAGGAGTGAGTGGACTTTTATTATTGTAGGGTGGTTGTGTTCACACACTGCCAACACACATTTATGTCCAAACACCATGTAAAAGTGGATTTTGCATAATAGGTGCCCTTTAAGTGTTAACCATGTTCATTACCTGTCTAGCAATGTGTGTTTATGCTGAAGAAAAAATTAGTTATCTTTTCACATCTTTTATCACGTGTCATTATATTTATTCAGTTTGTTCATGCCTTTTATGCCATTTTATGTTTCACTCTTCAGAAATGTGATGTAATTTCCAGTAAGGGAGCATCGAGCATCGATTTTTGTGGTGGGATTTTTCAGGGAGCAAACACTACAGTACACTGGAAGGATTTTGTGATTGAGACTGCTCTTAAAATGGCTCAAACCCTGATCAGTGCACTGAACTATGGAGCTCATTGAGACACCCATTATATCAGCTCCTAAATCAACTGCCTGTTCAAGTGGAGACATGCAATGTGTGAACTGATACTGAAAGAAATCTAATCTTAGTATCTTGGATCTGAATGATTTACCAGTGAACCTGAAGACTCCACAGATGATGAGGAAATCAAAAGAGCTTCATATTAATTACCTCAACCATCCTTCATATGTTGATGAACTGAACCTCAGCATACACCGATTTTACTGTGGATAGCTTTTCTTCTTTCTGAACCTACAGAGTTTGAACCTACAGAGCTTGATGGCATGACAAGGTGGCGAGAAACCAATGTATCTACGACCAACAACCAACAATCCACTACTTCATCTAATGAAGCTTATGAAGTCTGGAAAAAAAACGTTTGACTCTACTTTAAAAAAAAACCTCTTGCACTTTATGTGAACATGATCAATTTAGGGATCATGTTATTCATTGCTGCTACTTTGAACTTCAAACTGTGTTTTAGTGCATGTGCTCGTGCTGAATATGAGATACATGGAGAATGCTGCCCCATGTGTGCACCAGGTACAGTATACATTGTTTAGCAGCAGTGTAGTGACCCAAAGAAACTTATATATTTTTTACTGTAATATTTAATTCTCCCATGAAGTGTCCCTTCAAAGAGATTTTTTTAAAAACATTTTTAGGAAACCGTGTTTATTGGCATTGTACTGTAGACACAAGCACAACTTGTGTTCCATGCCCTGCATCAACTTACATTGATGAACCCAATGGGTTGGATAAATGCAGTCCCTGCTCTGTGTGTGATGCAGGTGAGTATGTATTTCAAAATGAAGATTAAAAATACAGAAATGCCTTCTAATACATTTGTTTATATAAGAAAGCATTTTTTTTCACAGGACTAGGTCTAAGAATAAAGAAAACTTGCACACGCTCTGCAGATACTATTTGTGAGCCATTGGAGGGATTCTACTGCACTGAGCGAAAGAAAGACAGCTGTAGATTTGCTGTGAAGCACTCTGAATGTTACCCTGGACAATATGTCAAACAAACAGGTGAATATTTTAGAACACATAAACAATAGCCATAGAGTGGAAGGACAACTAGCTTTACTAAAAATGTTGACTATAATAATAATAATAACAATACCAGTAATACTTGTAATGATAAACTCCCATTAATACAGTCATTATCTTAATATCCTTACAGGAACAGCATTTACTGATACTGTATGTGCTAACTGCATGGAAGGGACTTACTCTAATGGCTCTTTCACTGCCTGTCAACCACATTCAAAGTGAGTGATTAACATAGATTCACAAGTGTTAAAAGATATTCTAATATGACTAGATGCTAACAATGTATACATTTATAGTTGTGAGATTAAAGGCCTTAAAGAAATAAAACCAGGAACAATGACATCTGATGTGGAATGTGGGAAGTCAGTTCCAATTATTATCATTGTTGGAGTCGTTGTCGGAGTCATTGTTGGTGTTTTGGTGACAGCTGTTGGGATAAAAATATATTGCAAATTCAAACAGAAGAGACAGGCTTCTGACAGAAGTAAGACTGTAATTATTACAAAAATATATGTATAAATAAAACGTTAAGGTGTTGTGCAAGTGATTATATACTTGTTTTATGTTTTAGGTATACATTTTTGCTCAGTTCCAATACCAGAGAGTGATGGTCAGTGTGAACCAGTAAGTGAAAAATGTAACTTTTTGCATGATAATATTATATTTGTTTGTTTTAATTATTATTATTAGTATTATTAAGCATGTAAGAAAACAAATTAAAATTTAGTGCATTAAAGGGGTCATATCACAAGGAAACAAACTTTACATTTTATTATGGGATAAAAGAGTTTAGTTTATCTTGATTTTTGCATTTATTTGGTGTTCAGAAACTTGACCCTTCTAGATAATAAGGCTATCCATAGCACATATTATTCTATATATAGATCCAAATTAAAGAAATGAGCAGCTGAAATTTATTGCAAATAATGCAACATTTCAGTCTGATAAAACCAGTTTTATCACAGATTATACTGTAAACTCAGTGATGTATGCCTTGCAAACAGACTGTAAACCCACAGATACTATCACAGCCAGCAAAGCACCCCTTTATAACATGAGTGCACAAACCAAAAATTCTATATAGATATTAGTGATATCATAATAGTATTGTGCTGTGTGTCAAATGTGGATATTGAGACTCAGTGACCCCTCTTATATTCAACACTAGAAGGTAAGAGCGTTCTACTTCTACATAACCTTGCTCTATAGAATAGAACCATCTCCAAATTTCAGAACAGGCTTTTTAGCAGATATCAAATATGTTTATTTGCTAAATGAAAGTAAACAAATAAATTCAGTAAAGTCAGTAAAATAACTTGATTTTGCCTTCTTGAATCCTTCCACTGTGTTTTGCTAGAATATTTCAGTAAAGGCTTGATACTAATATAATAGGTGCAGATGAGTAATACATCTTTTACTGGTTCATTTTTGTTCATCTTGCCCTGATTGTTATTCCCACTTGGAACTTTATATGAATGTGTTAACATCTGCCAAATGCATAAAAGTAAAATAATTATTCTGGGCTTAAGTCGTCACATCAGTTGTTTGGGTAAATATATATGGAATTAGATTTGTGGGACAAACAAACTTTGACAAATTTAATGCCTAAATATATATCAAAATGCAAAACCTAATACATGCAAATAATTATGACTGAAAACAGTTTCCAGCAACTAGGGTATACACAGTCATGATTATATAGGGCTATACAGAGCCATCTAATGGTTACACAGCGGTATTACAGATGATTAATGGTACATAACTTTGAGGTATTTTAGTACCAAGTTAATACTAATATATATATTAAATAATTATATTGTGTATTTATTTGTTTGAAATATTTTAAGTTTGAAATGTGCCATGGGAGTTCAAAGCAGTTTGTATTGTTAGACTATGATACATGTCCTTTCTCTGTTTCCAGAGAGAAGAGCAACTCTTCCATGAACTTCTGATGCTGACCCAGAGGATGTAGTGATAGCACCAGAGATCCACTGCCCTCATCAGACAAGAATCTTATTGTGTTCAAACACATCACCTTTGAATGACTGGGATCTTGATCTTGAGGCACCTGATATTATTAGTTGTTCCGATTCCGATACTAGTATCGGAAATTCCACCGATACCACAAAAAATTCTGGCATCGGTATCGGCGAGTACTTGAACCCATGTACCGATCCGATACCATTTTCTTAGACAAGACCTATAGTTATGCGCGCTTGCTTTGCTTAACGCTGCAAATAGGAAATCAATTCTTCTTCGCTGCTCAGAATGCAAACACAGGAAGCTGTGCTGTGTTGCCACAAGCAACCACTATTTAGAGCAGCGAAGAAGTACAAACGTGCTAGCACATTGCCAGTAAATCACTCGCATATGCGACTAAATCTTCACCCTGGGCGACTAAATGATGTCTAATATTAGCCACTGGCTGATAAATAATCAGATTTTACTCGCCAGTGTGTGAGTTGGAGTCTATGTATAAGTTTAGCACAAATATATTGTCACTCGCCGAACACTCTGACTGAGCGCTTCAGAGTTTCGCTCTCTGTCAAGCTATCTATTTTTCAGATCATCTGAATGGATGCGCAGCGTGAAGCTAGTGTGAAGCGGACAACTCGCCGTCGCTTTGCTTTTTTTCTCACACGCAGAGATAGAGTCTTTTACATGTAGCGCGTCAATTCCGAATGGTATGTAAACTATATTCTTTGTTGTATTTTTCTGTCAAAATAACGGAGCTCCTTTGGAATTCTTCAGTTTAACTGCCGGGTTCTCCGGTAGTAGGCGGAGCTAATGCGCAAACGACAATCTCATTGGCTGGCGCTCACCTATTATCATCCCTGTTTTGATTTCAGCAAATCAGTTCGAGCCAATGCAGACAACGTGATTAATATTCATGAATCCAGCAGCTCGTTAATCCTTAGTGCGTTTATATTGTTCTTAGCAGAATTCATAGTATGATTATTATTATCTTATCAGTATAAGAGTTTTTTCCCCATTTTTACAGAAACACTGAATGACCAAAAAAGCACCACCACCAGTCCTAAGTTCAGTTAAAATTACTTATATGCATTCATACATGGTTACCAAGTTTTAATTCTAATTGCTAAAGTTCTATCAATAATACTTGATTATCATAATATATTTATAATGCTTGACTGACTGATGTTAACAGTGTACTTTTTTCCAAACATTATATATTATATTTTTTGTTTACTCGCCAGACTATCTATCTATGGTGAAGTGCACCATAAAATAATTGTATCAATTCATACAGGGCTAGTAAGTATAGCTGTATAACCAGATACACAGTATCGGATCAGTACTCGGTATCGGCCGATACCCTGAGTCTAGGTATCGGAATCGGTATCGGGAAGGGAAAAAGGGTATCGGAACATCTCTAGATATTATGCAAATATTTTTACTTCTTTGGAGCTCTAGATAAAACAAACACTGTTCACAAGTACACAAGAGGTTGCACTTTATTCTTATTAGTCTATGCTGATCTTGAATTGGCATACCAACAGCATGTGATTGTTAAGGGGATAGTTCAAAAATAAAAAAATATATATTTTTAATTTTACTCACCCTCATGCTGTCTCAAATGCATATTACTGTACTTTCTTTCTACTGGACAGGTAAACACAAGTTAAGATTTTTAGGCAAATAAGTAATCTCTGTGAGTCCTAAAGATGCTTTAAAAACCACACACAGCGACCATGACCGTAATCCATCTGACCTTAGTTTTTAAATCAGTATCTTTTGAAATGAAACAACAGGTAAGAAAAACACTAATAATATAAACTTTTGACTATTAATAATCGCTTCCACTCAACTGTCAAATGTGCATGGGTTACAGTTCACTTGTGTTATGTGGATTCTCAGAGATGGATTATTTTCTTAAAAATCTTTGTGTCAAGAAAGAAAGTTATATACATCTGGAATAGCATGAAGGTGAGTAAATGAAAGAATTTTCTTTTTTTGGCGTGGACTATCCCCGTAAAGACTGATATTGCACTCCAGTACATTACATACTCATTCACTGTTTTGTAACTTATACTGTAACAGGAACTGTTGAAAGGATCATTGCAGTGTTTAAAACATATGAATTTTAAACATTCTGTATGTTATGTTCTTGTGCATTTTGTGTGGTAATGTAAATTATAATAATACTGTGCATTATGTATATATGCAGTTAGTGTTTTGTGGATTCTGGTCTTTCCTGTCACAACATAATTGCATCCAAGACTTTCACTTTGATACTTGTGTATATGCTATAGTGACAATAAAGAATGTCAATTTATTTGAATTAATTCATATTTTCATTTACATTCATTCAACTGGTTTATAAAAGTCACACTTGAAATAGTTGATGATTGTTAAAAATGTATTTCCAATTTTAAATGTTAGATGATGTTAACTAAATAAAATAACTAAACAAAATGATCAGCATGATAAAAACAATTGGCAGCAAGAACATTCTTTGTGTGGGATATGTAATAAAATGAGCTTGATTGCCTGGTTGGAGTGAGACTTTCTTGACATCTGAATATCACAGTATAGTATTGTATTTCAAATGTAACAGCTCAACCTAATTAGACCCTATAATGCAAAAGAATCAAGAGCAATAAACACATATAATAAGAGAATACTGGACATTATACAATATTTCCAGTATTACAGTACTTTAATAATTAAACCTCAATATGACCTTTTTCTCGCGCGTTTTCTCATGCTCCTAAAAGCTTATGTTGACAGAGTAGTAGCAACAGATGAATACAGATTGAATTCAAAAACAAAACTCCTAACTTTATATCATTAAAATGAAATAGGAAGCCGCTAACAGACGCTCACATCCACACAGGCGCAACGATACTGACGCCTTCACTTCCAGGTCAAGAAGCTGTCAATCAAAAACTCAGTAGCCAATGAGAACACGCCGCTGTTAACCCCGCCCCCACGAGAGCTTTGTGCCAGAATGGCGAACGAAAACTTCAGAAGCGTAAATGAAATCTTCAGAATCGTAAATGAAATCTTCAGAATCGTAAACGAAAACTCTGGAAGTGCATTTGTTAGTACAGATCAACGAATGAAAGATGAGAAAACAGTTGCAAAACCTGCGGTGTATTAAAAAACGAGGTCAAAGATTTTGCCTGTAATTTATTTATTTTTTAGTTTCAAAGACATTTTATTCAGTTTCACTTGATATTTTCATAAGTTTCTTGAAAAATTACATTCATTTTATTTGGCACAAATCTAATTCCATAAATATAAGCCAGCAAAATGTAAACATGCAAATTTGGTGCACCTTTAAAGCAGCACAAAATTGTGATTTTGTCATTTCAGCCCTTTACATCAATCAGCTGCCTGTTTTGTTTCAAGTGGAGACATGCAATGTGTGACCTGATATTGAAAGAAATTTGATCTTGGTTTTAAGAAATCCAAAAGTTCTACCAAACAACCTGAAGACTCTATAAACAGCTGATGAGCAAATCTAAAGGGCTTCATGTTAATTACCGCTTCTGTTCTGTGGTGAATGGTAAATGGAAGAGCTGCATGAGAGATCAATCCAATCCAAGCACGCTCTCACTGTAAAGCAGGTCTTTATCGTCCCTACCCACTATACCCACCCATCATACTTGAGATCCACTTTCCATTGGTTGAACTTAAAAGACTTTGGAACTCAAAGAAAGTTGGAAAACACTGTATCATCATTATAGCGAAGCGATTGGATCCTGTTTGTCTTGGAGCTTTTGCAAAGCAGCATGGAATGTCATGGGGATCACCTCACGTTGTGTTATGTTGTGTTTGGGTTTGTTTGAATCGAGAACACCTGCTCTAAATATGTGATATACTTTGGTTTAGTAATGTTTGTTGAAGTTACAAACCAAAATGCAGCCCAAAAGCCGCATGTGTACTGTTTACATGTACTTGGTATTGCCTACCTGAAACAATGATTTTTGTTTAGACCTTTTTCCTCTTTCAACCAAAACCAATAATTGTGGTTTTAGGTGTCTAAATTTGCATCCTTATTTTTATCTCATGTATTGGAAAATTATGTACTTTAGTTTGAAAGTGGGCACTGATGTCCAGTCCACCCTATATCACCAAGGTACACTCACTTTTCAACTTCTGGCATTGCCACTGCTGTGGACTGCTTTTGTAACTTCTTTTTGGACTCCCTGCTCTCAAGTTTGAACATACAGAGCTTGACAACATCACTAGCTGGAAACTAACAATCCAGGACTAAATGTGTTGAAGAAACCAGAACAGAGTTTATGCACTTCATATGAACCTGATCAATTTAGGGATCGCATTATTCATTGCTGCTACTTTGAACTTTAAACTGTTTCAAACTTGTGCTGAATATGAGATAAATGGAGAATGCTGTTCCATATTTCAGGTACAATATACATTGTGTAATGTTTGCTTTTGCCTGACAACTGCATTAGTGACAGCTCAAAGACTTTTTCAATATTTATTAAGCAAACAAAATGAAGTTATGTTTTCAAATCACAATTCCAATTTCCAGTGTAGCTTACAGATCAAACATTCTTAACAATACATTTATTATATTTTTATTTTCTTTCCTAAGAAATACATATTAAGAGTATTTAGTATTCTTAAATCCAAAATTGCCTATTCCTATCTTTTCTCTTGATATTGTTCTTAAAATGAAATGTAATAATTTAAATTCTTCAAAAGAATCTTAAAAATCTTTGTAAAACTTCTTAAACTTGTCTTAATTAAGGTAAGATGATGTACATTTATTGGGTTATTTCAAATTAATTGTTGTTATTAAGGACTGAAGAAGTCTGTTTGCCTCAGCTTTTAAATAAACCCCCCATTGCTTGTTCACTTTAGGGTTAATTATTTCTGCTACTCTGAACTTTGAGCAGTGTTTCAGCGCTTGTGCTCATGCTCAATATGAGATAGGCCTAAACTTGTGCTCATGCTCAATATGAATTAACTGAGATAAACTACAGGTGCATCTAAAAACAAAAATAGAATATCATGAAAAAGTGTCATTTATATCAATATCAATATAATTTTTTGTAACTTATTTCAAAAAGTGAAACTTTCATATATTCTAGATTCATTACAGTAAAGTAAAACATTTCAAAAGGTTTTTTGTTGTTGTTGTTGTTGTTTTAATTTTGATTATTAGAGCTTACAGCTCATGAAAGTCAAAAATCCAGTATCTCAAAATATTAGAATATTTCCTAAGATCAATCAAAAAAAGGATTTGCAAAACAGAAAAGGTCACGTTCTTTAACTTAATCACTCCTTGGGGTCTATCTGACCCCAATGGAATTTTCCTTTATTTTTTAAAAATGTTCCCTTCATCTTGTTCTAAAGGTGTGTAAAAAAAAACTTTTACCATTTAAGGTCCTTGGGGTCAGATTGACCCCACATTGAAAATTTGATTTTTTTGGTTTCATTTGTCAAAAAAAAAGTAGTAAACCCAGTATAAATCTGAAAAGTTTTACATTTTTATAAAGGATCTAGAGCACAAATGCAAATTGGAACGAACATTCTATCTCATGCGCACACACACACACACACACACACAAACACACACGTGTGTTTGACTGCAATAGAGTGCATTTTTATAGAAATTGGCATATAAAATCAACAAATTTGGCATAAATCTGAAAATTTCCACTCATAAATGAAGGACTGGTACTAGAGCACAAATGCAACATGGAACAAGCATGTTCACTCACTCACACACACACACACACAGTTACACACAGGTGTGACATAGGTGTCCAGGGCATTTTTTAGATTTTGGCAAATAAAATGCACAGAACATAAATGCATAACAATGTGGAGGGGTAGACTTAACACACACACACACACACACAGAGAGAGAGAGAGACAGAGAGAGACATTTCTGCAAATTTATGTAACATAATTTGCAAAACCAGACCATTCAAAAGACACCAGACAACAACAACAAATTCTAACCTTTGACAAAAATATGGATTTTTAATATATTTTAGAATTTTAAAATATATTTTCACAAAATATATATCATAAAGTTGCAAGGAGAAGCTGAAACATGAAGAAAAATTGACTTGAAACTGAACTGAAAATGAATGAGTCCCTATGGACCTCTGCTGGATAAATGTGGTCATTGCACTTTCTTTCTTTAACTTTAATTCCTAAAGTTTTTATTCTAACCTGCAGATGGCAGTATTCTATCCCTAACACATGGGCCAATATCTAGAAACCATTTATTTTTAATTTAGGTCATAATTTAAGTGATTTTTTCATAAAAAAATAATTTTTCATAAGCCAATTTATGGCGTAGTTGTGCAGTAAATAGGTAAAAAACTATCAAATATCCACAAAAACACAGCATAAATGTATAGTTGAGAAGTAAATAAAAAATAATTATATATAGTTTGTCATATAAAAAATAAGTATATTTCCTTATGCAATCGCTCTGTAAAAGTTTGGGGTCTATCTGACCCCAAGGACCTTAAACGTAAACCCTACTCGAGGGACGATCTAGGGTTAAAGTATGTTCATTTATGCACTCAATACTTGGTCGGGGCTCCTTTAGCACAAATGACAGCATCAGTGAGGAGTGGCATGGAAGCGTTCAGCCTGTGGCACTGCTGAGGCACTATTGAGCCTTCAGCTCGTCTGTATTGTTGGATCGACTGTTTCTCATCTTTCTCTTGAAAATATCCCATAGATTTCATATGGGGTTCAGGTGAGGCCTGTTGGCTGGCCAAGTATTATTATGGTCAGCAAGCGAAGTGGTTTTGGCACTGTGGGCAGGTGCTAAAGTCCTGCTGGAAAAGGAAATCAGCATCTCCATAAAGCTTGTCAGCAGATGGAAGCATAAAGTGCTCCAACATCTCCTGGCAGAAGGTTGCATTGACTTTGGACTTGATAAAACACAATGGACCAACACCAGCAAACGTCACGGCACCCCAAATCATCACCGACTTTGGAAACTTCACGCTGGACTTCAAGCTGCTTGGATTCTGTGCCTCTTCAGTCTTCCTCCAGACTCCAGACCTTGATTTCCAAATGAAATGCAAAATTTACTTTTATCTGAAAAGAGGACTTTGGACCACTGAGCAACAGTCCAGTTATTTTTCTCCTTTTCTCCAGGTAAGATGCTTTTGACGTTGTTTCTGTTTCAGAAGTGGCTTGGTAGCCCTTTTCCTGAAGACGTCTGAGTGTGGTGACTCTTGTCTGTTACACACCACAAAAAGCCACGGAGGAAGATTTGTAATTAGTAAGTTAATATTTGACCTGTTCTTTATTAATGCAGTCAAACATTTAAAATAGGATTATAATAGGAACCACCTTATTAAAATATTGATGTTGTTTTTAAATTGAAGTTACATAAAGCTTTGTTTTATTTATTTTTTACAGAAATGGCAGACACCGCTGGATCGACATTGATAAACCAGTATTAACAGGTAAGAGCCAACAGCTGATCAATAGGACCTTTATATAATAGTGCTCATAGGAAACCAGGTGTGTAGTTCTTCCTTTAAACAAGTGCTTGCTAGTAAAGGTCCTGACATTTCTGAATCTGTGACCCTCAGTTACCAAATGACATCCATTTATATTTCAGCACTGACATTCCTTTAAATAAAACAAAATAAATGATGACTTTTGGGTGCAAAAAACCTTTGACTTAATTTACTTGAGCATTAGCCTACCCAAACATGCATAATAACACCTTTTACAAATTACAAATATTTTCATTAATGTGCAGTCTGTTAAATATAATCTACAAATCTTTTATCATAAAACATGGAGCGTATTTGTGTTCTTTTATTGATTTGTAGTGTTTGTTTTTTGTGTTTTTAAGAGGGCTTGCTATCAGGCCAATTACAGATAGTAGGCCTCTGCCTATATAATATATAATATCACTCTCTATTTATTCCATTATACATACATGACTGTCATTATAACCAAACCTAGATGATAAAACTCACTGAAATAAAACCATATCTTTGTTTCATGGGTTCATCAGATCAATGCCTTATGTGAATCATCACAGCACCTATCACTGTACCGTCTCATTGCTTTCCATGTGGTCACTTGCATAACACAAGTAGTGCAGTGAAATCAAGACCGTTGTGGAGAAAAATCATATTACACACAGGCCAATTTTGCATTGATTCATAGCCTACAGGATTCATACAGATCACATGATAAGGAAAAACATGACTAAGCACATTTAGGATTAATTTATGCTTTTCTTTCCACAGAATCACAGTTCAAGGACTCTATGAATGTCAAATGTGTATGTTGCTTTTATTAATATTGTTTTAAATATAAACAATAAAATCACAATGATAACATCATGTTTATGAGCAATTCAAAAAAAGCAGTCACCAGCCAGCCATGCCTCTTTCTGTAAAGTAAGCCGTTCTCTAAACAGTGACCATGATGGACTGATTCCAACATCGACTCAAATCAAGAGAACATGTCAACGCCACAGCCTTTTTTTTAACGCAATATCATACTGTGTTGTATTGTTATTCGCGTTGTTTACTTGCACTTCCGTACGGGTTAAATCACGTTGTTCCTTATTCAGTGTCTCTATCAGTGGTTTCAAGGATAAAAATGAACGAAACTATGAACATTGCTCTTGTGAGCTTGGGCGCAGCTACTGAATTTGAAGGTTAAAAACACTAGTGATGGCCGCTTTCGGAGCACTGCTTCGTGAAGCTTCGAAACTTTTACGAATCATTTGTTTCGAAACAGTCTTTAGGTGTGAATCATGCGAGTTCATTGTGATCGCCTACCAGCGGCGAAACATTGAACCAGCGTCTATGGTTTTTACCTGATCTCGGATCAGTTTCATCAATTTGTAGACATTTTTAACAAGACATTTGTGTAAATAAATTGGATGAGAAGTAGTTAATATATCTTTCTGGCCTATATATACAAGCTCTCCATAAAACAAAACAAGCCTTGCAAATGAATAGAAAATATTTTAAAAGCCACATATTATACAGACACTTCATATTTAATTATATTTGATCATTTTTATGGCATTTAATGTATTATACTTAAAAAAACAAACAAAAAAAACACTTGCAATGGGGTTTTAAAATCTGTTTTTTATAAATGTTTTAGCCTGAGTTTTTGTTGCATTTACACACTTTTGACCAGCAGGCGTCACCAGCGTGTGGTGTTTCGAGCGCTTCGAAACAGTGAATCATTTTACGTACAATTGGTTCAATTGATTCGAAGCTTCGGGTTCGTTTCTCCCACCATTAAAAAACACCCAACATGGCGGCTTGAAAAACAAGGACAACGATGGTGGGGGTTTTACCAGCTGTATGACATGAGAACGATATTTTTGACATGCGGTTTTCTCCTTTCCGGTAAGACAAAAACCAGTTCGATGCGATTGTGTTGTGCTTTGAAAAGTTAAAAACGCAACAACACCATTGAAATAACGACCGACTTAATGGCGAATTGTTAAGCGAAGCTTAAAATCTTTAAATCTTAAGCCTTATTCAGCTGTTCATAAAATCATCCCTTACTATAATTGTAACCATTGTTTTACTACAAATACGACCGAAAACCGTGGTAATCACAAATTAACCATGGGTTTGCTACACTAGCGTAACTTACCATACTGTAGTTTAACCATGGAGTCCAACTGTGTACAAAATGGTAATCAATACGCAAAACAATGGTAACTAAATTTTTTCCTATAATAAAGTCATGCTTAATTTCCGTAAGGGATGACCGTTTTGAATGCCGTAGTAAGTTAACATTACTTGAATTCTTCTGTTTCCTAACAGTTGTCGCATTTGGAAAAGCTTGTGGGCCTAGTGAATATAAATCAACTGCTGGAGAGTGCTGCCCAATGTGCAGGATTGGTAGGATCACTAATCATTAAGCACATTTTAAATAACAAGTGATACTAACATTGAGATTTTTACAATCTAATATTTGCTCTTCTCCTTTCCGGTAAGACCCAGATCAGTGCGATTGTGTTGCTCTTCCTTTTTCACCCATTGTGAGGGGCATGTTGGTATGGAGGACCAAGAGTGCCACTTAAAAATAAAATGAAGAATCAATTTATTGATTTAATAATTCAAACATAAAAATGTATATAAATAAATCACTTTTAAATGGACAAATTAATTGACGTATTTAAAGATGTTTATTTAATTCGTGTTTTTAAATGTAGTTTAATAAAACAGTCAATTAAAAAAATCATTTTTAAATGTGTAAATAAAAAGAAAAATTTAAAATCAGAAATCAGCTAAAGCTAACAAATCATCAACAATCCCTCGCCAAACACCTTCAGATTCCCCTGACATTTTGCATCCCTCGAACCTGTCTCCAAACTACCGATATAATGGCGTATAGCTTTTCTAACTGTCCAATGAGAGTGCATATACATATACAAGCAAAAGAGGGGTTGGCTCTTCAAATTGAGGCGAAAGGTGATTGGTTGCTCCCACGTGTGTACTGTCCAATGGTATTTTTTAACTCGATTGACAAATGGATAAAGAAAAGCATTTGGCAAAAGGACAAAGAAAAGCAATTGGCAAATAGAGAGAGAAAAGCGTTTGCCAAATGCTTTTTTAAAAAGCGATTTAAAATGATTAATTAATGTACTTTTTATTATTTTATTAATCCATGTTTTAAAACATGAATTAAATAAACAGTTTTAAATTTCTTTTTATTTACACATTTAAAAATTGTTATTGTTTTATTAAACTACATTTAAAAATTAATTAAATAAACATCTTCAAATACGTCAATTAATTTGTCCATTTAAAAATTATTTATATACATTTTTATGTTTGAATTATTAAATCAATAAATTGATTCTTCATTTTATTTTTAAGTGGCACTCTTGGTCCTCCATATGTTGGGATGCATTTTAAATAGAGTTTCATTAGTAATAAAGCTGTCTACACTGGAAGCAACTGTCTGAACATTTAGATTTTTTAAATTATATTAAATTATATTATATTAAATTATATTATTATTTTTTTTTAATATATATTATTATTTTTTTTAAATGTACACTTTTTTTTTTTTTTTAGTTTTATTATAATTTAACATTAATATGATTATTATAATAATTGAAAATAAATTAATTTAAAAAAAAAGCTAATCACCATGGATTCGTAGCTGAAGTCTTGCCTTGCTTACAGGTTTTTCTTCTGACTGATGTGCCGGTGTTGTGCCGAATTTCGAGTCTCTGCCAAATTATTACCCGCCTCGTTTAAAGCCGCTACCTGATTGCCTAATCTTAACCTCTCAGTATTATTCCAGTATCTTCACGGATGGTCACTTTCTGCGTCCACCCATGCCCTGCATGTTACGTCTACTGTAAATACGGCTGCGGAATGCTGTGACTTAAACAATAATTTACATTTACCACCGACCACAGCATCTCAGAGAAACTCACTCGGAACTTGCTGCTTCTCTGTTATACTTACCTTGGTTGCATGGCTGGTCTGCTGTCTTCCCGCCCCCAAGGTTAAGAACTGACTAACTTTTGCTTTGTATGTTGTTTGTAGGATCAGTAGTACGCAGTGACTGTAGTGGGGATTTGAGTACTACATGCAAACCCTGCAGTCCAGGAACATTCATTAGTGAACCAAACAGCCTTCATGAATGCTTCACATGCAGAGACTGTGGTGAAAGTATGCTTGTTTTAAATGTATCTAATAAACATATTTTTGTCTTATGTATTTATTTATTTTTTGCATTGCCTATATGAAATGATTGTGTGTACTCCTTTAGGTCAAGGCCTTTACATCCAGAGTACATGCACTACAATAAAAGACACTATCTGTGATGTGCTTGATGGCTATTACTGCATTGATTACTCCAATTCACAGTGCCATCATGCTCAGAAACATAGTGTTTGTAAACCAGGACAAGAAACAAAAAGACCAGGTATTGTTTCTGAATACTTTTGTTTACTGTTTCTGAATACCAGGAATTGTTTCTGAATATATAAAATATATAGATATATTTTTAAAATCATGATTCAGTGATTAAAGGGATAGTTCACCCACCATTAAGGTTAATTTCTGAAAACACTACTTATGTCTGCTTACAGGAACAAAGACTTTGGATACAATATGTGTGAACTGTCCTCATGGATTTTTTTCTCCATCGGGTCTAATCTGCACCAAATGGACAGAGTAGGTGAAATGTTATTTGTACTCCCTGTAGCATTTGCATTGTTATCTGTTATTAACAATATATATATATTTTTTTTTTCTCTCAGTTGCACAGCTAGGAATCAAATACAGACAGAAATTGGCGACTCTGTTAAAGATGTCATATGCACACCAAAAAGACGGGGAAGATATGGTCTCATATTTCCAGTGTCTTTAATATCATTGTTCCCCATAATTCTATACCTGTGGACAATGTGCAGTGAGTGAATTTAATTTTTATTCATTATTGAATTGTTTGATTTATGTTGTTGGTTTTCTCTGAAACCTCTAGCAAATACCTAACCAAATGCTGGCGGTTTTGTTGGTGATTATTAAAATGGAAGATTATAATGAGTTAAATCATTATTAAATGTTTCTTTTTTTTATTTCATACACAGTCAACTGCTAATATTGATGTGATCTTGCTTGTATAGAGATCAGCTAGATGCAATTGATTTAAAAAGATTTTAACATCACAGAATCCTGTATTAGATTGTTATTCTCAAAGTTTGTTAACAGGGTAAAGAAATGTTTGTATAATATACATAAAATAGTAACATAATTTAAATGTTCTTTCTAGCAGAGATTTTTGGTATTCACAACTGATTGTGTTTATGGCACTGTTGTACTAAATTCACCACAAATAATTTCATTTTTTTTGTGTGTTTTATAGGTTGTAAACTTAAGGTAAGTCATTTAATTCTTTACATTTAAATAATGTCATGTGTGATGCTACATTTTAACAACTGAATTTAAGGCAATCATATATTACTATAGAACTGTATGTATATTATACTTAACATGTTTAATTCTTTCAAAATAATTTTGCTCTGTTATGAGTTCTTTGAAAAAAATTTTTCAAATATAACAGAACCCATAAACAACACACCGTAAGAAGTAATAACTTTCTTAAATCTAGTCATTCAGGTAACAAAGTTATAATAAACCTAATGTATGTATATGTTGTTTGCTTGCAGGGAGGAAAACAGTTGAAGAACAAGTTATTTCCTAAACATCTCAGTCAGTAGATCTCCAGTGGTCCACTTCAGACAGTATTGCAATCTTCTCCGATTGCTGTGACCATGAGGTCCTCCGGCGCTTAAGAACTATGAGAGCAAGTTCAACCTCAATCACACCTAGGAGGACAAACTAACAACAGCAAGCTTTTTTTCTTTTCTTTTTTTTTGTAGCAGCTCCAGAGTATACATGCATGTACAGCAATATCATTAAAAGACTCAGGGTGCGTCTCAATCAGCTCCATTGCTCCCGAGGTCGTGAATCAGTAGGTCATGTACATGAATTCGGTCACTGGTAAGTTCCCTGACTCACTGCACGTTGGGACAGTGATCACTCGAATTCCAGTGACATGATTACGTACAGCGTCAACGGACAACATAGTAGAACGTCATCGCTAGAATTAACAAACAACAGGCAGGACCTTTCTCATTTTTATATTATTTTTTTATTCTCTTTAAAGACATTGTTCTGAACAAGGGAGCTGATTGAGACGCACCCTCACTCATTCCTGACACAACAACAAATAGACAGCATTTGAAATAACATACTGCAAGAGGGCCAACTACATATGTAGGGAGACCAGGGCTAGTGCACACTTTTCTCAGTGACCATTTACTAGGGTTGTATTTTAAAGTGAATGTCTTGATTGTAAAAAGTGATTCATGAAACAGCTGAAATGAAAAAGATCACATACACATACAAATCTCAGTTTACAATTCAGCCTCAATTGCCCTAAAAGTAAGTTTTAATCTATATTGCACTTTGTGTTGTAGAATATTGTTTCTGACAGCAGCACGAATAACCTTAGCAGTCAGCAGAGGCTCGCGAAGCGGAGCCAGGCGCGAGTATAAACGAGGCTTTAGCCTACCTGCATCTGCGTCACTACAAACAATGAAGATTTGAGTTTAGTTATTTAAACAGTCATTTTACCCCCTCTTTGCTGATTAATATAATGTAGCGATCCAGTATCTAAGCTATTTTATTAATGAAAGTCGCTGGGCAGCGTTGACAACACGTTTCTGTCCTCCTAAATGTTTGTGGGCAGCTCGATCTCGATCTCACAAACCAAAATAATAGACATGATTTTCTCAGGCCTTATGTAAAATCAGATGAATAAAGATTATTAAAATGAATAAGTATTGATGACAGTTGATTACAATAACAGTTTGGTTTATTCCCCTCATTAGTAACAGTGTCCTCTGTGGGATAAATAAAGTTAATATTAGTCATATATTAATAATACTTCATTAATATTGTGATTTATCATCCCTGTTATAGTATTATTCATAAGTCAATTTATTTTTCACCATCTTTCCAAGTTCTGTACCTCAGGTCCAAAAGAAATGTAGAAAGAATGAAATGAAAACACCAAATACATTTGTTATTTTCAAAAGGGAAATACTGACATGGATGTTTACAGAGCAGAGGTCACCTTTTTTAATTCCAATAGGAGAGATGGACTTTTTTTTTTTTCTTTAGTATTATTATTTTGTGCTGTATTATTGGTTACTGTTATTTCTGTTTCAAAAGGCAACAATAAATAACACTTTAATATCTAAAGAGTGTTTATGTGATTTTATGTTGTGAAATGAATAAATGCATAATAATCGTGAAACCATGATTATTCCTCAGACTATAATCGTACCAACAAAATCTATAATCGTTGCATCCCTACTCTGGAGCTGCTAACTGAAAATGGGGACGTCTGGTCACACTAAAATGTGCGTTTGTTTATGGCAAGTCTGTCAGTTGAGACACTGAAGAGAAGAATGCATTAAATGTCACCTTGTTGAAAGATTAAGTCATTATTTCATTAAAACAGTTAAAATAGTTTGATTTATGTCTTGGATTTTTGTTTATTAGACCGCTGCTGTATTTTCACAACAAATAACTTTTTTTTTTTTCATGTTTTATTGATTATAGATTGTAAACTTTAAAGGTCTGTAAACATAAATTAATTCTTATTTCTTTGCATTTAATTGTCATATGTGGTGCTGTGTTTTGCAAAATCTGGGGCAATCAACAAGCTTTCCTCTTCTCTGTACAAAATACGTTCATCTCAATGCGCCGTCGTCTGAGAGACAAGTCCAAAGGGAAACGTGAAAAATGTTACTAATACTCAATAACTTCACAGTAACACACTGTAGTGTCACCATATTCAGTTCACACATCACTGCTCTCCTGCTGGTTTTACTACAACACTTATTTTGAGAATAATTGCTTTTGCACCTTTTTTTATGATTTTTTTTTATTATGAAAAAGTTAACTTCACTGTAACACACTGTACTTTCACCAAATTCGGTTAACATATCACTGCTCTCCTGCTGGTTATACTACAACGTTTATTTTGAAAATAATTGCTTTTGGATCATTTTGTGTTTTTTTTTTTTGTGTTTTTTTTAAGTTCAATAAATTCACTGTTATTGGACAAAACAGTTAATAACTTTACTGCCACTGTACTTTCACCAAATCCAGTTCACACATCACTGCTCTGCTGGTTTTACTACAACACTTATTTTGAAAATAATTGCTTTTAGATGATTTTTATGATTTAAAAAAAAAAATTCAATAAATTCACTGTTATTGGACAAAACAGTTAATAACTTTACTGTAACACACTGTACTTTCACCAAATTCAGTTCACACATCACTGCTCTCCTGCTGGTAATACTACAACACTCATTTTGAAAATAGTTGTTTTTTGGAACTTTTTTTTTTATTATTATTCAGTAATTTCACTGTTATTGGACAAAGTAGTTAAAGGGGTCATATGACATTGCTAAAAAGAACATTATTTGGCGTAACGCAATGTATTTATGTGGTTTAAGGTTCAAAAAACACATTATTTTCCACATACTGTACATTATTGTTGCTCCTCTATGCCCTGCCTTTCTGAAACGCGACGATTTTTACAAAGCTCATCGTTTTGAGAAGCGAGGTGTGCTCTGATTGGCCAGCTATCCACTGCATTGTGATTGTCCGAATACCACAAGCGTGAGACGGAAATGTTTCGCCCCTCACCATATTGTGCTGCTGTGTCCCGGCGCGACGATACAAAAACAATAAAATCCATTTTAACCCTCATGTACTGTTCAAAAACTGGTGACTTCCTGTATGGTCCGGGTATGGTCAAATTGACCCGTATTGGATTCAATGTAATTCCACAAAAATTACGACATGAAAAAAAACATACAATCAAGTACAATCAATAAACTTTTAATATCAGTACTTTTCACACATTTTAAAGAATGAATATCTGAATTTATGATTTATAAAAATGTTTTTAACCACTATTTTTGACTGCCACTCCCCCAGACCGGTGAGATGTTTGCGATTGCACATTTTTTAATGATAATATCTTGGTCTAAACCTAAAGTAATCTTGACAAATTATATATCATTTGAAAGGTTTCGGATTCTAGTTTTCATATTTAGTGATTGTTTTTCAAAGAAATTACAGAGCAATAGATAAATAGCGATAGATTCTCCATTTGTGATATGGTGCCAAACACACTCTTATTCTATAGGTATGTTTCTATGTGTTTTAGAGAGAGAATTCAAATTAAATATTAAAGTTACTGCCCAAACTATTTCTGAATAGGATGTCTACTTCATAAATATTTAAAAATCATGGAAATATGTAGTTCAGAACACTCAAACAATAAATGGAAATCAAGTCCCTGTATATCATCTAGTGGAAAAGTTTGGTACTGCATCCACAAAATCATACTTAAAAGTTCATTTTTTGAGATATCCTAAAATTTGGCACTAAACTTGTTCAGATGATTGGCTTTGATTTTCTTGAAGATTTGGTGGCAAACATGTTTTGAAAAATTGCTATTTTATATGAAATATAAAAATATATATTTTTATATTTTACATTTTCAGACATTTACATTTCTATAACTTTTTATAAATGTACTTTTATAACTATTGTTTACTTCCACAATAACCTGTGATGTTTCACCTTTAAAAAGATACCAATCTTAAGTCTGTGCTCTGAAGTATTCAGGTTTTATAACAATTTTAGCTGGAAAAGTCATTTTCTTTACTCGAGAAACACTATATTTATAAAGGCTAATTTTTTTTGTTTTTAAGGAGCATTTGTTGTCGAGTCACAGCCAAATAGCTTGTGCGAAGCGCTGAATCTTTTATAATATGATATTTTGGCCAAATAAAAGAAAAAAACTGAGTGCCCACATAGCGACAGAAAACCGTATAACCTGAAAGTTCATGAAAACGTAAAATGCGATGCAATACTGCCTCTGATGTTGCAGTAATGACAGGGGAAAACATTCGCTGGTCAAAAACTTAGTATTTGAACTTGATTTTGGTGAAATGTTAATATAATGACACATGCAACGATGTAAATTAACGCAGCCTATCTGTAGGCCTATACATTTATATGGTAACACTATACAATAAGATTTCACTAACATGAGTGAACAATGGACAATACATTTATTACAGTTCACGTTAGTTCACAGTGCATTAACTAATGTTAACATACACAACTTTTGATTTTAATAATGCATTAGTAAATGTTGAAATTAACATTAAGATTAATGCTGCAGAAGTATTGTTCATTCGTAGTTCATGTTAACTTCACTAGTTAACGTTAATTAATGGACCTTATTGCTAAGTCTTACCCTTTGTATAAATGTGTCTGTATAGCCTACAGTAAAGCCACAATACCAACTACCAATAGGAGGTTTCCCGACAACAGCAAAAATTTATTTTGCCTATGTCACAATATGAGGTAAATCCGGCCCTGTACATGATACTGATTTTTGTTACCAAATTGGTTTGGAACAGTTGTTGATTAAACAATTAACCTGAACTATTATGCCTGGCTATCTGCTTGACTGACAGTTTTATTGATCACTGAGAGAGCATTGACTTGGTATGATGTCGGTTCAGTATAAAAATGAATAAAAAAAAATAAAATAGCTTAGATGTAGTAAACTACTTTTGCCATGTTACTGTAGCTTAGCTTGCTACATTTCCCAGGGCTGTAGCTTTAGTGTAGTGAAGCTTAATTTAATGAAGAGTAACAGCTCACTACATTTTCCAAGTAGCTTGCCGAACACATGACCCTAAATGAGAAAAAGTCACAAAATTTCAAGAGCAACAACATAGGTTTAAAAAAGAGGTGTGCTATCTGGGCAGGATTGTCTCAGTGGAAGGCAGTTGTATGGATCCCGCAGACACAGTCGCTGTAATGGCGCTCAAGGAGCAGAAACCGAGCACGGTGGGAGAGCTACGTAGGATTCTAGGCCTACTCAGCTATTATATGCAATACATCAAAGACTTCTCCTGGATCGCCAGTCCCCTCTACGACCTGCTAAAGGGTAACACAGATGGTGATGAACCACAAGGGAAAGGAAAATACAAAGTAAGAAACAACAAAAGGAATCATGTCGTGCCATCAAATAAGTCAATCGAGTGGACAGAATACCATCAGGAGACTCTTGAAAAGTTGATTGAATGCTTGGTCCAGCCCCCAATTTTAGGATTTCTGGACTTCTCCCAACCGTTCATCCTACATACTGATGTGTCCAACCAAGGTCTAGGGGTCGTCCTCTACCAAAATCAGAATGGCAAGCTGAGAGTGATTGCCTATGGTTCCCAGACTTTGACAGCGGCGGAGAAAAATTATCATCTGCATAGCGGGAAGCTAGAATTCCTAGCCCTAAAATGGGCCATCAATGAAAAATTCAGAGATTACCTCTATTACGCACCAAACCTTCACTGTGTTTAGTGACAATAACCCATTGACCTATGTTTTGACCTCTGCAAAGCTGATCGCCACTGGTTGTAGATGGGTTTCAGAGCTCGCAGACTTTCACTTTACCATCCACTATTGGCCGGGTAAAGAAATCATTGATGCGGACTCACTCTCCAGGATACCAGCAGACCTGGAAACGACAATAAGAGAATGTACTGAGGAGTTCTCATCTGACTGTGTGGCAGCTATAATACAAGCAGTGGAGATTCAGGATAATCCAGATGTGCCCCTTGCTGTAGCCTGTCAGAGTGTGCTAGGATGCATGGAGGAAAATGAGGGTCTCCTCAAACCCCTGTCAAAAGAAGAAATAAGACAAGCACAAAGAGATGACAAGGACATTGGAGTAATCATTGAACACTTAAAAGCAGGATCTAGGCCTCCCTCACAGTGGCGGTCGGTCAACTCGCCATCCAAAGTCCTTCTGAGAGAATGGGACAAGCTAAAGCTGGATAAACATGGCATTCTGTTTCGCCAGACATCTCAAAGGGCACAGCTGGTATTACCAAGTCAATTCAAAAGAACTGTTCTTAAGGAACTGCATGATGACATGGGTCATCAGGGCCTTGGCCACACCACAAGTCTCATTAGGGATCGGTTCTTCTGGCCCTACATGCAGAAAGATATTGAAAATTGTGTCCTGAGAACCTGCCCCTGCATAAAACAAAAGAAACCATGCTGTGAGACAAGAACGCCCATTAAAAGTATCAAAATGACCCACCCATTTGAATTAGTGTCGACTGATTTTCTTCATTTGGACAAATGTAAGGGAGGCTATGAATACATTTTGGTAATCGTTGATCACTTCACCCGATTTGCACAGGCTTATGCCACAACCTCAAAATCAGCAAAAACAGTGGCTGACCGTTTATTCAATGACTTCGCCTTAAGTTTGGTTTCCCATCCAGAATTCACCACGACCAAGAGGGAGAATTTGAAAATCAACTGCTCACCCAACTGTGGAAGTACAGTGGCGTTGCTCAAGGACCACCCCCAAGGGAATGGGCAGGTGGAACGATTTAACCGGACGTTACTGCAGATACTGAAAACCCTAACAGATAGAGAAAAATCTAATTGGAAGGATTCACTCAACAAATTAACCTTCGCCTATAACTGTACTAGATGTGAAGTGACTGGTTTCTCACCTGTCCACCTGCTGTTTGGCTGCTCACCACAGCTGCCCATCGATGCTCTCTTCAGAGTCCACTCAGACAACAGCTCTCAGAGTTATAGTGAGTACATGGAAAGATGGACAAAAGGGATGCAAGAAGCTTGTGAGATAGCAAGAGATCAGGCAAACAAGTGTGCTGAAAGGAACAAAAAGAATTACGACCAAAAAGGGAGGTACACTGACCTATGCCCTGGAAGCAGGGTCCTTGTGAAAAACCTGACTCCAAGAGGTGGGACCGGGAAACTGCGGAATTACTGGGAGGACGAAGTTCACATTGTTATACATCAGGTAGCAGACGATGCACCGATTTATGAAGTAAAACCCGAGAAAAGTAAGGGTAGATCAAGGATTTTACATCTACAATCTTCTTCTTCCATGTGACCATCTACCTCTTAATATCACACCCACTCTGAGTACCAAATCAAAGCAAGGACATCAGTCAAGAAATAGCAGAATTCGGCCCGCCAGGGGGAGAGAATGTGGGCCTGAGTGTGATAATGAGTGTGAATGAAGAAGATGACTACCAGTTCGAAGTGGAGCCTTATCAGATAAGACCACAGGAAAGCAGTGAGCACCTAGGAAAAAGGGATATGTTACCACCACAGTTAGTACCTTGTGAGCATCGTTCTCCTGCATCAGTACCAAGGCCGCCGTCAACTCCAGTTGAGTCAGAATCAGATCTTCCAGAGCCTACTCCTGCACCTGCAATAAGACGAGAACTTCATGGAAACAAACCAACTGTTGACCCAAAGAAACAAGACTTACCTGTTAACGAAACAGCTGAAGCGCTTGGATTCAGGGACGGAACCTCAGTGGAGGAAAACGGGCACCAGCTCACAAAGAGGAAGTGGTGGGCACCAAAAGGTTTACCTATGACAGCCTTGGGACCCCGTCATGCTACAATGTGAGCATAGTGGGCAATATCCACTACCCCCACTTTGCATCTAGTGGGATAACAGCTGTGACACCCTGGTTACCAATGCCACCTACTGATAGACATTTCTGTCATTTCTGCAGTTATTTACTGTATATCACCCAGTATAATACTGCAAATCCCCTTTACAGTAAATAACTGTAATACCTTTTGCATCATGGGAATTTTCTGTGACGTCAGACCCGACATACCGACTCGCGTCCGAGGAAGACACAGAAGCAGCGGGGCAGCACCGCGGGTTTTTCCCGGGGATGAACCCGCGAGAGTGGAAGAGCTCCAGAGAACATCTACGCTGTGTGTCGATGCACCTTACGAGAGAATAAGACCAGCAAGCAAGGTAAACATATGTATGTTTGTCTGTGTGTTTGTGTCACACCAGTTTAACCTAGTAACATTTACCCGTCAACATGGCAGTAACAAACTTTACTATGGTAAACTGCGCTGTCATTTCAAACGACTTTTGTCAGCTTATTGAATTAAGTTACCGAATTAAAATTATTTTGAACGAGCAACGCTTATCTTATATTAACATTAGGTTAACTAATGTGAAATTTTGTTCAGGTGTTAATGTTGGCCAGGAGCCTGAGAAAATAAAATCCTATGTTAGCTGCCTTTTCTAGTTTTAGATTTAGTTTGTTATAGTTTTTAATGGAATTTAAGATTTACTGCATTTTTTTGTATTTGTGTTTTAAAGGCAACTGCAATGAAACATCAAGAAAGACATGAGCAGGCCAGCCACCCTGAGACTGATAATTCATGGTAAGAGAACAACTATGATTTTGAGAGATTTGTGTATTCTATATGGGGTTTGCCTTTTAAAAGTGTGTTATTTCTTCTACTTGTTTTTTATAGAAGACATTTCTGTCACTAACAAAGTGGAGGGTGAGCAAAGGTGGTGGCCACGTTTTGGAGCAGCACCTGTCTTTTTCCCCATTATGTTTCTGTTGCCTAAAGATTCTTTGTGAGGATGAATCCAGAGGACACAACATAATGCACTGCAAAACGTCCTAAGACAGGAGAAATGGTGAAGATGCACTGTTCCAGCATTGGAAGACTGTATTTTTAAGTGTTATACATGCAATGTTTTAAATAAAGCATTTTATATTTTGTAATTATTGTGTCTGTTTTAATTTAATGCCAGTAGTACCCATGTAGAGTAAAAATAAAATGAATTCTATATAAAAATTAATCAAATCTAATGAAATCTATATTAAAATTAATGAATTACAGTAGTATACTGATGAATTGGATTTTTTTCAGTAATTTACTGTAAAACAGTACAATTTGCAACTGTAAATCAAATACAGTTTGCTACTGTAAAGCTTAATTACAGTAACTTACTGGCAACTGTTGCCAGTAAGTTACTGTAAAAACCCTTTGAAATGTCTAACAGTGTAGTTACTCCCAGTCCTCACCTGTGCGCTATTAACTGTGAGTTGCACAATCACATAAACCTTTCCCCTCTATGACTAGTCACTGTATGGCCTGTGTTGAAGGTATGAAATGCCAATATACAGCACCTTACCCAGAATCTGTTTATTGCTCATAGTAAGAAACTGTGAGAAAAAACAAACAAACAAAAAAAACAATCAGTTAACTGTTGCCAAATGAGAGTTCTCACCAAGTGAGAATTTGGACTGTTATTCGTTTGTGAACTGACACTTTAAGTCTTTCTTTCTGACACTTTTGAATCTTTTTTTGTGTTTGAAGGACTTTTTGTCTTTTTTTTTTTTTTTTTTTTGTGGAACGAAACTGAATGGACTGTTTTTTCCTTAAAAAGAGAACTCATTGGTGGGGTTAAAAAGGGGCTACTTTTGACACTAACCTATAGGACTGTTTACAATCAAGTGCCTCTTGTTTGTTGACTAATAAGGACTCTTGTATGGTAAAATGATTCATTCGAACACTACAAATGCATGCTTGTTGCAGAAATACTGACTGAAATAAAAGAAGAGAAGAAACTGTTGTGTAAAGAGAATGTTGGTAACAGTGTTATAATATCTAATGTTGTATATAACAACTGCTGGGTGAAGTTAAAAGGGCTTAAACTCTGTAAATTGAGCATTACTGTGACTGACTAACTGACTGTGACTGACTGTGACTGTCGGGATGACATTTTTTTTTTTTTAATTAATACAAAACACACAAACACACACACACACAATGTTTCAATCTCTGTCAATCACTCTGATAAGCAATTAAAATGAGTGCACTGACTGAGTGCTGTCGGTCACTGTCTTTAATCATTTCTATGCATAACTGTATGGTAGTTAATGCCACATGCACTGTAATATTATGTTCTATATTGAAAGCTAAATTTTCAAATGAAAATATCAATAACGTGATCGTTTTATAAAGTATGCGTTCATATGTGTTAAGGGCTTTCGCTGAAGGAAACAGCTGTGGTGTGATGAGTGGTGAATGCAGTGAAAACTTTGCTCTCCCATGACTTTTTGTAAACTGTATTTATGACAAAGAGCTGCATAGATGTATATATTATAACGATCTATCGATAAACACACACCTTGTCCTCTCCTCCGCGCCACCGCAGTCTGTGGATTGAAGAACGCGCAGAAAGATGGGGAGGAGCCGAAGTCTGCTGCCGTTTTCATTTGAAATTTAAAGGGAAAGAATCGCAAGATTTTTATGGGGGCTGAGCAGAAATTTAGGGGTGCTAAAGCCCCCCTAAAAATGGCCCAGCGACGCCCATGCAAACAGTACAATAAAAAACAGACAAAAAAAGGCAATAAAAGCGAATAAATACACTGGTACTGCAGTGGCGCCTCAGGATTTTTTTTATAGGGTGGCCGAAAGGGGCCAGTATAAAATGTTAGGGTGGCACAATACAAAAACGTGTTGCATGCCTAAATCTAATGGCAGACAATACTTTTTGGTGTTACCATTCATTCTGGGAGCATATAAAGTTCAGTAGGCTATTACTATACAGAGCAAAATGTAAAAAATCTGTATAGAGCAAAATAGAAAAAAAAGTCGCTCTGCAATTCAACTGCAAGTACCCTCATATTTATTTGGAGTGCAAATTCATTTCAAATGAGAGTAAAAGTAAACAAGAAGCATATATGTTTAACCCATCGCTTCATCAAAACAATTGGTACACTGACTGTTGCAGTAAATGAAGCTATAAATGTTCTCAGAATTTACAGACCTTTTGATGAAGAAGGTGGATGTTGACTGCTTTCCTCTTCATTTCGATTATTTATCATAAACCCTACATTTTTTGTGGAAATATGCTATCAGTGCTTAATTTAAATATTTTCTGTTTCTGTTCAGACATAAATTAATAAAATACTACTTGTCTGTCTGGGTAACAAAAACTGTTCTACATATGTGACTTTAAGAGCCAAAGATCTGCAATAATTTACATATCAACTCATGGAGAAACAGGGCTCTACGCTTTTCTTTTTAGGAGTACGGTCAAAAATTTAGGAGCACCTTCTAATCAATAATTAAAAATCCCATTACGAGGTGATATTTGACTCCTTAAAGTGATTTACAGGGAATTTTGTTTTTACCTTTGTAATGGCATTTTTCTAACTTTATTAAAAGTATGTCATCTTTTATTTATCAGTTCAAAAATGTATAAGCTTTTTAACATTTCTAATTAAAACAACAGAATAAAAAGTAGAATAACAATAAGTTATCAATCAAATGCAATCAGTATTTAAGGAATAAATTTGTACTACAGAGGTGGCACAGAAGAACACACAAGTAGCTTGTAGGTGTATTTTCAAATGTTTAATGAAGCTGAGAGTGCAATTAAATTCATAAATTCATGTTGAGGTTAATGTTTTAAATATAAAATTTTGAATATAGAAATATTAAATGATTTAAATAAGAGGAAATACACTTTAAAAATTAAACTAAAACTGCCAACAGGTGGCGGCATGTCACTGATTTTATCACTGAATCATTCATTTATTTGATTCCTTTGAACGACTGATTCATTCAGAAACGAAGTACATGACTGTCTTTATTGACACTAGATTCGTTTAAAAACGCAGCTCATGCATAAACAAAACACAGCTGTGTTTGAATGGAGATGCGCAGCGGCTCAGCTGTTACTGTGTCGGAAACTATTTTCGTTGACGAAATAGAGCAAAATAAGGCAATACTGTTGTAGTCAGAAAATATAAGTCACTTAAATTAATATTAACTTCTTGTTTTATGAACTGTTGTATTAAATCCATCACATTTGCAAACTCCCTTAATAATCATTAAAAGCTGTCACTCATCTTAGTTTGTGATCTCACAAAACTCTATTATAATCAGCTCCTTGCAGTGAATCTCTAATTTACAGTCTGTCTTCGCGTTGTTTGCTATAATGAGTGGATACGTCTGTAAGTGATAGGCTACATTACTCAACGCAGCCAAACGTGTTGTGAGTACGTTAGAAACCTTTGAAGCTCCTTCAGTGCAAACTCAAATATGCTGATTTGAGTCAGTCGCACGTTTCTCCTAAATATTTTTTTCATAGTCGCACTCAGTAGCCTAGTTTTCAGCCTCAAATGCAACTGAAATGGTCGCAATGTAGAGCCCTGAGTAATATTAATCTAATAAAAACTTAGATCAGTTCGTAATTAATGCCTTAGTGACGCCTAATCTATAGCCAAACTATTGTATTATGTGAGTTTGACAGAATAAACTAAGTTTTACTTGTAAGTTTCCTCTCTCGCGTTGATTGCTTCTGTCGAACTTGAACAGACCATGTGCTGCAGTATGCTTCGATAGTGCGGCTGTGTGAGCGCGCGAAGTCTCTCGCCGCAACGCAGGTAAAGAGGGGGAGGGGTTGAGAGCGAATTCTACGGTACACATAATACAAGTTTATTATATTTATTTTTAATGTAGTGTTTCGTCAATGTCCGTGTTAATTTATGTAAAAAAAAAAAATATTATTCTAAAAAAAACTCCACTCTTTCTGTTTGGGGGCCAATGGGGTGGCCAGTGTCATTTTAGGGGTGGCCGTGGCCCCCCCTTGGAGGCGCCACTGTGGTACTGCAACTGACAGAATATATATTCATGGGTTTAAGTCATATATATATATATATATATATATATATATATAAAAGAAGAAGCAGAATTTCGCATTCGCAACACCCCCACCTAGAAGGCATATAGCAAAAACTACTGTGCATGCGCACATCAATATAGTGTATTTTTTTCTCACACTGTACAACAATAATTACTATTTTTGCATTATTGTAAGGGGTAGGTTTAGGGTTGGGGTAGGTGTAGACGTTAATAAAACACAATCTACTAAGTAGAAAATTCAATTTATTGTTAACTTCCGGTTTTTGCGTATCCCTTCTAGCCACAACCAGATTCAAGGAGCGAACATGAGGGCGACTCTTTATTTTTACGCAGTGGGTAAGTTTACTTGTATTCGATCGAAGAAATGGCGATTAGTAACTAGTCGTGTGATAGTTCTATGTGTCTGTCATTAAATAAACCGTGAGCGGGAAAACATTTGACCCATTAAGAGTTTACAGGTTCAATGCTGTTTATTTTGTGTCTTTACAGGTTTTTATCATTTTCTCTCAGTTGGAAGTACTTGTGGTCCAAGTGAATATAGCTCTGCTTATGGAGAATGTTGTGCAATGTGCAATATAGGTAGGCTAAATCATCAACTTCATCAAACACATTTAAATTATGATAAGTGATAATAAAGAAAAGAAAGTGTTTCACTTTTTCTCCCATCACCTCCATACCCCAAATGTATAGTTAACAGAAGTTATGAAATTGGGCCACAGCTGCTATTTTCATGCAGGAAAAATAATTTATAAAAATTGTTCAGATGTTTCTACTGCACACTGCTGCTGACACAGGTAATTGACCACAAGAAGACAACATGTATTTCTTTATGTATGTAATTATGCAGGTTATTGAGTAATACATATTAACATATAGCTGTCTGTTTACTTTGAACAAACCATTGAAACCTCCTTACATTTGTTAGGAGACAATCTAACAATCTCTAGGCTGATTAATTTGTGTTTTATTTTTTACCTTTCCAAACCTTTCTAAGAATTCACAAAGTACAGCATGTCATCTTAGTTTTGTATGGTCATTGTCAGTGTGTTGTTTGTGTGGTCAGTGGTCAACAGGGGCTGCTTTGGGAATTCTGCCACTATATATAGTCCCTGCACTCCAGAAGCATTCATGTATAATTCCCACCCCACCCTCAACTGTACAGCTATGGAGAACTTATGAAATCACATGAATATCTATGAACATCAACATCATTACGGACCCATAATGTTTATATTTTTCCATAAGATCTTTAGATTGCTTGGTCACCTTAGAGTTGTGTGTTAATATTTGTTTGTAGGATCAGTAGTACGCAGTGATTGTAGTGGGGATTTAAGTACCACCTGCAAACCCTGCAGTCCAGGAACATTCATGAATGAACCCAATGGTCTTCATCAGTGCTTCGCATGCAAACACTGTGCTGAAAGTATGTTCATATTTTTTTAATGTATGTTTCTTTTACCTTCAGAATTTGTAATTTTGCGTTATTGCCTATGTTAATGTGTTGCTAAATGTGCTCTTTTAGGTCAAGGTCATTACATTCAGAGTAAATGCACTTCTAGTGATGTGCTTGATGGATATTACTGCATTGATTACTCCAATTCACAGTGCCATCATGCTGAAAAACACAGAGTTTGCAGACCAGGACAAGAAACAAAAACACTATGTATGTTTCTCAATTTATCAGTCTGTAAGCCTATAACATTTTTAAGTCTTCCCACATTTTAGGGTGTAATTCTGATATTTTCGGTCTCTGTATCTGCTTGCAGGGACAAAGGCATCAGATACAGAATGTGTGGACTGCGTTCATGGGTTTTATTCTCCATCAGGGCTGAACTGCATCAAATGGACAGAGTAAGTGAATTGTTATTTGTGCTATGTCTGATTTGAATTTCTCTGATATTCATTCATTGTCAATTTTTCTTAAGCTGTGCAGCCAGAAATGAGATTCAGACAGAAGGTGGCAGTCATGTAAAAGATGTCACATGTGAACAGAAGCCAAAGGAAAGATATGGACTTATAGATTTAATTACAGCTTCAGAAGTTCGAAAGGCCAATAATGGTAAGTGGACAAGGCCAAGCCTTATTATTTTTTTTTTGTGGCAGCAGCAGCCTTTTGAATATGTGTGTACCTATATAACCCTGTGTGGTTAATTTAACTGACCTGATTTGATAAAGGCCTCACAATTTTTTTTTAAATGTTACACTGTAAACCATGTACATTTCAAATTCAAAGTTTTTTTGTTTGTTTGTTTTTTGTCTTTTCTCGGTGTAGCAAAAGAAAAAAAGTGACGTTTATCCAGGAGTCTCAGCGCAGGGCACTTAACAGGTAGCATCATTTTGAGCAGCCACATTCTGAAATGCTGATGTACAGGTGCATCTCAATAAATTAGAATGTTGTGGAAAAGTTCATTTATTTCAGTAATTCAACTCAAATTGTGAAACTTGTGTATTAAATAAATTCAGTGCACACAGACTGAAGTAGTTTAAGTCTTTGGCTCTTTTAATTGTGAGCCAAAATCATCACATTTAACAAAAACCCACCAATTCACTATCTCAACAAATTAGAATATGGTGACATGCCAATCAGTTAATCGACACAAAACACCTGCAAAGGTTTCCTGAGCCTTCAAAATGGTCTCTCAGTTTGGTTCACTAGGCTACACAATCATGGGGAAGACTGCTGATCTGACAGTTGTCCAGAAGACAATCATTGACACCCTTCACAAGGAGGGTAAGCTACAAACATTCATTGCCAAAGAAGCTGGCTGTTCACAGAGTGCTGTATGTTAAGACTCCTGGATAAACGTGCTTTCCTGTAGCTCAAATAGTAGATGCTGATCTACGGAATGAAGATGAAGATGAAGATCATGGGTTCGATTCCCAGGGAAAGCAAGAGCTGATAAAATGTAAAAACTGTAACTTGAATGCAATGTAAGTCGCTTTGGATAAAAAGCGTCTGCTAAATGCATAAATGTAAATGTTAACAGAAAGTTGAGTGGAAGGAAAAAGTGTGGAAGAAAAAGATGCACAACCAACCAAGAGAACTGCAGCCTTATGAGGATTGTCAAGCAAAATCGATTCAAGAATTTGGGTGAACTTCACAAGGAATGGACTGAGGCTGGGGTCAAGGCATCAAGAGCCACCACACACAGACGTGTCAAGGAATTTGGCTAGTTGTCGTATGCCTCTTGTTAAGCCACTCCTGAACCACAGACAATGTCAGAGGTGTCTTACCTGGGCTAAGAAGAAGAACGGGACTGTTGCCCAGTGGTCCAAAGTCCTCTTTTCAGATGAGAGCAAGTTTTGGATTTCATTTGGAAACCAAGGTCCTAGAGTCTGGAGGAAGGGTGGAGAAGCTCATAGCCCAAGTTGCTTGAAGTCCAGTGTTAAGTTTCCACAGTCTGTGATGATTTGGGGTGCAATGTCATCTGCTGGTGTTGGTCCATTGTGTTTTTTTGATGTCACTGCACCTGTTTACCAAGAAATTTTGGAGCACTTCATGCTTCCTTCTGCTGACCAGCTTTTTGAAGATGCTGATTTCATATTCCAGCAGGATTTGGCAACTGCCCACACTGCCAAAAGCACCAAAAGTTGGTTAAATGACCATGGTGTTGGTGTGCTTGACTGGCCAGCAAACTCACCAGACCTGAACCCTATAGAGAATCTATGGGGTATTGTCAAGAGGAAAATGAGAAACAAGAGACCAAAAAATGCAGATGAGCTGAAGGCTACTGTCAAAGAAACCTGGGCTTCCATACCACCTCAGCAGTGCCACAAACTGATCACCTCCATGCCACGCCGAATTGAGGCAGTAATTAAAGCAAAAGGAGCCCCTACCAAGTATTGCATATATATATATATATACATACATACATACAGTAAATGAACATTTTCCAGAAGGCCAACAATTCACTAAAAATGTTTTTTTTTTTTTTTATTGGTCTTATGAAGTATTCTAATTTGTTGAGATAGTGAATTGGTGGGTTTTTGTTAAATGTGAGCCAAAATCATCACAATTAAAAGAACCAAAGACTTAAACTACTTCAGTCTGTGTGCATTGAATTGATTTAATACACGAGTTTCACAATTTGAGTTGAATTACTGAAATAAATGAACTTTTCCACGACATTCTAATTTATTGGCATGCACTTGTACATGCAGCAGTTTGTGGAGACTACCATGCCATCAATTAATTTCAATTTCTTTTTGGAGTTATTTTTGGATGGATCTATACGAAAGAAATTCTGATGAAAGGTCTATACCACTAATCTATATGTATGACTGGATTACTCACAGAATTCTAAACTGCCAGCCAGCGCTGAAACCACTGGAGGTGTTGTAGTTGTCATATTGCTGTACTCCACCGGCAGAGGGCATCACTGACTGTAATAACCAGCACAGTACAGAAATTGCTGACGAGTGTCTACTGCACACCCCTGACACAAGATGTCATTATGCATGTTATATATATATATATATATATATATATCTCAGATCATTAGCAAAAACTGATAGGAGTGTACAATAACCATTACAATGCAGGTCACTTACTGTATTGCACACTATATTGCATTAAAATAATTCGGTTTACAATGCATCATCTTGTTTAGAGCAACAGTAAAAACATTTGGAAATAAAGCTTCATGACTTTAAGACCATACGTAATCATCATTTAAGTTATAAAGAGTGCATTTTATTTCATGACATCTTTATTCCTTTTGTTATCGGACATACTCATTTAACATGGCTGACTGTGATTACCACATTTCTACAGTGGCATTATTATTTTGAAACTATTGCTTTTGTATGATGCTTATAAGAAACATAAACAAGTGTGCCTTTAGAAAAAAACCCTTAAACAAATCACCCTAAATAAAACCACCTTCTATTGTGTTTGTTTGCCTAAACGCATCTCCTCCAAATCAATTCCCTAATCTGGCCACTTGAAATGCAAAATGAATGGATATTAAATCATGTGTGAAATAGAATCCCTCTACAGAAGACGTAATTTCATTGTACTGAGACTGACAATATTGGAAACAGATTCTGAAGATATTCCTTGTTCATCAACAGGTGTTTCAGTAACTTTTAGGTGATTGATTTTAATGAAATATTGCCATTACTTATAACACAACAGAACCTTTGTTGCATCACAAAATGTGCTGTTATAACTACAAATAAAAGGTTAATGGCAAATCCGGTGTCTGATGTTCATTTTCAAATCATCTGCACCATTAACAATCTTAACACTCCAGCATGTTTTTGTTACAAGCAGTGTGATACAGTATGACAACTGAACAAGCTGAACATGGGTTTATGCATTTAGAGATTACGAATTTAAAGAGTAAACGACTACAATTCTGACCAAAACTATATTAAGGGATCTGAAGCATGAACACATAAAATTGCTATTTAGCAAGGTAACAAGCAACATTTCAGAAAGTTTAATAGGCATGGATGACTATAAAAATAGAATAATTCAACCTGTATGTTCATGTTATTTACAGCGTTCTTGAGTTCAAAATGTTTCAGCTAGACAGCAAACAAGGTTCCCAAAAGTGCATTGAATTATTTACTAAATTGTTTTTTTTATTATGAAATGAGGCTGTTACACTACAAATTTAACTACAGAAAACAAAATATTGATAAAGGCACGTTTCATACAAAAATCATACAAAGATGTCAAAAATGATATGATGGCATCTGCTTAAACATACTACAAACAACTATAAATAAGACAAACACCACAAAATGCTTAAGAAGCCAAAGACTGAATAAAATATGACACTGAGATCTGGTAAACATTAAAAAGGGAAAACAGTTAGTAAATAAACATTGTGTACAAACTGTATACATTTGTTCTTGTACATTTATTGGTGGTTTCCCCAGTTTTTTATTCAGTCTGTCATGCAGCGTACAGTCCTTTAAACACAAAGAGACTTGACTAAATGTTCATGCTCCTCTGCATCCGCTCCAGCGCAGCCTCCTTCTCCTTCAGGAGATCCTTCAAACGTTCGATTCTCTCACGCCGTTTTATCTCCTCAGCATCCAGCGTCTCCAACGTGTACAGTGACTGTGTTGGAAATTTGTCTATTTTAGAATCTTGCTGTTTTTTCGAGAATGACATGCTGGGGTTGTCTGATGCTGCACTCGTTGTAATATTCACTGAACTATTAGGTGAGATGTCGTGTGATGTTTCACTAGTAGAGCCTTCTAACAGAGCTTTGTCTTCATGTGGATTTTTTGATGACCGTTTTTTCCCTGCTTTCTTAACAGGATCTTGATTTTTTAGTTGGTGTTTCTGAGGTGGGAGACTCTCTTCTGAGGTTTTATTTAAGCAGTTTTTTCTTGTCCCTTTGTGTGACTCAACAGCAGTACATGGATTTGGTCTGTCTTGTGAATGGAGGAATGAAGTGGCTTCTGCAGCCCCCAAAACAGTCCCACAAGGACAGGCCGTGCACACCTTACCTTTTTTAGAGCGCAGTGGGGTCTTCCTTTGAGAGGAAGGTGATAAGGTATGACTAGAAGTCTGTTTGGCTTTTTGTTCAGATAAGGGAGTAAAACCAGTATAATCTGCTGGCATTTCAGATTGCATATGAACTTTAACAGCTGAAGATTCTGTTGGTGAACAAACCTCTTCTTGACAAGCTAAACTGCTTTCAGTGGGAACAACTGAACATTTAGAGGCAGGTGAAATGTTTGTGGAGCTTAGAGAGGGATTATCTTGACTCCCATCCTGCTCCAGCTTTTTTCTTTTGACCTTCAGGCCTTCGTCATCCTCCTCTGTTTTTGTGTAGGGAACCTAGCAATTGAACAAAGTGTCATGACACGAATCAATGCTGTTACTCCCAGTCATAACGCCTCCAAAACAAGTGGAAAAAAAATTGTTGATGTGAGAATTTTAATTTAAAAAATTGTTAAATGGCTTGTTTTATCAAATAAGTTTTACTTTTCAGTTAGGAAAGAGAAAAACGTGATAGAAAAAAGAAATAAACATTGTATTTAGTTCATGAAATATTACTAGTACTATTTATGTACTATTATAACATGGATTAAAATTTGGAATTATTGGCTTTTATTTTTATATTTCCAGTTTAATTTTAGTTTATATTTCAAACATTTTATTTGATGTTTTTCTCATTTTTATTAGTCTTGTCTGTCAATCTTTCTTTTTATTTTTAACTTATGATTACTTCAGGTAGTTGCTAAGGAAGCATTTCTATTTTTTAAGATTTTGAACTAATATTTATCTTTACATTGAATACAGTTTTATATCCATTACTAGTTAACAATAACACTGTTTTGGAATTCTATTAAAATAGCATCTGATAAACACTGATGTATTACATATGTACATGCACTGTACATTACAACACAATTTGGATGCATGAATATGTAACTTGCCTGCATCATTTTCTGTATTTTTGACTGCAACTTTGACTCCTGGATCACTTTACGAAGGCCGTCTAATGTGCGTTTGTTTATGATAAGTCTCTCTGCCAGTTGATCTGGCTTCACAGTCGGCTTTGGTCTTTGCAAGCAAATTTGTACATCACAGGTGATGCCAAATTCTTTTCTTAGCTGACAGTCAGTCTTGAGTTGACTCCTCTGATCAGAGTCTGGATTTTCATAGGCCTAAGACAGAAAAGAGAAGAATGCATTAAAATGTCAGCCTATTGAAAGATGTTATTTCATTAAAACTAACAAAGATGATGTTTAAATTTGGTACATTACCTTTTCGGTTTCATAAGTGGCTTGAACACAGACATTCTGGGGTGCTTCCAAAATGCTGGCAGTTTCAGCGAGTACTGCATCATCTTGACATCTCGTCTCAGGTGCACTTCCACTCTCCAAGTCTTTATCTGCCTCCACATTCACATTTTCAGAAAGACAGCTCAAGCTGCTTTCAGCTTTTTCATTTTCCTCGACCTGCTCATCCATTATCTCATCACTCATTTTGGCAGAAGGATCATCCAGACCACTATCTTTTTCAAGTTCTGCATGTGCCGGTTTTTTCCCTTCGTTCTGAGAGACAGACTTTGCGTTTGTCTGTGTGTGTTGAACTTCCTCAGATTTGTTCTGAGAGGCAGCTTTCTCCACTTTATCACCAGCACGAGTCTCTGACTTGGGTGGAATGTATGACACAAATATTACATTAGAGTCTTCATCGCTCTCATCCACCTCAGTTTGACTTGGTGTGGGCAAATTTCCCGGGGCACCTCCCAGACACGTGGACGTTTCCTCATCATCATCACAGAGATCAATAATTTCACTTACATTTCTTTTTGGGTCTTGCTTAGAAGAGTTTGTCCCCAGAGCAGAGCTGGCAGGCAGGGCAGGAGAGGTGCTGACAACCCCTCTTTTCCCACCTTCGCTGATCATCACATCCTTCGCGATCTCTGAATTTTTCTTAGCCACAAAGTAGACTTTCCCGTTGCACATGACCAGGGCATTGTCTTTGCCTGGGGTGATCTTTTCTTGGCTGGTCTGGGGAGGTGTGGGTTTGCTTGGCACAATTTCATTTGCCGTCCCAACTGAGTTGATATGCTTGACTGCTTTTATGGTGTCAGAGTTGACATTTGGTGTCATTACAGGTACAAGGCAAGGAGCGGATGCACCCATTACCTCCTGGACGACCCATTTTAAGGGAGTGTTCACTTCTTTATTTGTTTTAGGAATGCAAACAGGTGTTTGCAAGTTTGTAGGGGGATTCTGAAACAGGGTCTTCTGTATTTGACTTGGCTTTGTAACCGAAACCACTTGCTGGTCAGAATTGAGCTTAACAGAGTTCACAGGGGAAACAAGCACAACCGTTGGTGGAATCTTTTGGAGGTTTGGGGTGTTACTCACAGAGTTCATAATCCGGCATTTGATGGACTGTGGGAGTGCAGTGGCTGGCAAAGTTCTAACTTTCGCATTCGGAGGTATCTGCAGGAAATGACCGTTTGGGAGAACAGGTGACTTAACGGTAACAGGCAACGTTTGGACTGCCACCATGCCCTGTCCATTGGGCTGAGGAGGTAACTGGACTGAATACTGGGAAAGCGATTGTGTTGAAAAAGGAACCTGCACTGGCTTTGGATTGTGAATAATAAGGTCATTAGTTCCACCGTGTTGAGTTTTGACAGCGTTAGATACAGTTCTGATCTGCGGCAGGGTTTTTAGGACATACCGTCCATCTGCTATGGGCTGAAGGGAGGGAAGCCGTATCTGTGTTTGAGATGAAGCAGCAGCAGGTGGATGAACCGGTTTTGCATAGGCTTTCAGTTGTACATCCACACTGTCTCTTTCTGTACTAAATGGTGTCTGATAAAACTGTCCATTTACTTTCTGGACAGGAATTAACTTCATGACGTTTTTCCCATCAGGGCCCACTGCAGGCATTGCTTGGTAATAGACTCCTGTTCCACTAAAAGATAAAGAAAAATTATACATCAAAATTAGCTTTAATATTCTGTTAACTATGAAAATACTATAATATATATATATATATATATAAACACACACATACAGTTATATAAACAGTTTTCTACATTGATAATGATAAGAAATGTTTCTTGAGCACCAAATTATCATATTAGAATGATTTCTGAACGATCATGCAACACTAAAGACTGGAGTAATTGCTGGGCATAAATTACATTAAAATATGAAACAGTTATTTTTATATTGGAGGAAAACCGTATTAGCCTACTGTTTCTACTGTATTATTATTATCAAATAAATACAGGTTTGGAGATCATAAGAGACTTATTCCAAAAACATTTTTTTTTTAAAACGTACAGATAAACTAGTGAATAATAATTTACGCTTATGGTTTGCATTATTTAAAAATATTGTTTGCCTGCAGAATTCTCTGTGCTGACCAATGTCATATGAATACATTAATTAAATTAATGATTTAAAAAATAAGATGAAAAATAATGGAAGAAACACAAAGTACTTCAAGTTGTAACCAAGTGTAAAACTGTAGGCATTAAACATCATCTGATTATTTATCACATCTCTCAATTAATTTACGTGCATCTTTGTAGAAGAACTATAGGGTTTCTGTTGATGTCTTTTAAAATTTGTTCAGTTTTGCGCGTTTTCTGAGGTAAGTTAACATTCGCGCTCGCGACAAGTCGTCACCAAAACACTCGCCATTTTGGACAAGCTTACAACGACCGAACAAGAACACATTCGGTTGTTAACGCTAGAAGGAGAGTTCATAAACTTACCCCTCCATCATGAATATCTGTAGGCATTACACCTCAAGAAATACCAGTTGCCGATATTTTCTTCAGCGCATCGTTAGATTTTATGCCGCAACTTGAAAACAGGTCTTTACAGGATGTAAAACTCAAACCGGAAATACGTTTATCAAAATAAAAGACACCTGAATCGTAAAAGGAAGACAAAAAGAACGATAGATCAAGCTGGAAAAAAACACTGAACAAAAGAGAGAAAGGAGAAAGTAATAAATGAGAAAAAGGTAAAGAACTAAACGAGCCAGAGCAAATGGGCTGAATAATGAATGAATGAATGAAAGAAACGGAAAAGAAAAATGAAAGAAATAAAAGGGGGGAAACTGAAATCGAATTAAATTAAAGATATAACAAGCACAAGTAAGGAGAGAGACAGAAAAAAAAAAAAGAAAGAAAAGAACTAAATAAATTTTGGGGAAAATGAATTGAAAAGCAAAAGCAAAAGAAACACTGTGGATTCCACACATTGTACTTACCAGAACAACAAAACCTTTATATTTAGAGGCTTGTGTTCTCCAATAAATGCATTCCTGCTCAGCTGACTCATTTTAAACTCAGTATTGGGTTGTTCAGTGTCAAAATCAAATTTTAGAACATTCCCTGGCTACATTGTTTTATTTGTTTTCTGAAGATCTTTTTTTTTTTTTACACAGAGATTGGTAGGTATATTAGCAAAATCTGCTAACTTTAATAATCTTTGTTGTATTACATGCCAGTGGTGACCGTTCAAAATTGGGAAAAAGTACTTTTTGAGGTTTTTTCCCCCCAAAGTCTGCGAAGCTGTGGATCAAGAAGGATTAAAGATATCTTAATATCCTTTTATATTTTGGTTCTTAAACCATTCTTTTGATATTCCTATTTTTAAGGCCCTATATGGTTCACTTCCAGAGATATTGGGATATTGTGACCCTTATGAGTAATCTAGTAAATTATACACATCTTCAGTGGTCAAAAACCAAATGTGGGTAATTTGAATGTTTTCAAAAAGGAATGTCTGAAGAATAAACAATGTTGAAGCTAGAAATGTATGATACTAAACCAAATTCAAAAGAGCATTATTTATTTATTCTTTAAAATTGTTAGTTGCACAATAAAAATGTTACATCAAAACATGAAATATACAGTATGCATACGGATTCCTTGAGTTTATCCTACTTCCCTTTATCTACCCAGGCAAAAAAATTACACCTGGCCTGAGGATTGGAGGCATGGCCTTGAGGACGAGCACATACAAAAAACTGCCGGCCTAAATTAGGTCCTGCTTTTTTCACAGTCCGTAAGACACAGGGCTCATTGTGTGATTTACAAAGTGGGGGTTGAGGAGGCCCATGCAAAACCGCTTTCCAAAAACCAGTGCATGGCCCCTTCTTACAGTCCTTCGACTTGACTATGGATGTTGATTCTCCTTCCACTTCATCCTGATTTTCAGTCTCCATCTCTGTTACCAAAGAAAGATTGGTCTCCATTTGCACATCACTAGGGCAGCTTCTGACGTCACTCTCACTACCTGAGCTATCCTGAGAGGATTTTGTCTTTTTCGGGCTCAAGTTTCCACTGGAAGGTATCGATGGTGTTTGTTTAGGCTTAAAGAAAGCTAAAAGACTTCCTTTAGCATTGCTTTCAGTTTTCATCTGATTGCTTCTTTTGGCTTTGTGTACATTTGCATCTTTTTCTCTACACATAGGTCTCTTCTTTGAAACACTGTTTCCCTGTACTACTGGATTCAGGTTTTCCCGAATCTCCCCAGAATCCTGTGATCCAGGTAGACTCTCTTCAGAGACTTTAGAAAACCTCTCTTTCTCTGAAACTTTGACAAAGAAGCGTGAGAGTTTCTGCTGTCTGCCAGTGAACTCTGGCATGTGACGTGTACACAAGGGTGGACACTTGGGACTAGACTGGAGGGTACAGCTGAGCTGCGCCCATACGGGACAATGATCAGATCCCTCCACCTCCGGCATAATGTCCACGCCAATTAAGGCAGACTTCACCAGACAGTGGTCGGCGAAGATGTAGTCAATCCGTGTGCCATAGTTGGTCTGCCTGGCACCCGTAAGCGTGGACCAGCACGTGAAGGCATTGGAGCGCTTTGGGTGGAAATGGCGGAAGGAGTCGACAAACTTGCCACCAGAGGCAGATTTCTGGGAGATGTCTGCAAGTTCATCTTCAGTATTTCCATTTTCGGTCTTTTCTGCCGTTCCAAACAGAAAATGATTCAGCCACTTCCTCCCAGGATTATCTTCAAAGTTATCCTAAATGACAGAACAGTAATAAGAGCAGATATGTGCTAGTATGTGTGTAACTTGTGCGATAAAACAATAAATATACCTCTTCCGAGTAAATTTTAACTTTTGTCCTATCCAGTTGCAACAAGACATTTGCGTGGTTACCTAGTTTCTATTTCTAGTGTGTAACATTGGGTGACTCCGCCCATAATGAAATCTCATTGGTCCATTGTATAAAGGGTCATTCCGTGTCAAATCAACCAAAATTTCAGAAACTTCCCCTGCTCAAATTTTGGATTTTGCTAATATTGTTTCTAAAGAAAGACAGACATGTATAGTGATGAAAGCTGAAATGTCATGGATGAATATTTACTGAGTAATCCACTATTTTGTAGAAGGGGGAGGGGGTCAAAATGTCAATTTTCACCTGAGATTCAGAGCCAAATTACAAGAGGGTAATAATGACTTCAGAAAGATGGCAGCATCATAATGTTATTTTTACACAGAGATTGGTAGGTCTGTTAGTAAAATCTGCTGACTTTAGCAATCTTTGTTGGATTTTGTGCCAATTGTGACCATTCAAAAATGGGGAAATGCCATCACTTTTCAAGTTTTTACTTTAAAGTTTGCATGCCTGTAACTCAAAAAGTATTAAAGATATCTTAATGCCCTTTTAGATATTGGGTCTTAACAAACTTTCCTTTTGGCATTTTTAAGGCCCTATAATGTTCAGTTCCAGAGATATTGGAATTGCAATATGGCTCCAGGAGTAAATTGTTAAAATGTACACCTTTTCAGTGGTCAAAAACCAAATGTGGATCAATTTTCAAAAATATGATACTACTTTTCTTTTAAAGAGGAATATCTGAAGAACAAATAATGTTGAAACTAGAGATATATCTCGTTTACTTCAGTCAAAGCAACTGCATTGAACATACCTATCTGGGTGCCATAAATATTCTTTTTCCAAAGTTTTCATGCCTATAACTCATGAAGTATTAAAGATATTGCAATATGATTTTAGATTCTAGTCCTTAATAAACTTTTCATTTGGGATCTTCATTTTTAAGGCCCTACATTGTTCAGTCCCAGAGATATGGGGATCCCAATGAGGCTCCATTTTCAGATTGTTGAATATTTTACCTATTTTTAGGGGTTACCAGGTCTTGGTCACTTTGTATACAGCTAATAGTTGCTGTATTTACAGCAGAAAGTCTAAAGAATAAGTAATGCTGAAACTATGAATGCGTCTTGTTTCCTTCTATCAAAAAAATTGTAATTGCTAAAGTCAACAGATTTTTACTAACAGACCTACCAATCTGTGTACAAATAACATTATGATGCTACCATCTTTTTTAAGTCATTTTTAGCCCCTTGTAATTTGGCTCTGAATCTCAGGTGAAAATTGCCATTTTGACCCCCTCTACAAAATAGTGGATTACTCAGTAAATATTCATCCATGACATTTAATATTTTGGACACTACATATATCTGTCTTTCTTTAGAAATAATATTAGCAAAATCAAAAATTTGAGCTGGGGATCTCTGGTTGAGTTGACACGGAATGACCCTCAAGTGAAACAGCTGGGTTCCAGAAATAAAAATCCCATTGATTTTCTCCATATGGAACTGAATTATAATGATGCCTTATAAACTGTCACAGGCAGACCTATTACGTACACTGATAAAAATGATTTTGTGGTGAAGTAAATACTACAGAAAAACAAATGTAATTTCTACATTAAATAATTTAGTTCAGCCAAGAATTTAAAAAAAAGAAGAAAAAAAAGAAAAAAAGAAGTAAATTCAATATTAGTACTCAATTTAAGCATGTAGAATTTAAAGTTTGAACTTATAAGTATATTTTACTTGGAATTATTTGTTATTTTTACAAAGATTGTTTAAGTAAATATCAACGTCATGATCCCGTTGTTCCCATCATGCACTTGAACATGAATAATTAATGAGGTAATTTTTTGCTGTTTTCGAGATGTATTTACACTGTTTTATGGTTGCTTTTGACCCATTCATACTCAAAACACTATTCAATGATTGCCACCGTCAACGTGTATCATGTGCCAAGTATTCAGGTCTCTGTGTTCATTGAGTTAGTAACTATATTGAGTCAACATATTACCTTAAAAAGAATAACGAGCTGTATACTTGCTTACATACGTGATTGTAACTTAACCACATGCTTTATAGGCATTTTTTTTTTTTCCAGTGCTATGTCGTTTGACTAAAGTTTACAATCCGTGACTGAGTGAAATGTACTAAAATACAAAATTCTAAAATAATTCAGTAGAAATTACTCAAACTTTACCTGGCCGCGTAAAATTGACTTATTTCCTTTGTTAATTTTACATAACTTAGTTAAGTAGATTTTACTTAATTCCATATTTAAATTTTACTTAAAAAATATGCGTGCAAAAACTTGCAAAATAGTAAATTTAACTTCTTGGTTTTTTTCAGTGTATTACGAGGTTGTTAATCAATGGTGTATGCTTTTGTTGAAGCTATCAGACCACATTGTTTCTGGTTATTTTTTAAATGTTTGTGTTTAACAGTGGTGAAAATCTACATTACCCATGATTCTGTCATCTCCATCCATCAGAGAACTAAAACAAGCAAACCACAGCAAAAGAATTCTTATCTACATCTAATCAACATCTTTAAATCAATACTTTTATATTTCCTCCATCTTTTTTAATTTGATGTCATTCTGTAAGACTTCTGTACAGAACCTCAGACACTTTGATCTTCTGAGACAGACAATACACACAGTGTATTAACATACAGACATCTCACTGAGAGAATATGCGGGAAAACGTCTCTCTCACCTATGCATTAGTTCCTTCTCATCTGCTTCCTTCCCGTTCCCCATCCTCCCGCCACTTAGCTCACTCAGAATGGTAAATAGTATAATATAATGTTCTACATGAATGCAAGTATTATTAACAGTCATGTTTGTTATCATTTGAACGGTCTCTATGCGTCTGGTACAATGATCTCCATCTTACAAGTACAAGACTAAAAGGTAATACAGATCTTAAGAGTTTAGAGATAAGTTGATTACTGTTAAGGGTGTTTCATTTCCCAGTGCCTTTCATGCAAATTACTATCTGTCCCTAAATGATGTTAACACGTCTGGGCCTTAATCAATGCAAATGCTAATTGTTAGTTCTTGTTTGCATTTAGAGGATGTTTGTCTTGGTCTTAAGTACTTAAGGAAATGTTGCAAGAGGATCAGGCGATTCTGTAGCCTGAGTAGTGCCCGTAGTGTGTCCATACACTCCATACTATGTATGTCAGATATGCATCTTTTACTCTTCGATTTATCTTTCAGAATCTGGTGTCTTGTATTGATTATCTTTGAATTGACTATGTAATTGGCATAATACATTTTACCTGACTAATAATAAATTGTTACATTTGAATTGATTCCATTTACTTTGAAATTATTAACTCTAGTAGATTATGTTGTATCCTTGTTACCGCATTTCTGCGTCAGGTTAGTAACAGACTAAAATCCAGTTGAGATGAAGCATAGGGCACGCCAACTGGATTTTTAGAGATCCGGCTAACACTTGGTATTAGTTCAAGTGTACTTAGACTGTAAGGGCTTGAAGGGAATTTCCATTTAGGTCAACTGGATGTTGTTCGACCAACCTAAATAGGGTGAGCCTAACCTCTGTTTATTGTAATATTACTCTAGCTATGTGTACATGGTAAACCATGGCATGACCATAATAAAGTAATGTGGTCGTGACCTCTGACTAGAGATAATGTTGCTTTATTCAAGTATGTACAGATCTACGGAGACTAATAGAAGCACTTTTAGAGTGAGCAATCCAAAGTATTAAGGCCCATTCACACCAAGACCGATAACTATAAAGATAAGGATAAAGATAAAGATAGAGTTCTAAAAATCGTCCTCAATATTAAAGAATAGTCCACTCCACACCACAACTATAACTATAAAGGCACAGAGAAACGATATCGTTTGAATCACTTTCAGAACGATTTTTTCCAGCTGATGAACGATACAAACATCCAATCAGAATCCATCCTGCTATCACAAGCTTGAGAATTTAAAGCGGCAGACACATGTGCGCTTAGAATAAACAGACAATATCGTCTAAATATATGAATAATTTATCTTTTGATCCGATTTTCAAATACTTTTTTGTTTCAAATCAAAATTTGTAACCTCTTGATTTATCTCATAACTGGTTAGTTTGGTACATGGCTTATAACTCTTAAGTCATAAGTCTTCGCAACCAGCATTACTAAAAAGTGGGCACTGTTGCACTTTTGTTAATTAGCAAATTCATTCGAATTGTTTGTGACTGTGTTGCATTATACATTGCATTTCTGCTTTTACTGTGGACTTTTAGGAATTGTGACCTAGTCAGGACAACTGGAGTTAAGAGAAATCTTGAAATAACGATGGAGGAAAATGTTAAAGGACTTACCACATCATCTGGGTCACAGTGGTCTATGGGTCGATGAGAAGTGTTAACATCTCCCAATACAATCACGTGACTGAAGAGTGACAGAGGAATGGGTTAATCAAACAAATAGACATTTCAGATCTTTTTTGTAAGATCTCTCTCACCTCCCTGAGCTCAAGATGGCTTCAGCTCTGCACTGGAGGAGCTGGTAAAACTGGAGCTTGTATTGTTTTCTCTCAGGTTTGTCTGGATCAGCTCGGGGACAATAAACATTGATAACGGTCAGCTTCTGTGGTCCATCTTTGCCACTGAGGATAATAAAAAATGTGAAAACAACATTCACAACATGTTAGGCATACTAGTAAATGTCCAAAGGTTAAGATCCTTAAACTTACATGAAGTGATGCTGAGTGATAAAAGCCCTTCCTTCATTGTCCAGCGCCAGTAGCTCCTCACTGGACAACTCAAACTGGTCACCATAGCAACCAACAGCCTCTCCCTGATTGGCCAGCAGACCTGTCAATCCTTCCTCAGCCAGGAATGGAGTAGCGGTATCCTTACAGTAGGTCGCTACACCTGGTCATGGAGAAAATCAGGTTGCTCATTACAGGCAGTGGTTGTAAAAACAAGGCTACGTTTATTTGAAAAAATTAAAAATATGGACATGAATCCGGTCTTTAAAACATTCCAGTTTTTATTTAGAGTCACTTTACTGTTGTTTAATGGTTCTGTATGCTGCTTTACCCGAGTATCCACTTCGTCCTCGGCTAAAACTAAAGTATGAATTGTAGCCATCAACAATTGCGGTCTTCTCATCCAACAGGTCACCTGAAAAAAAAAAAAAAAAAAAAAAAAGGAATGCTGGGCTGTTAAAGTTATTACATTTTTTTCTAAATAGGGCACATGTGCTTTATCAACCTATTAAAATTCCCGCGTTTCTTTAAAACACTTACGGGTAACTTTAGTCTCTTGGACGCAAATTATATCAGCATCGAATGAATCCAAAATTTTCTTGATGCCATTTTTAAACGTTCGTATGCCGTTTATATTCCATGTTACAATCTTCATGTTTATCTGTCAAAAAACGTCGGACGATTCAAGCTGAATGCATGTGTGAAGTAACTTACTGACCTTATTTTTATCCGTCTCAAAGGTTTTCAAAATAAAAGTCTTTACACCTGCGATTTATTCAAAATACTGCTGGTCTAACTATGGCCCTGTAACCAGTATGCAGTTTTCCACAATGCATTTTAGTATCTTGTATAATGTATTTTAAAGATTAATTTTTTTTGTACAGAACCACTTTTAAAAGAAACAAATATACAGAAGCCACAAGTACATTTGATAACCACAATACATTCATGCAGAAATTTTAAAATATAAAATTTTTTATTAGTGTTACAAATCCTTTAAAATGGATTACATTTAGTTACATTCATTTTTTTCTAACTTGATTTTTTTGTTTTTCTAATTGATTACCAACAAATTAAATCAAGGCAGAAAATATGTATATGTTCTTAAAATGTTCATCAAATTACAATTTCATATTACAAAATAAAATTTGTTAAATGTTTTATTATTTACTGATTATTATTTCATTCATGGTGCCTATATTTATTTTGACTAAATAGTAGCTCATATAGTATATTAATTAACTGTCTGTGCTCATGTTTTCTTAAATATCTGACTGCAAGGACATAATTATCTTTAAGATATAGAATAGATTGCAAGAAAACATACAGCATGTTTAGTAACTCAAGCCCTGTTTTGGCCCCAGTATAAGTCAAATGTAAACATGTTTACTCAAATTCAAAATAATTAGCTTCCAAAAAAAAAAAAAAAAAATGTTTAGGGAATTTATGTACTGCACTGTAGACAAACACACATACCAACATCTACAGCCGAAGTCTGTTATCAGTCTTGATCTGAATGTTTACTGAAGGGAAGGGTTTGTACTTGTTCAGCTAAGTCAAGGATGACAAGAAGACTTTTCCATGTACACCAGGACAACATATATCGAACTGCCTCTTATCTAAGTGCTTGGATTTTACTACAAGTCAGCTGAAGAAATTTAGGAATTTTCCGATCATCAAGACAGGTACAGTACACACCCTCCATAAAATCAGAATCTAATTTTATGAACTCACCCATCTATACAACCTCATACGATAGTATATAATTTACTTGCTAAAAATAGTCAAAATGTTATATTACAACATTGGCTTACTTAATGTTCATATTACTTTTTTTTTTCTACATAAACCAGTGATCAGTTGTTCATTATTGAGTGAATACAACTTGGGAGTGAATATTTATTATGGAGTGAACGAGTAATTTTATTGGATTGACATTTTCTTGAGAATGTGGCATTTTAGGCTTACAGAAAGGCTTAGACAGAAGAAACAAACATCTGATTTATTTTTCTTTTAGAATGGAAGTAAAGGTGTATGTCGAAGGAGTCCAGCGCATAGTTTGTGGAGTCACTGACAAAACAACATGTCAGGAGGTGGTCATCGCTTTAGCACAGGCACTTGGTAAGTAAATGTCTGGGCCAACATCTTGGAGCTAATTATTTCATGAAACAACTGTCAAAAACATGAACATGAAGAAACTATACTATTAGTCTGCAAGCATTTGCTGGAAATACTGAACATTCATAAGGTCAATGCTCTTAAAGGCCTAAAAGCACAGTTCACCCCAAAATAAAAATTCTGCCATGATATACTCAACCTCATGTTGTCCCAAACCTGTACAACTTTATTTATTCTGTGGAACATATCAGAAGATATTTTGAAAAATGTGACCCTGGACCACAAAACCAGTCATAAGGGTCCATTTTTCAAAATTGAGATTTATACATCATCTGAAAGCTGAATAAATAAGTTTGTTAGGATAGGACAATATTTGGCTGAGATACAACTATTTGAATATCTGGAATCTGAGCAAAAAAAATCAAAATACTGAGAAAATTGCCTTTAAAGTTGTTCAAATTAAGTTCTTATGCATATTACTAATCAAAAATTAAGTTTTAATATATTTACGTTAGGACATTTACAAAATATCTTCATGGAACATGATCTTTACTTAATATCCTGATGATTTTTGGCATAAAAGAAAAATAGATAATTTTGACCCATACAGTGTATTTTTGGCTATTGCTACAAACATACCCCAGCAACTTAAGACTGGTTTTGTGGTCTAGGGTCACAAATGTCTGTTTTTTGTCCAAACCATGGAAGTCAAAGTTGTTTTGGACCACACTGACTTCCATTATATGGACAAAAACAGTTCATATCAAAATATCTTTGTGTTAGGACAATTTTGGAACAAAAGAAGGATGAGTAAAACTGTGTTATAGTTAATGTTTTGATTAAAAAAAAGTAATAATAATAATAATAATAATGTTCTGACTCTCCAAACAGCCAAATCCCTGACAATACTAAAGAAATAGCTTATTATAGCTTGTACTATTCTGGACAATGTTTGAAATTTTGTATTGCTAGCCCTTCTTGTGTTATATTGCCTCGTTAAGATGAATTGCTGAAGTCGCTTTGGATAAAAGCATCTGTGTTTGTCCCAAAAATATCACTTTTAATATTGTTCTCCCTTAGGTCGCACTGGTCGATACACTCTGAGAGAAAAATTCAAAGAATATGAACGTAATGTGACTCCAGATGAGCGTCTCTTGGAGTCCTTGGAGAAATATGGTGAGCAAGCTAAGGAGGTGCAGCTCACTTTGAAGCATATCGGTCCATCCCTCGGGGAAGAAACAAACCAGCCCAAAGCCCAAATGAGGCGAACGGAGGGGATAGGGAGAGCACGGAGAGCCAGCGGGGCAATCGCCCTACACCGCCAGAGCCTCCCACCGCTGTCACGCCTCTGCCTCCACTCCGAGCCACCGCCCGAGGAACCAAAGAGACCCAAGCGGAAGTCGCTAACGCTAATGGAGGAAGCATGGGGTTGGCTGGAAAACTTGGGCAGAGGCGGGAAGCAGCAATCAGGACAAGATAAGGGGAAAGACAAGGAGGGCAATAAAGGAAATGGGCACTCAGATAACACAGCCAAAAGTTCCCTGGACTCTGGGACGCCGCAGGCAAGAGACAAAAAAGACAAAAATAGAGTCACACCACATCAGCCTTTGATCAGTTGCCTTGGGAACCGTGGGAGATGCACTGATGAGAGTGCTGTATGTGAGAGACGAGAGGAAGAGGAACAGAAAGGCTCAGAGGAGGACCTGAAAACCCACAATCCAGTGGTCCATCAAGTGACCAAGAGTGAGGAGATTGTAGAGTTAAGAAGACTAGCTGTCCAACAGCAGGCAAGTCTGCAAGAACTAAAGCACAAAATTGAGTCAACAGACCAAATGATCCTTGAGCTTGAGCAGCAGCAAGCTGCCAGGGAGTTTTCCGAGTCACTGCCGGAAGAAGAGGAGCAGCTCAAGTTCTGGCTCAATGAGCTCAAGGCGGAGGAAGTCTTTGAGAGAGACCTTCAGAGGCAATTCCTTCAGATAAAAGAAGAAGCTACTGAGTGCAAGGCTAAGCTGGAAGAGTACAAACAGAAACTGCAAGTGATGGACTTGAGAAACTCCCAGCAGCAAACAGGTCATGAAGACGTCACAGGAGAGAATATCCAAGCAGATGAGACAAAACCTGCCCAAACAAGTGTCAAAAAAATGCAGATCTCAGCAGACGGATCATGTGGAGATGGTGGATCAAAAAGGGTGGTGACAACGCTCGAGTCCAAACTCCCATATGTGCTTGTTTCAGCAAACCAGATATCAAATCCTCCTCTAAGTGGACCAGAAGACCTGAGGGAATGGTGGATGCGATGGTCTCAGAGCCAGAATTCAACATCAGTGACAAAACATAAGATGGTTCACCGCTCTGAAATCACCATACAGTTGGGAAGCACCAGAGTTTAAACACTATGAAACTTCTAAACCCCCTTTCTTCTAGGTTTCATGGATACCTCATTTAAAATTGTGCAAAGGCATCAAAATTATGTTTAAAGGTTCTGTACAGTGCTTTGCTCATAAAAAATTAAACATAATACACCTTTGATTCTCATAAAATGTTTATTTCAATTGTTTCATTCAAGACCATTAACAAAAGCATATAGTAGAACCTTAGGGTTCAACACAAACCCAGGGTGCTCCAGAGAATATTCATGAGAGTAATTGCTCCATTTGTCATAAGAAGCACTGCAAATAGCCTCTATCCACGTAATCAAATTTCTTTGCACGTTTTTAAATTTTACTCATTACACTTCCCCCATTTCTCATGTCCTGCATACATTTGCTCGTTTTATTCAGGTTTTCAAAAGGTCCACCCAAGTAAAAGCACACATTACATAGAGTATATTTCAACCCACAAGTATGGGGGGGGGGAAGAGAGAGATGCACACCAGTATTCTCTACTTGGGGGGACAAAACAAAAGAGAGCCACCCTACAATTGCTCTTATACTTTGGTGGCTGTTTGAGGATAGAGACACCAATTTTTTTTCTTTGAATTTTTTTGTTTTGTTTGTTTTGAGGCACCTTTTTCTTTATTAATTTATTCATTAGCAGACATTAAGTAGAACTCAAAGGAAAAAAGAAAAGTACATGTGCAAAGAAAAAGAGCTATATAAAAAGGACCGCAGGCTACAAGATGCCACTAGGAATTCTGCACTTGCCCATAAACAGATTGAGTTTATGAAATCAAAACAGGAATTAAAATAAAGGCTCTTGAAAAAGAACAAGCCCATTTAATTTGAAAATCAAAAATAGTAAATTTACACATCAAAAACCATACACAAGCGGGTTCTGAGCACAGAGAAAATTTATTAAGTTCTTAGATCCATGTTAAAACCTATGGAATTGGTATGGAAAACGTGAGTGAAAAGAACTTTAAAGTCATTTTATTTCTCAGCAGAAAGAGCCCAGCAATTTCTCGGCTTCACCTGGGTGAGAAACTCAACATGGGAAGAATTCAAGTGATACAGGAAGAATAAAGTATATATAACGGAGGTCAAAATACAGACAGGCAAAGCTACTCTAAAACAATAACTCGCTCACACAGCAGCAGGTGCAGAATTCCTGGCATTTCAATTTCAGCAGAAACAAAAAACGGGTCAAAAAGTGCCCACATCTCAATCTAAAGATGTGAGAACTACAAACCCCTTATTTCCCCTCAGATCCTCTGCATAACCTTACAAGTTTACATGTGATGCATACCACACACACACGCGCGCTCATACAACACGAGGGGTTTTGCTCAAATTACAACCACACAAAAACGTCACACATACAATGAAGACAATGAGATGACGATTTTTTTTTTGCAAGGGATCCTGTGACAAAGGAAGGGAATTGTGTGTGCTAATTTTCAAGTCTTGATGTGTTTGTTACTCTGTGAATTGTGTTTATGGGTGAGAGAGAAAATGAGAGCAAACTAAACAGACACACAAATCCCTTCTTCTACCCTCTGTCTGATTGCTTTTCTTCAAGGTGTTTCTTCCATAGTGAGGAGGAGTAAGAGGGGTGAACAGTACTCAGTCAGTAACACCAGGTTGGCGGGATTTCCTCTCTACATTGAAGCCCTGAAGGAACAAAACGGGTCAATATCAAGATGTCACAATTGTTTTAGGCAAGTTTCATATCTGAACTTATCCTGGACTGCAGTATTAGAAGCAAGAATGTGTTTACTTAAATGTTTTCCAAAAACCCACAAAAAGTTAGTTTTTGATTTAGACTCAACAATTAAGTAGTAGTAAACAGAAAAGCAGTTTATTTGTACCTTTGAATTGTCTGGGCCACGAGGCTGTCTGATAATAACAAGACGGGGGGCGTTGGTGTCATCAAGAGTGATGCTCTTCAAGCGATTGACCAGTCTGTCAGGTCGAGGTGTTGCTACTGGTTTTGGACCCTCACTGTGTAATTAAACAAAACAAAACAAATCTGATTAGATTAATTAAAAAGCCAATATAAATTTAAATATTTATCAGCTCATTAAAATTTCACACGTGACTCAGATTCAAACCCAACAGTCTTACCTGACTCTACGAACATTGCAGGCACTGCATTTGCCCGTGCGTTGGTTCAGGATAACCGAAAACTCCACTTCATCACCAGCCTGGAGCTCCAGACCATCCTGTACCTCCTTGACATGGAAAAACAGCTTCTTGCTCTCTCCAACTTCGTATGTGATGAAACCAAACTGGGGATGGGGGAGGAGAGACTACTTTTAGCCAGTGTCTCAAGTTAAAAACTTCTCACTTTCTTGCATCAGTAAGTTTACCTGATCTTTGACGCACTCCACCAGGGCTCTACGCTGAGGCACAATATTGCAGGCCATCTTTTGTCCTGTCTGGGCCACTGTACACAACTGAAACTTCACCATCTCGCCCTTTTGCAGACAGTCACCTTTATTGGCCATACCAACGATGCCGAATGGATAACTTTGACCCTTGCTGGCTGCTATTGAAATGTTTGAGCAGATAACAGTAGTTAATTAAAAATGAGGGGAGTTCATTTTGTAATCTAACATGATTACAAAATGCTCTAGATGGATTTTAAAAGGACCACACGCACAATAACAGCTTGTATCACTCACCTTCCTCTGTGATCTCAATAAGGCCTTGATAATCAGTCTGAGAAGGGTCCACACTGCGCAAGGGCCGAACCACTTTCCCCAGGAACACTGTATTACTCACATCCTCTCCTACACCATTCACTGACAGACACACAGAGTTGTGTTATTTGCGTGAAACAAATTAATTTATTATTGCGAAACCAATAAAAAGTCTCTGCAACATACCAGCTGCAACTTTGGTGACCTTCTCAGCACTGATTTTGTTTCCTTTGCCCTTGGATAGAGTGTACTCCACTGTATCTCCCAGGTCCATGTTATCCACATCCCCACATACCTCACTGCACACAATTCAGATTAAGCAACGACAATCAAACAATTAGAAAAAACCATCAAGGAGAAACATTAATTACCTGTAGTGGAAGAAAATCTCCTGATCATGATTGGCTGTTTCTATGAAGCCAAAGTTATCCTTCAGTGTTGCTATGTATCCCAGAAGCCTCTTGGTGCCAACAGCACGATTAAGGATCTTGAGGGACACAGCGCTTTGCTGTCCGGTGCGTTTCACCTCACTGATTGAGAACTCCACCTAGTGGAGACATGAGGGTTTACTTTACAACAAACCATCCAGGTGAAAAACTACTTTATTAGTCAAAGGAGAAATTCAGCAAGCACAAATAACACTGAGCCACAGTGCCAGTCTAATGTACCTTGTCTCCAACCTGTGGGTAAGCACCTCCCTCCAGGTCTTTAATATAGTAGGTAAGAGTGTTCTTCACTCCACTGTCTTCATACACAATCAAGCCTTCCTCTGCATCCTGGTGACGACACAAATACACACATTCACATAAGGACCAACAACACTTAACAACATATCCAGAACCGAGATGGAACTCCGACTCATAAGGGCTTTTCACACTTGAACTTGTTAACCCTGGGTCATCCTAAACCCCGGATAAACGGAATCCTGGGTTATATGTAATCACGGTTCACACTGCTCATACTATACCTGGGGTTAACTTAATCCTGGGTATCCATTAACAGACGTTTCACACAGTACATTCCAAAACCCCCGGGTTAACGTTCTTATTTGCATATTTGAGTTGTCACAGTCACTGATTGGACGAACAGCAGGCAACCCGTTTACACAGCTTTTCCCGCATCTTGCCAGTAAAAAAAAATAAGTTGTCGCTGCGTTGGTCTTTGTGCGTCTCATGAGGCTTAAAACGGCTAAAAGGCAAGAAAAAGAGACAAACCTCATCACTCCAGTTCACACGCTTTCAGTCTTTCGACATTTCTTACTTTTCTCTCGCCGGCAGCTGTTTACACAACACGCGTTTCCTGTTACTGACATGACATGTGCCTCGCTGCTCAATTTCTGATTGGCTGTCTGTTGCCAAACGTCCAGCAGCAACAAGCAAACACTGCTTCGTTTCACACTGAACAAACTTAACACCGCAAATGTGGTGCTAACCCAGCAGGGTTTCATAACACCGGGTAAAAAGCGGCGCTAACACCGCTTTTAAGAATCGTTTCTTTACCCGGGGGTTAAAAGCATTGTTTAGAACGATGATAACCCGGGGTTAAGCGCACTGTGAAAAGCCCTATATAGACTCATGAAATGAACACTCAGGCTGTATGTCAAACTTTTGATAAAGAAAATACTACTGAGTGCACCTTCAAGATTGATTAAAGGGGTCATCGGATGCCCTTTTTGCACAAGTTGAGATGATTCTTTAGGGTCTTAATTAAGTCTATAACATACTTTGGTTAAACTTTTTCCGTAGTGTAAAAAATACCTTTTTAAACCTGTCAAAATCAGCTATGTTTTTAGGAAGCTATTATAGTCCGTGTTGCTTTAAATGCTAATGAACTCTGCTGACCCCGCCCCTCTCTTCCATGGAGTGATGAGCAGACTGTAAACTTCAGCTGCGATACTGGCTAACTAGCACATTATTAGGAAAGGCGATCTGCAAAGATTCATAAAAAAACCCTTATACTCACTTCTGTAGGTGAGGATGGATCACGAATGATTCGCACGAATATTGGGTATCGGCGCATTCACTTCAAAGTGAAAGTAACATTAATCCTCTGCGTCTTCAGCGGCTCAGATGTTGGGAGTAAATGACGACTGCTAGATTCATTACTACATCCAACAACAAAGCACTTAAATCACTTAATCGGAGACATCTCGTCTTCCCTGCACCCGAGTCGACACAGTGGCAGTCAGACCGGGTCTAAGGTAAAATGGTCTTGTCAATCAACTATCGTGGGAGCGGTCTGTACAGAACTACGTAATTCTGACAGGAACCTCAGAACAGCCTGATTTGAGAAAGGGGATTTAAAAAAAAAAAAAAAAAAAACAAACACACTGGGTGGATTTTTATCATTATAGGATGAATGTGTACACACACTTCCAACACATTTATGTTCAAACAACTTAAAGTGAATTTTGCATCCGATGACCCCTTTAAGTACAGAAATTAGCCCTAGTTGTGAACTAAATTATTATTTTTTTGATTAGTGTCAGTGCTGAAAGCCAGTTTCAACATCAGACTGCAGATACTTGAGGACCATGTAAACAAGATTGTGTCTCTGGATATCAGCAGCCATAATTTAAAACTCCTAGCTTTGCCTTAAAGAATAAACATCCAAAAAGATGCAAAGCATGGGGGAAATGTGTATTTCACAAAATGAGTAAATAAAGAAACTCAAAACATCTAACGCTTCACAATATTTAGCCATCATGCACACACTAACACAAGGGGTAAAACTGCTCTCATACAGTTTGTCACCCACTGTTTGGTACACATTTGTGCCATGGTTAAAATGTGTATGAACGATGTTGTTTCCATTTTAAAAATTAATTGCGTGAGTGACACAGAAACCGAACCGTTATACCCCTCATACAAGAATGCACACACTGAGTGGTACAGCTTGGCTGAGTTGGTATGGTTATGAGGTTAACATGTCTGTATGATTTAATACTATTAAATCAATCTCAGCTCATGCCCACAGACCTCATAACCAAACAAACAGTCATGGACATACGGATCAAACTGACCTTTTCAACTTTACCCTTAAAAAAGAGAAATACGGAGGATTAGACATCCGTGACTTAATTTACCCAGTCATAAAATGTTTGAATTGGAGGTGAATCAAATTAAAGATAAAACTTTTACTACTCAGTTACAGTAAGTAAAATCTCATCCTGGGTACTTGAACAATTTGCCCCCAATACGTTTAAGATCATGTTGTCAGAAGTTCTAGCAGTCTACACTGTGGAGGAAAGGCAGCATGCAGAAAACAGCAGCCTACCTTGTCTTTTTTCTAATGAAGACGAGCATGGTTCAAATAAAACAAATAAAAAAAAATAAAAATAAAAAAAGGAACAAAAAGACAATAGAAGGTCAGACAAAAGATAGTAGTATTTTACTACTGCATTTTGTGCTTGCGTCAATTAAGAGGGAGACAAGCAGATACAGGATATAAAAGTTTGGAAAGCAGAATTAAAAACAAAAATACTAAACTCCATTTTCAAAGTCCCTCTTTATAATTATGACTGATGGTTCTACACCAAATCTCCACAGATGTGCACTTCAAGGACTCTTAAGAAGAAACCTTAAAATCAATGCATATACACTACCTTTCAAAAGTTTGGGGTCATTACAATTTTCTTTATTCAGCAAGGACACACTAATTTGATCAAATGACAGTAAAAACAATGTTACGAAATATTTATATAAATGCTGTTCTATTGAGCTTTCTATTCAAAGAATCCTGAAAAAAGTATCACCATTTCCACAAATATATTAAGTAGTACAATTAATGTCAGCATTAATTAGAAATGTTTCATAAGCATCAAATCAGTATATTAGAATCATTTCTGAAGAATCGTTGACTCTGAAGTCTATAGTAATGGCTGCTGAAAATTTAGTTTTGCCATCACAGAAATAAAATTACTTTAACAAAATAAGTTATTTTAAATTGTAACAATTTCACAATATTACAATTTTACTGTGTTTTGGATCAAATAAATGCAGCCTTGGTGAGCATAAACTTCAAAACCACCTTGCCAACCCCAAACATTTGAACAGCAGTGTAGATACAGGAAGTCAAGAGTTAGTCTACCTTCTCTTTGCCCTTGCTGGGGCTGGAGTTCTTGTTGGTAGTAACAGGCACAGCTTCTTTCTCCACCACCCCCACAAAACGCAGCTCAGATTGAGTGTGGAACGACACTGTGCCCTTGGGCAGCTTTTTGATCCGCACGGCATGGTTCCTTTGGGCTGACAGCATGTCCTGAGAGAGGAAAGAGGGGATGTTTTAAAGCTAGTCAACGTACCACAATTACAATTTATATTTGTTTCTGCTTTGAGTACAGTTAAAGCAGTGGACCAATCTGGGTTTTTCAACAGCTGATTCTTATATCCAGCGAACAAGATGGCCGACTGACGATGAACGGTCTAATATAGTCCATCACAAAAAACAAAAACAGGAACATAAAAGTGGTTCAGGTGTTGTGATATCTCGGAACTCACAGGGACAACAGTGAATTCCACTTCATCAGAAATGTGCAGTTGGCTATCTTCTAAAACCTCGCTGAAATGGAAGAACATTCGGGCATCACGGTCCACACATTTGATGAATCCAAAACCATCACGCATGGCAGCTATCACACCCTGCACAAAAAGACAAGGAGAGAGACAAAGCCAACATTAGCACAAAGTAAAACAACCTTGCAAGTAACCACAGGGACAAAGTTCTACAGTCGCACCATTTCACGGGTCTCCTTTGTGAAATGGAAGGTGTCAGGGAGTATGTCGATATTTGTCGCTCTCTCCAGTTTGTCCCGACGGTCAGTGGATATATTGAACTGGACATGGTCGCCCTCCAGCAGCGTCACTTTGGACTTGGTGTCCTTCTCCCCAAATAGCAGCTCTTTGTCAGTGAAATTAATTCTGGCACTGATTCGCCCAGGCAGCGGGTCGTTCTGAGAGAGACAGATGGAGTCTTATTCGATTTAACATGCAAGCAGAATCTATATGGTAATGTTATTGAGGGAGTCTGGGAAGACTATTGGCAAGAGCTGATTCACAAACCTGATTCTTGGTGGGGACCTTGGGAATAACCTTGGTGACAGTGCCTTCGAAAGTCTCAATACTGATGTCCTCAAATATAACAGTGCCCTGAGGCAACAGTCTCACATCTGTGGCCACTTCCTTGCCCTATGAGACACACAGAAACAACCTCAAAGCTGTTTGAAATGGCAATACATCTCACAACTAGTTATTTCACTCAGTGTTTGAATGCAAAATCTTCTGCATCTTACAAGTATTATTTACTAATCAAAGACCAAAAGAACATCAGTAAAAATTAAAACATTGCTCACGTTTCTTTCTTTAATGGTGAATTCCACATCATCTCCAGCTTGCAGAGCCTCCAGATCTCCTTTAAACTCACTGTAGTGGAAGAAGATCTCCTTCACAACATCCCCTCGTTCAATGAATCCAAAGGCCTCCTGCAAGACAATTAAATTTGAAACGAGCAAAACTTCAACAAAAAGTATATTATTTAACAAAAAGTATAAATGTAATTTTGAATTTTAGGATTGTACAGTCGAGATTGGCAGATACAGTTCTGAATTACAAGTTATTGCAATGTTCAAATTCAAAGATTTGAAAATAAACCATTTAGCATTGTTATGTCGTTGAACCTACACAACTTCCTTTGACTATTCTAGCAGAATGTTAAGATAAGAGAAGTCTTTTGCCATTCTCCTTCCCACCAGAGGGCAGGAGATCACCATTCCTCAGTATAGTCTACAAAAAAAAGCAGCTACTACAAACTCATCTTTGAATAAGACCCTTACCTTGGTAGCACAAACAACTCCCTGACATCTTGACTGTTTCTTCTTTACCAATACAATGTTGTGAGCACTAACAGCACCAGTACTGAAACAAAAAAAAAACCATTTCAACATCCAAAAACTGTTCCTCATTTGAAATGATACCCATTTCAATCAGACATTAAATCCACTTACTGCTTGTTGGTCTCCATGTAAAAACTGACTTTATCTCCAGTATCTAAAGTAACGTTTCCTTCAACATCCTCAGGGGTGTAGGTCAAATAAAACACTTCCTGTGAGAAGATTCAAACCACAAACACATTCAGAAACAGCAACTGGCCCCAGTGTGCGCCATATAAAGACTAGTTTATGAATCACAGAACTGTTATTCACTCAGCTTTTCTTTTTGCTTGCTAAGTTGTATCTGTGCCAAAATGGTCTCAAAAGGGGGGGAAACAAGACAAGCAAAACTCTGCAAATGAGAATAAATGACACTCACTCCATTCCTCTCATAACACACACTGCCTGTGGGCACTTGGCCAGGTGCGGACTTCCCGTCCAAGTGAGAAGGGATAGCTGACACTACCTGGAAAAAGGGGACGTGCAAACAGACAAGACGGGTTAGAGGCTGCATTGGTGAGAGACAGGATCAACTAACCATTTTTAAATGCTAAAGAGGAAGTCCCTGAACACAGATGTGCAACATGTTCTGAACTAAAAGACAGACTAAATAAAACCATTAAAAGAAACATTCATATTTAACTTGTACATCTGAGTTCAAGGAACCAGTCAAAAAATTTATATTTAAGTACATGAATGACAGACTTCATATTGAGGACAAATCAAGATTTGTTTCTCTCATAACTGTATATTAAATGAAGATGAAAAGTTCTCCCAACAAGACCACAAATCACAAAGACAAATCAAGCTCATTGTGAACCCACAAAAGCAAAGAATTAGCATCAGGTCAGTTAATAAGATTGCTATGTAACTCTTAATAACAGAAACCAGTAATTTATGCATTTTCCAGGTCAATATGGATTAAAAATGAGCTCGAAACTCCAACAATGATGGACATTAATGGGACAAGGACAATAAAACACGAAAGTAAAATGTGTTCCTTAACTGGATGAATAAAACCATGCAGCACAGTTAAAGGAGAGGCGTGCAAGTCAGGCCCCACCTGCCCAGAAATTCGCTCTTCTGGCAACATTTCTGCCTTGATTTTTACCAGCTTCACCGCAATTGGTTTGCCAGTGCGTCTATCAGACGACACCTCAAACTCCACATCGTCTGAAAAATGGCAGAATAGACAAAACATGGAAGTCAGTTCCTGCATTAGGATACATGTTAAAAGCAATGCACTAAATATTTACTGCATATATTTTTGGCATCAAGGTTCCTATTAGGTCTTGTCATTATTGAATATTGACAAGACATTTGTTATGTTTTTACTGGCGATTTGTATACTGCAATTAATTCGATCAATTGTTGTATTTCAGCCATAAGCTTCCCTAAAGAAGCACCAACTCACAAGTATGAGATGGTTAAAATGGAGATAAGAGTCTCAACTTTCAGTAGCAAAAAATGGCATTAGATTGGGTAAGTTTAATTTCCTTGAAACAATTAAAACAATGTTTTAGCCATTTGAAATTGCGCAATTCAAAATTCTGGTTCAATGACTTGTCTGGATCAGAAACATTTAATGATTTGTTGGTACCAAAGCTTGACCAAAAAGGTACTTTTTTTAGTTACACTGTTCAGCCTTAGTTCCTGTTATTTCCCCCACCCCATCTGGCTCATACCTCCAATCTTTAGCTCTTGCAGGTTGCCGCTGTACTGAGAGCAGTGGAAGAAGAGGCGGGCTTGTCTCTCAGAGCACTGAATGAAGCCATATGATGCTAGCAGCTTTTCAACCACTCCTGTCTCACGAATTCCCATGCCCGTTCCATTGGCAAAGCCACCATGGCCATTATTATGCAGCAGACTGGGGTCAAAACTCATCTATGGGACAATAAGACATAGGATGAGTTAAAAATGAACTTGCTCAGTTTTCAACCTTCAGCATTCTCCACACATCCGACTGCTCCACAACAGATCAGAACACAAGTGTGGGAAATGGTAAAATGGGATGAAATAGGATTTAAAATGCTGCAAGTATTTGCATTTATGGAGAAAAAAAAAAAATAAAGAGGGGAAACATTGTCCCAGTAATTTGTTGTGGCATGTAGGTTTAAGTTTCTCTTCTCCGTTTGGTCTGCTTGAACTGGCTCCCTGATCAAGTACATCAAAGTGACCAGGATAAATCTGCTGTATCTGCACAATACCAAAGAACACACGAATGCAAGTATCATCTGTTATATATTAAACCTAGAAATTAAAATTAAAGTTCATGCATTTAATCCACTCCACACTGACTTAATTATATATTAGAGTAGACACACAAACAAACACCACACTCAAAGTTAGGACTAGGTCTTTTTGTAGAACTTCACCCACAAATCAAGTGAACTGTATGTGAACGGTTGGCAGGCATGTTGTCAAAAGTTAGACAATCAAAAATGGATTTTACGGACAAAAAACCCCTGCAAAGCCAAAAGCTATACAACTTCTAAACTTAAAGCATGCAGTTACAGTGTCAGGTATTCTTTGCCAGTGATGACCAAATGATGATCAAGCCGGCACAGACTGTCCCATCATGCCCACTTACGGATCGCTGATATAAGGGGGTCCGCTTTAGCTTTTTGCCCCCTGATGCACGAGAGACATGGCATGAGACTGAAGCGGAGCGGGGGATTGGCTGGCTTGAGGAAGAAGGGGTGGGGGCAGCAACAGGGGTATCAGAGGCCTCCATCTTCAGGTGAAGGTAAGGGGTGGTAGGACACTGAAGGCAATAAAGGGGGTATTTAAAATAAATAAGAACACTACCTAAATGAAGGATCACCAAACAGGAAGAACCAAGAGATGGTATCAAAAACAACCCTTCTGAGAAGTTCAATTCTGTTAAAAAATAAATAAAAAACCTCGCTGCAAGAAAACGTCAAAGAGGCCACCACATTACTATGATGATCTAGAAAGGGTTTAATAAAATAAATAAGATAAATAATAATAAAAAATGCAGCTTGACCAAAATACACTCCTTATGCCTTTTGTTAAGGTTCTAGTAATTACTAGCAGGTAGCTGGCAATATGTAATTTGAAATGCGAAAAGAGCTTCCAGGAAGAAATCTAAACAATAGAAAGTATGAAAACCCTAAACCAATCAGATGTGTGCCTTTGGGTCAAATGTCCAGAACTGACATTAAACAAGTTAAAATGGCTGGCAGCTTATTTACAGGAACATTAAAAGCCGTAAAAGCAACAAACAAGGCTGGCTAAGTAAGCCTAAAAGTAGTGATATGGCAAATATGTTTGTGTTTTCTATGAATAAAAGCATCCAAAGAATGACAAAAGTAACTGACACATGGGAAAGTCAATATACTCAACCAACAAATGACCATATCCATTACAACGGCTGTACTATTTCTACAGTTCACCAATACCATCTCTACACTGTGGTACATTCCAGTGTAAATGAGTCACATCATTTAACTTTCACTGCTCCATTCAAGTTGAATCTTACATTTTAAGTGATGGGTTGAAATTATTTTGAAATGCATTTTGTGATGAAAGTTCTGTCTTTGTTTACTCATCCTAATTGTCATTCAAAACTATATAATCGACTTTCTTTTGAGGAACACACAAGACGACAATGTATGGGCAAAAAAAAAAACCCTTCAAATTATCTTTGTTCCACAAAAGTTTATTTTGGGTGAACTATTCCTTTAACTAATTCCCCACCCGTGCTAGGGTACATGCTGAAGGAAAATCAGAATGTGTTAGTTTGATGAAGCGACTGGGAATGACACTACTAGACTACACGGTAACAGCAAATGGTTAGATGACAGACTCTGACCAGCCTCGACCACTGGGCCATTACATTGAAACAGACACAGGCCTTTACACACCCATAAACGCTTTGATTCACTCAGCGTCATACAACAAAGCCCAATATCCATTTACTGCCAATCACACATGGTTCAACAGCAGCTGACTGAATAAACAAACCTACGCTCAGCTACTATAGTGGAAATATCATTGTTCTTGCCTCTCCACCTCTCGTTGCTGCTCGTCTCTACGGCAAGTGATCGAGGCCAGCCTCTAAGCCTGGTGATCAGGATGATGGAGTAAAGGAACAGCGCAGAGAGGGGCGACAGTGGGTGTTTAATGAACGAGTCGAGTTCGGGAGAGTGGGGGACAGTGGGGTGGAGAGCGGATGGCAGGGCACTTACAGATCGGCCGTAGGGTGACAGGCTGAGCCCGACGGGCGAAGTGCTGTTCAGGTCAGCGCTAACAAACGCTGCAGGTGGCGACGCCGGCAAGGTAAACTCGACAAAACCTTTCCAGGGACTACCCATAATTCTCCCATACACAGTGGCCAAATCTACTACACCTGGGATTGATCGGATTAAGCAGTGTTCTGAGTAAAGATTTTATTTTTAAGTCAGCCGTTGTGTTGCAGCTCCTCCCTTCCCTCTCCCCTCTCCTTTTGGTTACACACCCAACAAAACACCTCAGGATTTCTGCAAAGGTGAAGAAAGGAGGGATAGTGGTGAAAATAAACTGAGGGAGAGGCAACAAGAACAGCCAGTAAACAAAGTAGCACAGTAAGGTCAGTCGAGGGCTGTGGGTGTGTGTTGGTGTGAGGACCTGCGACATGCAAGTGTGCCTCATCTGCACACAAAGTTGGGTCAAGGACTACTAAATTCTTCTAAGCAGGCTTAAGTAATTATGACCCCTTTCTCTCAGGAAAACACATCTGGACTAATGCGAAGCATGCTAAAGAGCAACTACAATTCCCTGTCATGAGGTCACAAACCTGATCAATTTAAATTTTCCTTCTGCTACATCATATTAAAGATCTGTACTTGAGTAAACAATGAGTGAATTAAAGTGGTGCTAGATTTCAATGTTCACATTTTGAATACAACAAAAAAGAAAATGAGGAAAAACATTCATCAGAATTTAAAAATTTAAAGGCATAGTTCACACAAAATTCTGTCATTTACTCACCTGTCATTTCTAAATCCATAAGACTTTTAATATTTTTATTGTCCATCCATTGATGGAAAAAAAAAAAAAAGAATCTCATCGGTTTGAAATGACATGAGGGTGAATAAATAATTCTCATTTTTGGGTGAACCATCCCTTTAATTCTCATTTAGTTCTTAAATTTTAACTCTCACTTATATTGAGCATGATAATATGAATGATCTTCGCTCCAAAACCTACTGAGCTGACTACATACAGGGCTTGACATTAAGCATTCTCATGTGGTTGTCCTTAAAGTATAAAAGTTACTTGCCCGGAGAGATAAAACTTAATTTAAATTGAGTTATAAATATAATTATTTAAAACACATTTAGTTAGATTTTTCTTTTTAAATTAAATAATGAACAAAATAAAGTGTGATAATACTATTATATTTTAAAATAAAAAGTTAAATACAAATACAATTATTTTATAGTAAACTTAATAAAATGCTAATATTTACTTTATATATGAATTTTCATTGTCAATCTTATACTAATTGACTGAATAAAAATAAGTCATTTGGGCTGTTACCATACAAATGAAATCATTATCAAAAAATTCATCTTTGCAATGCAGAGGAAACACAGAAGCTGCATCTGAAGTGGAATAGATATATTTACCCACGGTTAATGCAGCCCTGAGGGACATGGAATGCTTTAACCTGCAGTTACAAATGAATAAATAATGTTTTGATTCATAAAACGTTGAATACTGATATTTGAAGTTATAAAATGTTTAAAAAAAAAAATTAAAATACCGTAAATATGAAATTAAAACACCAGTAGGTGGCATCAAGTCACTGTTAATAAGAGAGTCATTGCGATTGAACCGAATCATTTAAACGGTTGATTCATTCAGGAACGAAACACCGTCATGTTGCTCAGAGTGCTGTGGCTGTGTTTGGGGTTATTTTTGTTGGTGAAATAGAGCAAAAACAGGCACTATGGTGTCTAAAATGTAAGTCTCTTAATGTTAACTTCTTGTTTATTGAACTGTTATCACATTTGTAATCATGATGCTTTTTGAAGCAAAAAAAAAAAAAAAAGGCGCTCCATCTTCGTGTGATTGTTTAACTATATGAAATTACATAAATGTATACATTTTCTGCCCCATATCTTGAATTTTCTGATCATTCTTCATGCATTTTAATACTGAAACATGTAGTGAAAGAACGCACTCGCACTTGTGCTAGTCTAACCTACGTTACTAGACCTCTTTATGTAATTATGCGTGCACTCTTTGTTTGATTCTTGCAATATACTCGTTAAAACAACAATTACAAAATTGCAAACGATATATAGTCGCACACCCCTATAACAAAGGCTATATCACAAATAAAGGCAGTTATTATTGTTTTTGGTATTGACTTTTTCAAGTTACTTGTCCGATTTAGCAAGTAAATTTCTCTTTCACTTGCCCGTCCAAAACATTCACTTGTCCCGGACAAGCGTTAATGTCGAGCCCTGACATAGGCAGTATTCTAATGAATCACATGTACCGGAGACGGGAAAAAAATTAAAATCATCCAAGATGGTGGTCCAAGGAAGAGAAATGTCAATTAAAATACATGCTTGAACTTTTTCAGTTACATTTGATCTAATTCGGTTTTATACATTTTACATATTAGCACTGCTAGCTAACGCTAAACTCATTCTATTTCAGTTGGGATGCTAGCTTAGAAGGCAGCTCACTAGTTTGATACAGAGCAACACAATTTCATCCTTTTTAGCTTTAAATTAAAGGGTTACTCCACTCCAAAATTAAAATAGTCTCATTAATCACTTACCCCTATGTCATTCCAAACCCGTGAAAGCTTTGTTCGTCTTCAGAACACAATTTAAGATATTTTGGATGAAAACCAGGAGGCTTGTGACTGTCCCATTGACTGCCAAGTAAATAACACTGTCGAGGCCCAGAAAAGTATGAAAGACATAGTCAAAATAGTCCATCTGCCATCAGTGGTTCAATTTGAATGTTATGAAGCGACGAGAATACTTTTTGTATGCAAAGTAAACAAAAATAACGACTTTATTCAACAATTCGTCTCCTCTGCATCACCATAGCGCCATTTTGGAGAGTATCCACTGAATGCAAACTGCGTATGCTGTTCTGTGTCAGCCGCACCACACGGATACATTTTCTGTTTATTTACACTTTGATTTGAACTAAAACAGCATATCCGTGTGGTGCAGTTATTTTAGTTTTTTTTGCATACAAAAAGTATTCTCGTCGCTCCATAACATTCAGACTGAACCCCTGATGGCAGATGGACTATTTTGACGATGTCTTTCATACTTTTCTGGGCCTTGACAGTGTAATTTACTTGGCAGTCAATGGGACAGTCACAAGCCTCCCGGTTTTCATTCAAAATATCTTAAATTGCGTTCCAAAGACGAACTAAGCTTTTACAGGTTTGGAACGACATGGGGGTAAGTGATTAATGACAATTTTCATTTTGGGGTGGAATAACCCTTTAAGAGACTGGACATATTATAAATGAATAACAAGACAGGCAAATCAGGATTATTCATTAAATTAAGGGGGGAAAAATGTGGGGACAGTGTCTGGCCTGGCTTACCTTGTTCTGTTGTCTTGGAAGGCTGTAATGATTTGGACCAATTAAATCACTTAATCGATGCTTCAGACTTGGCTCACACAAGCGCACACACGCACACACTCTTGTAAGGTTTGCCCCTCTGGCACACGCTCCGATTACAAAAAGTTGCAAAAATAAAGGAAAAAAGCGAAACAAAAAATAAAAAAAGTTTTCAAATAAAAAGGCAAGTGCAGGTGTACAAACACTGCTTTTGAAAAATAACGAACAGAAATACAAGAGAAAGAATGTGAGAACAGAGGGGGAAAATGATCAGGGAGGGATTCGGTCTGCAATTGACAAAGAAAAAGGTCAAAACTGAAAAGACTAGCAGACAGCAGCCCTCTCCGCACCCCAGAGGAGGACGAGGTGCGGGGAGGATGAGGAGGGCTTGGTGCAGCGTTGGGACGTGTGCTTTTTCAAAGCTGTTGAGTAGGCACAAACTTCTTGTCTCAGATCAGGTCTCGCCTTCGCCGTTAACGTTGATGGTTGGTTGCTACGCTCGTTGCGGCCTGGTTCTGTTTCTTAAATCTTTGGTTTGCTCATTTGGTTGTGTCGTGTTGCTTTAGTTTTTTTCTCTTTTGTAGCAGTGCAGTTCTTCGTCTTGGTCTTCGTCTTGTCTTCAGAGTTGTTGTACCGCTGGGTCGTTTTGGGGATTTTCGTTATGTTTTCTTTTTCCTTGACGTTTCTTCTGACCGATCGATGATCTGAACTTGAAGTAGGTTTCAGATGGTACACAAATCAATTCGGTTTCATTTCATACTGTTTGGGGGAAGGGAAAAAAAAGGATATTAGATCACACAGATAAGTTACACATAAAATGCTTTTACACCAAAAAAAAAAAAAAAAAAAAAAAGCAGCATATTAATCTAATTTAGGTCCAGTTTATTAAACTAACACCAACATCCCCCCAATTATATTGTTAATATGATATAACAATTAATCTCATTAGCCACATTCATTTATTGTGGGTTAAAACACCATGTTACTCTCCTGTTGATACACAGGCCTAAAAATAAAGTTTCCTCAGTAGCCTTGCATACAGAAGAGCAGCTGACTGAATACACACATGAGGATCAACAAGTCTCAGCGTGAACCAGCAGTTGGCTGAGTATTTATGGAATACATTCAATTCAAGCGGTCAACAACTGCGGATATCCAGCATGCCAAATCATTCAGTTCCCTCCGGTCTATTACACATGAGATGGGAGGATCAAAAAGCTTGATATATAGGCCAGTTCGTTACTTGCTCTGATGGACCAAGTACAGACATAAAAGGGATGGAGACAATCTCATACTAACCAGCCAATTTCATCTTGCAAGTTGCAAGATTTTTGTTCCACATTGTGCTGTACATCCAATTGTAATGGATTAAAAAAAATAGGATGGGGACTTGGTTGTTAACTGGATTTGGAGATTCGCATTGCACACAGAAGTGGAGGCAGATAAACTGCTCTCAATTAGATCTACCGGTATCATTTGCATTTAGAAGCCAGACAGGGGGAATTTTCAGTTCATGCTGACTTCAAAAAAAACAAAAAACAGGACAACTTGTCTATGACCTCCAATTCCGAAAACAAACAGTACCAGATAAACAAACCTTGAGAGCACATTGTGAGCCTTGCTTATTTACAACCTCATGGTTTCATTGAAAATTAAATGGATAATTCAATCAAGAAATGTGTTACATTTATGACAATAGTATGTTTCAAGGAAGGAAATACATATAGGTATAGAATTACCAACCGAATACCAAACAGATTTTTTTTTTTTTTTTTAAAGAATGAAGGTCTTCATACTAACCGTCAATGAAATCTTAATCTTTGGCTAAACTAACCTATTGAAAATGGGATAAAACTGGATAAAAAGATTTCTTAATGTAAATATATAACATGAACGGAAGAGGAAAACCTGTGGAAAAACAAGTGATTTGGCCCCGCCTACAGTGCACACGTTTATAGACCCAACTGAATTGACGTCGACACCCCCGAGCTCGTGCTGCGCTTGACAGTGGCTCAAATACACAAATCACAAGCCGCAAAGTATATTAAGACCGCTGTTCTTCGTTCACTAGTTACGTTTTGTTAAAAAGCGAGACTGTAGATTTCTACAGCATACTTAAATGACAAAATGAGGACATGAAACCAAGTGACGCAAACAGCGCTTGAGCAACAGCTGGGAGCGGATCCATCTGGAGCTCATCCAAAGACAAAAACACTAGCAATGCCTTTTCAGACAAGACAACTCCGACACATGCTACTCCTGAGCATACTAGAAAACGTACTGGAAGGATGAAGACAAACAAATGGTTAAAAGTAGAATCTAGGGCGTTTCAAATCCAAATGAGAGAAAGCGACCGTTTTGACCAACGTATTTTCATCAGTTGTTCAGTCTCAACTGGAAAATCGTGGAAATGGCTTTCTTAAGAAATAATTTAAAAAACAAATTGCTCTTACAAAAAGAAGTTTCTTTTGTGAGAGAAAATTTTGTAGCAGTGTTTAAAATGAAACACTTACATTCACTATAAAGTTACTTTTGATTTTTTTAAAAATTGATTTTAAATACTTTCCCAGGCGTGCAAAATTACCATAATTTCCAAATTTCATGATATTTCCAGGTTATTGTGACCATGGGAAGGCTGGTTTTAGCGAAGAACTAATTTGGAAAGCAAGTAAACTCTTTTCCTGTCCCGGGAAAACGGGGTTTGGTTGTTTAACTCAATTTACCGTGTCGATAAAACGGGATAGACAATGAGCCAGTCGGGCTTAAAATAAATCACTCAGCCCGACAACAAAGGCACACGGCGGCGGCTGTTGGGTCACGTTGGGCCGCCGCTGCCGCGCTGGAGCCTCGACTGGGCGCTTCATTTCGTAATAAGTGACCTTTACAAAATATCTCCCATGACTGATGTGTCAGATTAATAAATTAGTTTTTTTATAGTTTAAAACGACTCTTCGCCAGTAACAGTGCTTCAAGCGCTGGCTAACATGCTAAACCGCTAGAGCACACGCAGAGGAAACACTGCCCCCACCCTAAACCGTTTAACTGTTCAAAAACAAGCAGGAATATTCAGAGAGTGATATAAACGCAAACGTCGGATGCTTAAACGTTCATATAGCCGTGTAAGAGTTATGTGTCATCACAAAATTGAATAAATATAAAAGAAAAACTCACCCCAACAGCTTTCAGCACTGTCACCAGCGCCGCCATAAGCAGCACGGCACATTACGTAGTGAGGAGCTGTGCGAACTCTCGCGATATTATAACAGTACAGTGCGAACTGTGGGGGACGCGCCACTGGGTCAGAGGTCACAATCAAGTTACTCACTGCCTGCGTCCCAATGTGCATACTATCCATGGATAGTATGCACATTGGGACGCAGGGACTCTGTAAAGTACAGCTAACTTACCTTTATATTTCCACCGTGTTAAATGTTATTTTTAGATACTGTCAAAGCTTTTAAGTGGCCCAAGCTTGGACTTTCTTTTATCAGATTTGATTAAATTCCTACTAAGTATCAACCAACACCATGATTTACTGTGGTTTACAGGCATGACACTATGCTTATACTATTTTTCTTACATGTACCTTGTTAGCACACGGTACTTTTATACTTATGAGACTCATAACACCATGGTTTTCCACAATACCTGTACATTTATCAAAATATGGTATTACCACATGGCTGATCGCCTTAAGTAAGTGTCTTTCTATATAAAAGTGCCCGTCTAATATCAGAGAACAAAGTTACAAAGTATGATCTGTGCCCTTGAGTAATGCACTTACCTATAATTCATGAAAAACAGACTTGTTAAATTTTATTAAAAAATAATAAATATTGTCAGACCTAATCAACAGCTTTTGATAAAAAAAGAAAAAAAAGAAACATGTTTACAGGTTCAAGACACGTTTCATAAAAGTAACAATAACATGGTCACAATGAAAGAGATTATGCTTTCTACTGTATATCAAGCTGTCCAGAAAGAACAAAAAAAGAGAGATGCAAATAACACTTAATGTACTCTGCACACTAATATTTTTTCTTTTGTTTAATCCAAAATTGTACCTAATCTAAATAAAAATAAAAAGAACAAGTATGATCACATTATAAGAATATGAATCTTGTAACAACATGAATCAAAAGGCACTTTCCATGGCAGTCTTTTCCAGCTGAGGGACAGAAGTGTGGATGTAACACTGACTGTTGAAAAATGCAGTCTATGGTAAGAATCCATCATCTTTCATGTTCAGATTCAGTGAATGGTCCTTTGATTGCTCAGTACTATAGTATTCTCCTTAAATGAGCCAATAAAACACGAAACAGCCAAACATCACCCAATGGCTCGCCCAGTTTAGCTCCGACCACTTTTGAATGGTGTGACTGGCCATGTAACCCTGTGTGGAAACAAAATACTGTGATAAAGCAATTCTAATTAATTGAATTGAATATATTTTTAGCAGTAGCTGACTATATATTACAATAAAACTGTATATATTTTTAAATTGCATATGCATATGAAAACGCTCACCTCCTCAGCATGCATGTTGTCCATTTCAGAGTCAAACAGTGATCCCAGATATGTCAGATGGAATATTGTCAATGCACTGAATAACATGTTAACACCATAAACCCACAGCGTCTACATCAGGGAAAAAAAAAAGACATCTCAATATAAAAAATATAACTAACAAATTTCTGTGAAAATCTGTGAACTACAGATCTCATACTGCACAAACCCAAAAATTTTTTTTATCATGAATATAGCTGATTCTACAGTGCTAGACAGATCACCTTCTTATTTTGGTGATGGCAGTCATTTGGGCAGCGCTTTGACAGTATACAAGCACTGAATATAGCTGCCAACCGCCTTCTCAGAACTGCAAGAGGAAACAAACAAAAACAGTATGTTGAGTCCTGTTAGCTAGGCCAGTGATATGACATCTATTATAGATGTTAGAATTTACTACCTACTGATGTGTGCCATGATGAATGTATGCATTAGTATTAATATATTTTCAGTTTTTTATTTTTATCAATGGCAAGCATGCATGAATAATCTAATAAACTAAAATTATTGTTTACCATGTTCAACATAAGTGATGAATCCCAAAGACAACAGCACGGCCCCCAGATGAAAGCTGAGACCCTGGCAAACAAAGCATAATTAATAAAAGAAAATATACTACCATTCCAAGGTTTGGGGTCAGATTTGTTTAAGAAATTAAAACTTTTATTCAGCAAGGATACATTAAATTGATGAAAATTTGCTGTAAATACATTCATAATGTTACAAAAGGTTTCTATTAAAAAGAAAATTCTATTAAAAAAATTCTAATAAAAAGACTTGAGCACCAAATCAGCATATTAGTATGATCTTGTGACACTGTAGCTTTGCCATGTCCTACATTAACCACCAGAGGTCTCTACTCAACTACAATCATTTGAATTAGGCATCCGTCGCTGATACTTGTCTTAGTTCAGTGGTAGATTACTGTTCTGTGATGTACTATATATTTACATAGTAATTGAAAACAAAAATCCCAAAATATTAAAAGATATTTTATTTGATTTCAGACTTTTTGCTCATTTCTGTCAGAATTAGCCCCAAAATCGCACCCATCTCATTCTCCAAAACCCACCCTCTTCAGACATGTCAGTGAACCCAAACAGATTCACATTTGCAATATGTTTTTGACTGGCTAAACAACCACCCTAACATGGACATTTTGATGCATGGATACATAAAAATACTTCCAGCTGCTATTCTGATATACTTATATTCCTAAAGGTCAAACTGGTAATACAGCATGAATGATTTTATCTTAGCTACACACTTACAGTTAAAACCTAACAAGCACAGCTACAACAGCTTACTAAGGTGACAAAGCATAAATTGCCAGGGTAGGCAGCTGTGATTGAATTATCTATCTACACCAGCTGTAGACAGCCGTTTAAATCTGGGTCATGGTGTTCTGAGATCAGAAACCATCTTTATCCAAGCCGTCATGTTACAGGGAAACTGTTTTCTGGATCAGGTGTTTTTTACCCTTACACAAACTCAAATCTGTTTAAACAGATGGAACCTGGTTCTGTGCCAACAAACCTTCGTAAAATGTTAATAACCAGAGGGCTGGAAATCATACTTACATGTAACAACGCACTGGCAGTGTAGGTCACCAAGATGGCGGGAAAAGTACCAAGTTTGAGTGCACTTTTAAAGACGTCTGTGTGTTAAAATGTACAGGGAACATTTATATGAATGCACAACATATATATATACACATCAATAACATATCACAAACCTGAATAAATATGCATACATGCGTTAAGCCACTTAGACATGGGCAGATTCCAAGAGGTAACAACTTCCACCATAGACCTCGGCAATTCCACATTCATAGGTTTAGCTACTGTAATATCCCTTTGAATGAGAAAATACGTCACAGTAGGTGTCAACAATGCTGTTATTTAACAACAAAAGAGAAAAAGAGAGAAAATGCATGAGTATGCACCATTTGATGTGGTCTTTGTGTTCAGAAAATCCAGCTCCAGCCATCACAGTGGTTGTTTCACTCAAGTAGCTGACAAAATAATTGCTGAAGTGGAAGGACACTGCATTTTCATAAGCATGAAGCCACCTGAGGACAAAAGGCCAATAAAAACAATATTAAACACAAAATGAAATAAACATAGAAGCTAGCCATTTAATTTCCTCTGGATATGGAATTCCATTGGGGGAAGAGCAGCTCACCTACGAGGAAGTCCGTCACCGTAGATGGGAATGAAGTATGGAAAGAGATAAGGAGCAATACAGTTGGAAATAACCAGGCACATCTGACTCCTCAGAAAGCTCAGAGCAATCTTTCCAAACCAGCCGACGTTCTGTAGGAGATAGTAGGATAGTTACTGTATAGCACGCTCTCTGCTGATGGAAACATGCTCAGAACAAATCAAGATTATCTTCTCTTCAAAAAGAAAAAACTATTATTTTTTCCATTTAACATTTAGCATGAAAAACACATTCAATTTGTTTTAATGTCAATATCTGCATATGCATATAAAGACACTTTCTGAAGACTGCTTTGAAACAATAAGGATTGGGAAAAGCGCTATATGAACACACTGGCTTGAGTTGAATGTGTTTTTGGACACAGAAGGTAAGTAACTACAATTTAGATTATATAGCACCACAAACAGTGTTTCCAAAGTACATCACATATATTTATACCATTTTAAAGTTTGGGCCAAGTGAGTTTTTGAAAGAAGTCTTACATAGGCTGCATTTATTAGCAAAAATAAATACAGTAAAACAATAAAAATATTATTTCAATTATTAAAGTAAAATAATATTTGTATTTATAATTTAAAATAACTGTTTTCTATTTTAATATATTTTAAAATGTAATTTTTCTAGTAACGGCAAAGCAAAATTTTTAGCATCATTACTCCAGTCTTCAGTGTTACATGATCCTTCAGAAATCATCCTAATATGCTGATTTGGTGATCAAGAAACTTTTCTTATTATTATCAATGTTGAAAACAGTAGCGCCGTTGCGCTTCGGGCGTCCCGTGTTCGAGTCCCGGCTCGCGGACCTTTCCCGATCCCGTCCCCCCTCTCTCTCTCCAACTTCGTTTCCTGTCTACCTACTGTCCTATCAAATAAAAAGGCAAAAACGCCAAAAACAAATCTTAAAATAAATAAATAAATAATAATAAAAAAAAAACATAAAATGTTACAAAACTGCCTGGAAGAGGAAGCGTGTCTATATCGTCCTAATGCATGGTGAGAAGGAGAGTTTGAGTGGCTAAAGAAAACAAAAACTGTCAAACAGCACCAACATCACCACATGTTGTTTGGGAGGGTTTCAAGAAAAATTCTCCTAGCTCATCCAAAAACAAACTCCAGCATATTCAGTTATCAGACACGACTGGAACTTCGAATGGGACTGGCTTCTATGATAAGATTAAACTAAAAAATGAGCTTTTTAGCAGCAAACACTCAAGATGGGTTTGGTGAACACAGGGATAAAAAGTACCCCATGTGTACAATGAAATATACTGCTGTATTTATGATGTTGTGGGCCTATATTTCTGCTGGAGGTCCTGGACATCTTGTTTAGACACATGGTATCATGGATTCTATCAAATACCAACAGATAAAAAAATCAATAAGTGACTGACTCTGTTAGAAATCTTATAATGGGCCATGTTTGGATCTTCCAACCGTACAATAATCCAAACACAAACCTCAAAAACAACACAAAAATGGGTCACTGAGCACAAAACCAAGCTTCTGCTGGCCATTCCAGTCCTCTGACCTGAACCCTATAGAAAATGAGTGGTGAACTGAAGAGAAGAAGCACCAACATGGAGCTGGGAATCTAAAGGGTCTGGAGTGATTCTGGATGAAGGAATGGTCTCTGATCTCTTGTCAGGTGTTCTCTAACCTCATCAGGCATTATAGGAGAAAACTCAAGAGCTGTTAAACTGGCAAATGGAGGTTAATTGTGGTCAATGTGTATTAGAGAAAAACATTTATTTCATAATGATATTTCCCCCCATTTTAAATTCTTATTATGCAATGAAAGGTTAGATTTTTATGAAATTATTAAATAAAAGATCAAAAGGATTAACAATGCAGATGAATTTTCACAGCCTTCTTTGATCATATTTACCAAGGGTGCCGATATTTTTGGCCATGACTGTATATTTCTGTTATCTAAATATATTGACTGTCATCTTTGAACAATTTAATGAATTCTTGCTGAATCACAGCATTAATAAATTTTTTTTTAAATTGTACTGACCCCAAACTTTTAAACGCTAGTCATATAAAATAAAGCATACATATAAATAAAATGTTCACATAATATATACAAAAAGAAGTGAAAATAACAAGCACAGAACTGAAATAACATTAAATAAGAATAAATAATTTATAATAAATGCAAAAATAAGACAATACAACTAGGAATAAAATATCATTGTATTTACCATTTTGCGTCCATTAATTGCATCTGTGTAGCGGGTGAAACTGATCCATGGCCCAAAGATGACAGTTCCCGCAAAGCAGAGGTATCCCATGAACTCCAGCGGGGAAGGAAAAGAGGACACAGCACCTCGATCAAGGTCAAAAGCCAGAGAGATGGCCTTCATGGCAACCACCATCTGAGAGCCTGGACACAACCGAAACAGTCCGTATAGGACATGTGACACCATAATGAGTGTCATTTGATGAAAATTATGCGACATGAAATAAAATACTTTGATAAAAACAAAAACTATAAAATATTAAAATGAATAATAATTCAGTGAAAACGCACCTCTCATCTTATGCCAGGTCTCTGCGTCTATCATGTGTAGCTCCCTGCAATAAAAATGAACAAAATGTGTGACCATGTGTGCATCCTAATGAGTTTTTCCAATTTGAACCAGTTTTCTATGTTCATTAGGCCCCATCTATAAAATGCAGTCTTGTGGAAGTGGATGACAGACCCCATCAGCATGTAAATGAGGATGACGACGGAAAGGAAGACTCCTCGGCTGCTGGAGTTTATGCTGAGAAGCAGGATGAGGTAGCAAAGGAGGCACAGGATAATCACCCACATCATGTGCAGCTCAAAGAACACGTACAACACGTACAGGCCACCCGCCAGCGAGCTCAGATGCTTCACATGACATGAGACACCTGTCAAAAAGAGAGACAGCATTAGCCTGCCGCATCAAGACTCAACAGATGGACCCATTCAGAAACATGAGTTGGATATAATAAGATCAAGTGGGAAGATTTTCGCTGCAATACACATAGCTGTGAAATAGATGACAAAAAGCATTGATGTTAGCCATAAAAGAACCAACAGGGCCATGTCCCCATCCTCTGGAGGAAGACTGTGTCAGTTAAACAGGTGTTTGAGAGCTGGTGTTGTGCATGATGGACTCACCTAGTCTACAGATGACCCGACACAGCAGGCAGACGAGCAGAAGCTGCCAGACCTGCTCTAAACCCTGCTGGGCGGTGGGCAGCACACAGCCCTCTGCTAGAGCCTGCAGGAACTCCACACGCCCAAAGGAATCCATTAGAATGTCCCTGGAATGCCGTTACACAGAGACAGGATCTAGAGAGGAAAAACAGAGCATTATTTTATTGTATGATTATTGGATAGGTTTATCACAGGGCTGAACAATAGGCACAGCCCGGGGCTAATGTGAGACTATTTCTGGCCAGTTGATTGAAATGTCACTGAAGCTAATCTGCCAGTGCTGGATTATCACAAAATCTTATATTTGTTCATTTCGAACGTGTTTTTATGCCTTGCAAAGTATGCATAAGGTTTTTGGCGATGCTGTGATTTTTGTTGCAAATGTGTTGATTTAAAATTTAGATTTTAAGGAATACATTTTTTTAATAGGCAACAGTTATTTTAAATTGTAATATTTCAAAACATTAGAGTTGTTTGATCAAATAATATATGCAGCCTCTGTTTGCATAAGAGACTTCATTAAAAAATCTTATGTTCTGGTACATAAATGCTTTGCAAAAATAAGATTTATTGACTTTTGTGCTGGGACCAGTAAAAATTCTGGCATAGGTTTGAATAGGTTAATTTATAAACCAGTCACTTAGGCTAATATATTGATTTTCCAGTAAAATTGTGTTGATGAATATATATAATAATTAATATTACTTATGTGACTTATTTACTTATTATTGAATATTGTATAAATGTAATATTATAATATTATTTATTTTTAATTTATTATTTAATTTATTATTTTGCTTCTAAGCTAATTCAAATTTAAAAAAAAAATTCTTGGCACATAAAAAAATTAAAAAAAACTTTTGGCAGTGAAAGTAAACATTGAACTACTGTAGTTCAATATTTGGGGATCTTCTTGCAAAACCTTGGTGTTCAGTCTATATGCTACATGTTATTGCTGGGACAAAAGCATTCTGGTATAATATTCTCCAGAGTCCTTCAAACCGGGCCAGACTGTGTTCATATAACTAGACCTTCATTCCTAAACAGAGGTTATATAATATGAGCCGTATGATATGAGCATGAGACAAGCTTTACCTCTACTACATCACTGACTATCTGATTTAAGGGTAGTTCGTTTTCTACAAGTTTTATCGTATATCATATGAATGGTGTTTGTTGTTGTATCTGCCTCTTATACACATATATAGCTATTGCATCGTGCAAAAAAAAAAAAAAAACCCTAATATTCATCATCAAGACTCATGAACTTGAGACCGAGTTCAAAGAGCTGTTGCATGATATGAAACCCAGCTACATTACGAAGGAACAGCTCACTGTTTCACTTCCACGCGATTCTTACCGATCTCCAGGAGCACACAAGTATGCTGCGCTACAACCGCACTCCCGGAAGTAGGATGAGATTTTTCCAGTGAAATGTGTCGTCCTGCTCATCCAGGTGTCCTTTCCATTCCGTTAGCACGACCGTAAACATCTGTAAGACTCATCAGTGGAGAAACGCAACCGCTGTCGTGTAAATGAACATCCCGGAGTTCAACCAAACTTGACTCCAGCGTGCTGCGTTCACTTCCTCCGCAGAGCCGGTGGAGGTGCTGGAGTGCCTGTGATTTATGATGGGAATGCACTGATAATGCATTCAATGCCTTTTCCCTGTTTTCCTGTTTCATTTATGATCAAACCCATTCAAAAGTCATTTGCAGGTCTTGATTCCAATGGCGCTTCTTCTCTTATCTATTTCCACCCTGTTTTCCTCTGCATCCTAAAGATGAAATGACTCAGATTTCATGTATTATCTAGTCTAGTGGAATTGGATTGCTCATTGTTTTTGCTTATTGGAGAAAGTCATTTTATGTACTATATTGGGGAGGCTGGGGCTAGGGCTGTCTAAGGTTTGGAGTCCCCATTTTAGCAGTAGTTCTATGTTGGTTTCAAACACCTACATCAAAATTACTTCTAAAATAATGCTTTTGAATTTTTTAATTATATCCCATAAACTAACATTCCAATATCAACATATCTTTGTACTACTACAGTTTAAATAAATGTCAGCATGTCAGTTGTTTTAGTCTGTATTAATATGATGTATTGATTTTTTAAATTAATTTTTTTGTGGCCTATATAGTCGTAGTACCTAATAGCCTAAAGTAACATTTATAAGACTGCTTATTATATTATTACATTCTATTTTTCTGCTGCAGTCACAAAAGGTCAATGTGTGTTCAAGAAAGGTTTTTTTTTTTTTTTTTGTCAAAATTGACATTCAAAAACATACCCCCATCTAAAGGTAAACCAAAAAGGTGGAGGTGGGGTACACATTCTGTTTACACATACACACGTGGTCAGAATTGCTGGCACCCTTGGTAAATATGATCAAAGGCGGCTGTGGAAATAAATCTGCATTGTTAATCCTTTTGATCTAGTATTTAAAAAATTCACAAAAATCTAACCTTTCATTGGAGAATAAAAATTTTAAATGGGGGAAAATATCACTATGAAATAAATGTTTTGCTCTAATACACATTGGACACAATTAACGTCACCCTTTTATTCAATACTTTTTTGAAACCTCCATTTGCCAAAATAACAGCTCTGAGTTTTGAGTTTAATGCCTGATGAGGTTAGAGAACACCTGACAAGAGACAATACAACTATTCCTTCATCCAGAATCACTCCAGACCCTTTAGATTCCCAGCTCCATGTTGGTGCTTCTTCTCTTCAGTTCACCACTCATTTTCTATAGGGTTCAGGTCAGAGGACTGGAATGGCCAGCAGAAGCTTTGTTTTGTGCTCAGTGACCCATTTTTGTGTTGATTTTGAGGTTTGTTTTTGGATTATTGTCCGGTTGGAATTTCTAACAGATTTCTAACAGAGTCAGTCATTTTTTGATTTTTTATCTGTTGGTATTTGATAGAATCCATGATGCCATGTATCTAAACAAGATATCCAGGACCTCCAGCAGAAATATAGGCCCACAACATCAAAAATACAGCAGTATATTTCATTGTACACATGGGGTACTTTTTATCCCTGTGTTCACCAAACCCATCTTGAGTGTTTGCTGCTAAAAAGCTAAATTTTTAGTTACATCTAACCATAGAAGCCAGTCCCATTTGAAGTTCCAGTTGTGTCTGATAACTGAATATGCTGTAGATTGTTTTTTGGTGAAAGCATTTTCTTTTTTCTTGAAGCCCTCCCAAACAACATGTGGTGATGCAGGTGCTGTTTGATCATTTTTTAAAAGGTTTTCTGACCCCGAAACACTTTTTCTGCAATTCTCCATCTGTGATCCTTGAAGAGTCTTTGGCCACTCAAACTCTCCTTCTCACCGTGCATTAGGACGATATAGACACACGTCCTCTTCCAGGCAGATTCATAACATTTTCTGTTGATTGGAAATTCTTAATTATTGCCCTGATGGTGGAAATGGGAATCTAGCTCTAGCTCTTTTCTTAAAGCCACTTCACTAATTTGTGAAGCTCAATTATCTTTTGCTGCACATCAGAAATATAGGCTATTCTTTGGTTTTTCTCATTGTGAAGGATGATTAAGGGAATTTGGCCTTTGTTTTGTTTTCCCTCCTATTTATATTTCTGTGAAACAGGAAGCCATGGCTGGATAATTTCATGTTCATAATCAAGCTGGTGTGCTCAAAATTGTGAATATGAATAGGAATATATTTCAGATACATTTTACTCATAAGAATTTCTAGGGGTACCAATAATTGTGTCCAACATGTATTTGAGAAAAAACATTTATTTCATAATGATATTTCCCCCCATTTTAAATTCTTATTATCCAATGAAAGCTTAGATTTTTGTGATTTTGAAAAAATAAAAGATCAAAAGGATTAACAATGCACATTTATTTTTACAGCCGCCTTTGATCATATTTACCAAGGGTACCAACAATTCTGACCACGTGTGTAAGTAGGCCTATATAACATTACATTTTCAGTTCCGATTGTTTCAAAGTTACATCAGTCTGAACTGATATTTTCACGCAAGCGATAAATAGGTACTTGCAAACAGAAATCACGGTCGCCTGAGGACGTAACAATAGCAACAGCTGGTTCACGTGGTATCCAAAAAAGAAAAGAAAATGTATGTATTACCATATTTATTAATTGGCTACATTTAGCTATTATTATTAGTATCACTAAATATAGTTTTTGGTGGGGTATTTTCTAATAAAAACTGCTGTAAAAAGTCGACCTGAAAATGATTAATTCACACAATGAAAGCAAACAGGCTAGAGAAATGGCCTATAAAATAAAAGGATAGGCTATAAAATAAAGTTCTTTAAATAAATATACTGCAGGCGCTAAACAGAATAATATGCTTGTTCAGTCACGCACCATGTAATTCTTTTAAATCTTTTCACCGAGCAATTTCTTTGATCAATTATTTACACTCACACAATTAAAAGCATTTTTATGGTTTGTTGTTTTGAGGCGGTGTGTCTCCTGCTATGGTTGATTTAGGGTTGTACTGTGACTCTCACTGTGAGACACACAGTGACACTTGTTTCCATGGTAATTGTTCATATGACACTTGACAAGCTCAGTCTAAATTTAGTTCCTATATATGAGACTGCTGTCTCTCACTCACTGGAAACCTTTTGTAATTGTAAATGTCATTGGGTGCACTGTCAGTTGAAAGCAACGTCATAAAATGCAAAGATTCATGACAATTAGATTTTGATGAAAATCAGTTGGGTGGTTAGATGCAAGTCACGTAGGGATCAAATAGGCCTAATAGGCTAGTTGATTAAGTCATATGTGAATATAACTGAGGGAATTCAGATGGTGATCACGGCAGAATGCACAGGAACAATGAGAAGAAGATGGTGTGGTGCATTTCACTCACCTCAGAAAATAAAAATCTCTCCATAAATGCTGATGAGCAACGCCCCATAATCTATTTGTTATTCTGTCAATAAACAAACAATCAGAAAGAGCAGTCAAACCAAGTCAAGATATAGTTCTAATTGCACAAAATGATGAAGCAATTAGACACCAACTATACCCTCCAGCTGAGAAAGTGTAGTTACAGCTGCTGTGCGCTGGATGTCACACTTCTCACTGCAAAAGGCTTTGGCCTTTACAATGTTATCAGCTAGACGTCTTATTTTTTTAATGTGGAAAAATGTTTCCACTTTCATTTCCACTTGTATTTTTTATTTTTTTTGTTCTAGTTTTATTTTATTGCTTGGTATTTTCTTTTCTTTATAGTATATGTAGGCTAATTGGTTGGTGGTTTGTTAATTGGAATAATAATATTGTGGAATTTTATCTTGTGCCAGTTTGTAATCTGTGCATTTGTTATTCTGTGTAAAAAAGATAATAAATAGCCAATAAATAAAAAAACGAAAAAACTCTTGTGAAGTATGCAGGACTTTCTTCAATCATTTTTGTCTGCTTAAAATCCATCAGTTTACATTAAAGCATTGGTCTTGAACTCAGTTCCTCGAGGTCCACAGCTCTGTACAGTTTAACTCCAAAAACACAGTATGTTTTTACTTATTTTTCTACTTATACAGTGTTTGATCTGCGCATATTTCTCTCCTGATACAGACAAGACTATTTTTCACTGGAGAAAGCAATATTATAGAAGACTCCTCTTCTGGCTAAAACACCATCAGAATACCATTGAATACAGAGACTTCTATCATAATATTGCTAATGGTGTTTTAACCAGAAGCAACGTATTGAATTTAAAAACATCTTGGTAACACTTTACAATAAGGTTCATTAGTTAACTACATTAGTTAACATGAACTAATAATGAACTGCACTTATACAGCGTTTATTAATCTTTGTTAATGTTAATTTCAACATTTAATAATACATTATTAAAATCTTGTTAACATTAGGTAATGCACTGTGAACTAACATGAACTAACAGTGAACATCTGTATTTTTATTAACTAACGTTAGCGAAGATTAGTAAATACAGTAACAAATGTATTGCTCATGGTTAGTTCATGTTAGTTAATACATTAACTAATGAACCTTATTGTAAAGTGTTACCAACATCTTGATGAATTTGTTTATTACAAATATGTAGCTTTTCACTTCACAAGATGTTAATTGATGGACTGGAGTCATGTGGATTACTTGTGGATTATTGTGATGTTTTTATCAGCTGTTTGAACTCAAGTGAATCTGAAGTGACACAATGCTACATTTCTCCAAACCTGTTCCGATGAAGAAACAAACTCGTCTACATCTTGAGTGGCCCAAGGGTGACTAAATTTCAAGCAGATTTAAATTTTTTGGGTGAACTATTTCTTTAATCTGCAACTTTTAAATTCAGCTTGCCTGGACCAACTCTTTCCTTGCTGTTCTGCCGATATATACATCTGGGGAATTGAGCTAAGGTTCGTTTCCAGCAGCTAAACCCACGTACCCTTCCCCCACTATGACCCATATGAGACAGGTACAGGCCTTGATGAATTAGGCCCTGAATCGCAGCTCCATCCTAAACCTCCGCAATCTGGACTGCATGCGAGAGCCTAACGTGACGTGAATGACACATCAGCTGAGCAGAGTGAAAAATTAATTACATACCAATGTGTTTGCCAGCCAGTGGGACGAGTTTGCCTCATACAGATGTGAGATGGGAATGTATTGGGCATGCTGGGTAATTAAATGAACTGTGCTGTGCCGCCCTTGGAGGGAGGACGTTGCTTAAAGCCCTGGGGGTGGCCGACGGAGTTCTGCTTATTGCCTCTCTGCCCTCCAGAGAGACGAGAGGTGCCCTTATTTACGAGCAGTTTGGCTCAATAATAGAGGAGAGCTGGAATTGATCATATCTGTCTGGGTCAAAAGGTCTCTGTTGATTTGAGATGTAGCACACAAGTGATCCAACTTTGCTCTATAAATTTGTACAATACTGCAGAAAAGAAACCAATACACATGAAATCTGCATAAATTCTCATTAATTCTACAATATTTTAATTGCAAACTCACCTAATAATTGTGTTTAAATGGACAAAGCGTAATCCACAGGGAGACTAAACACTTTACGGATCAATCTGTCCCTAAAGAATATTAGGTTGAGCCACAAACCACAATTACACATTTGGTTCGCCACGTTCCTCCTCCCCCATTCTCCTCCATCCTCCCCCAATCCATTCTCCATCTTGTCCATTTCACATACCTCCAGGCTCCTACATGTATCCCATCCCCCCCCCCCCCCCCTCCCCCTAAAAACCGATGAGAGGAACAGATATTTTATATAAAGCAATGTGATTGTGTTGTGCTGATGAAGACTGGTCAATATCTACAAGCATCAAATTTAAGATTGTATCTGGTAGTTGAATGAATCTTCATATAGAATAATAACTTGTAAACTGTGATGTCTTTGTTGCAGGTTGTGATATGTTAAAGATCCTCTTCCTCTCCATCGACTGACCTCTCCCTTGGATATAAATCTTCAGCGGAGTTCTGCCACAGGCTTGAGTTATGTCTGCGCCTGCGTTTCTCATGGAGAAATAGTAAGAAATATTAACATGAGCGGCGAAAAATTCAGATGAATTGTGAGCATATTTATCTCTATATCACTTAATTCCAAGGCCAACCAGATCTTTCAGTTTTAGAATAAGTTTGAGCTGTGGGCCTTCTAATTATAAGTTCAGTTAAGCCACGTAACTATGAACTGAATGTGAAATCCAATCTATTTCACTTTTTTGCTTTGCTGGCTAAATTTATTGCAACTTAAATTGATAAACTCTTGTATGTTAACTGGAGTGTGCTTGCAGGAGATTTATCCTCAGGCTATTTTCTGGAGAATCTCCTCCCCCTCTGAGATAGAGAAAGGCTGAGTTTTCATTAAGATTGCTGTGGAATTTTCTTCACAACAGGGCTCCATATTTTCTCATTGCTGGAAGCATAATGAATTTACATGAGATTTGAATGAGTTAATGAATTTTCTCAACAACATCTCCCATGGGTTTGCGGGGACCCTGTGGATTCATGTATGACAACTGTGTATTTTATCACAACTCTTCATTAAGGATGTTGAGTTGTGAACCTTAACCTTCACAAGCTTTGTACAGAAACATACTTTACATATTGAAATGGAACATTCATGTTTTATTAAAACACTTCATTACCGATCAAAAGTTTGAAGTCAGTAAGATTAAAAAAAAAAAAAAAAAAAAAAAAAAAATTAACACTTTAATAAATTTTAAAAAAGACATTAAAAATATTTATATTATTTCTACTTCAAATGCTGTTTTAAACTTTCTATTCATCAAAGAATCTTGAAAAAAATGTATCAATGTTTCGACAAAAATATTGAGCAGCACAACTGTTTTCAGTATTGATAATAAGAAACGTTTCTTGATCACCAAATCAGTATATTACATTGATTTCTGAAGGATTATGTGACACTGAAAATGAACATAACAGGAATTTTGAAATATACTAAAATAGAAAGCAGTTATTTTAAATTGTAATATTTCACAACATTGCTGATTTTACAAGATTTTTTAAACAAATTAATATAGCATAACAGACCTGTTCCAAAAATACTGAAATAAGTTTAAACTTTTGAATGATAGTGTGTAAAACATTGCCATATTTCAAGAGCCAAACACATTAAAAAAACAATGTAATTGTTGTATTTAAATGTGTGGAATATTACATTTTAAATTCTGGCATTATTTATTCGCTCTCATTAAAACAAATTATATTGGTTGCTTCTTTAAAAGTATGATTTCTGAAGCCTAAAAGCCTCAGTTACCGAAGAAAGATCAGTACAGACCAGAAATAAAGTCATATGGGTTCTGAGCAACATGAGAGTGATCTGACAATGGTAGATTTTTCATTTTTGCCTGAACTATGCCTTTAATTATAGAGACAGAAACAGGTGCCTTCCCATCCTTGAGGCAGTAATCCATAACGCTGCACTCCTGAAGTGTGTAATTTCTCCTCTTCCGCTGCAGATCCCACCAACGCTGACCTCTTATCGTTGTCTCTCAGACTTCAATAACTGCTCCTGTACCATCTCTGTATTATTCTCTCTGTTGCTCTTCTGAAAGCACTGAGCTTGTTTGGCTTCTATAATTGCTTGTCAAATCTCTCACTATCTGAAGTCCTGTAACATGTCATTTATGGAGGGTCTCTGCGGTACACACACATCTCTCTGTCAACCTCTCTCTCTTTTCTTCTTCTTTCTACCTCTGGGCTTCCTTTTATTTGAGGCTTTCAGGCTTGCGAGATGCATGCTTTCCAAATGGCTCAGGTATAATTGTGAGAGATGTTAAATGGGAAAATGATCTCCCTAACAAGGCTCTTAGGAACCAGCTGGATATCTGAGCAAACGAGCAATTGAATTCAAAAGCAACATGTTGGCACATCACCTTTTTCCAACAGTTTACAGCAGGCTCTTCTCCAGAGAATTCTGACTGTTTTATTCATGATGTGGAGATCGAAATTCTGTAAAGGGTTCATAAACAGCAAAGGCGACCATAAAAACACCACAAGGTCACAGTGAGGGCAACAAACAAACAGAAAAGTTGCAAAGGCAGAGAGAACGAGAAAGTACCAGTAACAGATATGAAATCTGTTTCTCTATCTTTCCTTCCAGAGGTATAAATAAGTAATGAGCATATTGTTAAAATTCATGTTGCACTTTCATTCCCTCCAGTCACTCTCTCTCTTTCTCTTAGTATAATGCATGCTAATGTCGTGAGATCAGCCCATTGCATGTTATTCAAGGTGCAGAAAGAACTCATAGGATGTCACAGGGCGATATGATTGTGGCTGGCGTCGGGATACAGAATGCATACACAATAGCCAGCTTTCCCCTGAATGCATCTCCCTTCCTCCCCCACTTTCTTTGATTTTCGGCTGTTCATGTCCTTCACAACAAAATCATATTTATTGGATGAAAATAGAAAATATATTACATATTGAATTTGTAATCACTGTAGACTGACCTCAGTCACTCGGTTTCTCCTTATCTCCCCCATCTTTTTTTCCTGTCCTTTTTATCTTGCCATCTTTTATGCTTTGTCTTTGTGTTCCTAAATTGAATTGTTATACTATTAAATTTGAGTTTATGGTATTAAATGCAATTAGCCATAATAAATGTCAACTCAAGAAATACATAAAAAAAACTATCCTCTAGTGAGATTTTCATTGTCTGTATTGAAAAAAAAATAAAATAAATAAATATATATATATATATATATATATATAAAATATATAAATAAAATAAATATATATATATATATATATATATATATATATATATATAAAATATATAAAATATATATATGTATATACATACACATACAAAATATATATAATTGTATAAAATTATATATTGTTTGATTTTATTTATACAGCATACATATGACAACACTGAGCTCTGCATGTAGAGCTGTGAGGTGGATCTCAGTGTGAGATGTATTTCCATGTGAACTGATAAATGTCAGTCAACAGCATGTTATTTTGTTGTGTGTCAAAGGGCAGTGGAGTGTATTAAAATAAACCTACTTGTCTGATTCCCAAAGATGCACTGGACAGGTCTATCCTGTGTCAGCAAGGATAATCACAGCTGCCAGGTTTGTCTTCAAGACACAGAAGCATAGTCTAAGAGAAAGAACAGAGGAGGACAGTGACAATCCTTGTAATGGCAAATATACAATATTAAGAATCTTAATATATAAACAAAATGCATTACTAAAAACTACACTTAAAGCAGTTATATGAGTTTATTTAAATTCTATTCCATTTGATTCTACTTCCTTAAATTCTAATTCGATTTACAGTTCTGTATTCTGTTTGCTTCATCAATCCATATTCAGTTAAATTTAATTGGAATTTAAAAGGCATATTCAATTCATGTCTGAATGGTGCACAATCTGTGTACATACAGTCATGGCCAAAAATATCGGCACCCTTGGTAAATATGATCAAAGAAGGCTGTGAAAATTAATCTGAATTGTTAATCCTTTTGATCTTTTATTTAAAAAATTCACAAAAATCTAACCTTTCATTGGATAATAAGAATTTAAAATGGGGGGAAATATCATTATGAAATAAATGTTTTTCTCAAATACACATTGGCCACAATTAACGGCACCCTTTTATTCAATACTTTTTGAAATCTCCATTCGCCAGTTTAACAGCTCTAAATTTTCTCCTATAATGCCTGATAAGGTTAGAGAACACCTGACAAGAGATCAGAGACCATTCCTTCATTCAGAATCACTCCAGACCCTTTAGATTCCCAGCTGCATGTTGGTGCTTCTTCTCTTCAGTTCACCACTCATTTTCTATAGGGTTCAGGTCAGAAGACTGGAATGGCCAGCAGAAGCATGGTTTTGTGCTCAGTGACCCATTTTTGTGTTGTTTTTGAGGTTTGTGTTTGGATTATTGTACGGTTGGAAGATCCAACCATGGCCCATTATAAGATTTCTAACAGAGTCAGTCACTTATTGATTTTTTTATCTGTTGGTATTTGATAGAATCCATTGTACCATGTCCAGGACCTCCAGCAGAAATATAGGCCCACAACATCATAAATACAGCAGTATATTTCATTGTACACATGGGGTACATTTTATCCCTGTGTGCACCAAACCCATCTTGAGTGTTTGCTGCTAAAAAGCTAATTTTTTACTTTCATCTGATCATAGAAGCCAGTCCCATTTGAAGTTCCAGTCGTGTCTGATAACTGAATATGCTGGAGTTTGTTTTTGGATGAGCTAGGAGAATTTTTCTTGAAACCCTCCCAAACAACATGTGGTGATGTAGGTGCTGTTTGACCATTTTTTTAAAAATTTTCTGACCCCGAGACTCAACTATTTTCTGCAATTCTCCAGCTGTGGTCCTTGGAGAGTCTTTAGCCACTCAAACTCTCCTTCTCACCATGCATTAGGACGATATAGACACACGTCCTCTTCCAGACAGTTTCGTAACATTTTATGTTTTGGAAATTATTGTAAATGATTTTATGATTGGAAATTCTTAATTATTGCCCTGATGGTGGAAATGATAATTTTCACTGCTCTAGCTCTTTTCTTAAAGCCACTTCACTAATTTGTGAAGCTCAATTATCTTTTGCTGCACATCAGAAATATATTCTTTGGTTTTTCTCATTGTGAAGGATGAGTAAGGGAATTTGGGCTTTGTTTTCCCTCCTATTTATATTTCTGTGAAACAGGAAGCCATGCCTGGATAATTTCATGTTCATAATCACCCTGGAGTGCTCAAAATTGTGAATATGAATGGGAATATACTTCAGAGATATTTTACTCATAAGAATTTCTAGGAGTGCCAATAATTGTGTCCAACGTGTATTTGAGAAAAACATTTATTTCATAATGATATTTCCCCCCATTTTAAATTCTTATTATCCAATGAAAAGTTAGATTTTTGTGAATTTTTTAAATGAAAGATCAAAAGGATTAACAACGCAGATTAATTTTCACAGCCTTCTTTGATCATATTTACCAAGGGTGCCGATATTTTTTGCCATGACTGTACATACATGCATATACACATACACACACACACACACACACACACATATAGAGAGAGAGAGGGAAATGCAATATGCAATGCAAAATTTCATCATTATGAACCAGAGTCTGCGTTATAAATAATAAAAAGAAAGAGAGCCATGAATGACATGCGACTGTAATAATAAAGCCAGAGAAAACGTCACAGTAGGGTTTTGTAGGCTGGTTTATATTGATTTAGTGTGGTAATCCCTGTTCTCTAAATAAATCAGTACCTCACAAAATCAAATAAACTCTTTTAAAAGGCAGCTCTGGTTTTGCATGACTACCCATGGCGCAGTGAGGAGTCAGAGGGACAGCTTGAGATAACAGGTTATCAGCAATACGCACAGGGACCTCATCACACCTAATAACTAACATGTCATGGCTTACCCAGAACACACCGCTGGTGCTACAGGTCAATAATGATTCCCCTTAGTAGCATTAGACTCTAGCAGGTACATCATTTTACACTGCACTTGTTAAATATTGATTTATCATTGCTTACTGTAAATTATAAAACAAATAGATCCAGTCCTACAGGCCAATTTATCATTACAGTGCTCAAAATGTGCAAAAATATACAATATAGTAATGTCTATGATGCCAAACACCTGTTTACCTAACACCTGTGTATATAATAACCCATAGAGAAAACTATCTGTTATTGTTTACATGTCAAGGACTATATCTTCCAGTAGAAGGAGAAAAAACTTAAAATAAAATATTCTGTTACTGTTTACAAGAACCATAACTTCTAGTGGAATAAAATGAAATGATAAAATAAAATAAAACAAAATGCAGCAATTCCATGTCACATACAATCAAAAGCATCCAGTAAGAGAGTGGTTAAACAATATTCAGTTATTATTAGATTGTGGCATTACCTCAATGTGTCTGCACCTATGATGCTACCTGCTCCTCCATCTAGAATGAAACCATATTTAAAAATACATATACATATATATATATATATATATATATATATATATATATTATTTGTTTTCATGCCATTGTACAAAAGTAGTTTTCCAAAAAGTACTATTCATTTCTTTAAGTCTAAACCTTTTTTAATTAGGTTTAGCAACTTCACTTCAATACATTTATTTTATATATATATATATATATATATATATATATATATATATGTATGTATGCATGTATGTATTTTATTATGAATAGCATTGCTTTTTATTATGAATGCAGTAATTATTTAAAATTTTCATGCATTTTTATAATGAATAACATTGCTTTTTATTATACAAGCAGTAAGGCACTCAGTGATGCACTATATTGTGACTCTTGTGATTATATAGCACACCTATTGTCCTATTGCAGTATGGTTGCAAGCGTTAAGGCGAAAAGAATGGCCACAAGAGAGTCACGCTTCTCAAAGCTCCTTGGTCTATGTGGTCATAAATTCTGTTTGTGTGCTGACAGCCAGAGACTGACAACATCTTCAGCCCTTTTCACAACAGGCAACAAAGACCCCAAGTGCAGAGCTGCTTCCAGTGCAGGTGACAGAGAGAAAGAGAGAGAGACAGCGAAGAGGGGCAGGGAAATAAGATATGAGGGAAGCAGGAAAGGAAGGTGGGAGGGTGAAGCTATCGCCTATAAGTATAAGAGAGAGGCTGAGCGAGCAAGAGAGAGAGAGAGAGAGAGAGAGAGAGAGCTGGCTGGTGAATATTGGCTGGTATTGCTGGGAGAGGAGGGGCCTGCTGTAAAGCTGTAATGGGCTCCTGCTTGTGCAGTGGTGCCGATCCCCACGTTTCCTCCAACCCAGCAGCTTTTCCTCTCTCTGCAGACACACATGTACGTGCGCTGGGCTGGCGCCGCTCCAGCAGAGCCTTGAGACATTCTCGAACGGATTTTTCAGATTCACCATCCCACCATCAGACTGAATGACTTTGTTTTTCTCTTTGGAAACGCACAGCTCCACTTCATTCATCTTCAAACGCTCAAGCAAGCTGGATTACATCCCAAATCTCCAGACGTGAGGAGCAGAAACATAAGGGAACATCATTAGCAGTGGACTAATACGCACTTTAAAGCTTTCTTTTATATTCCGAGGCTCTGTTGAATCTGGATTTCTCTCGGAAGCTGGGCAGATGTAGGGCAGCGTTCAATTCATATCCCTGCTGAAGATCAGATACTTCCCCTTCACCCCTTTCAATCATCCGTCTGTCAAGAACAGTCCTTGCAGACTGACATACTGTTTGGAGAAAGAGCTGAGCTCACCTCAGTAGTGCGAGAGAGACATGATCTGACAGGTGCACTCTCGCATTCATTTTCTGCCATGAACACGCAGCTGGAATTCCGGGAAGAAAGGAAGAGGGCTGGTTTGATGTGATCTGTGAACGACAGGCTCTTATCTGCGAAGTGAGTGCAAATGAGAGGTGGGATTACAGCCTCACTTTATAGAGGACAAGGAAAACACTGATGACACAGTCATAGAGCGCTTATGAAGATAAAAACATGCAGGTGTCAAATACAACATGCTGTGGAGAGGGAATATGAAATTAGGTATGGCACCAGCATCCATAGACTTGCAGTTATAATAACAGCTAATGAACATCTAAGCACATCCGCATTGAAATTGTGATCATAATTAATGATGGAACGGAAATACTCAAGTCTACAGTCGCAGCAGGCACTAGTTACAGACTCAAGCAACATGTTTTAAAGCACTTCAAATAGCATGACGTGCATGTTTGCGCCTAGAGAGCGCTGTTATATGTAAATGAAGGAAACAAGCTCTCTAATAATAGAATCAGAGTGTGAAGGAAAGCATCTCTCAGGGGAATACGGAGTGGCGGAAAGTAAACATTTGTTTATTGCATCTTTTATTTAATAATTCATGTCTTAGTCTACGACTTTGGCGGAGGCACCAGGGAGTTCACGTTAGGCAGATCATCTCTTTGATGATATTATTCAGACACGGTGGGATCTGTAAATTTAATCCCGTCACACCGTGCTGCTGGATGCTTGTTTCAAGTGTTGTTTCAACATTATCTGTATAACAATATATCTGATTTGCATCATCATATGTGAAGTTTTAAAGCCAAAAACATTAAACTAACTTCCCTGAGTGTGCATCTCGGAGGAAATTCAAAGCTGACTAAAAGCACACAGACATCAGAGGCTCCATTCATCAGCGATCAAACCTTGACTTTCTCACGGCTGGATGCTGCAGCGTCTCTGATCCCTTTTCCTGGGTTGGACCTCAATTAAAACAGCAGCCGGGCCTGAATGAGGGAAGCAAACAAAGAAAAGAACATCAAAGCCCTTTCATGGAGTGCAGAGTCTTAACCTCTGATCTCAGGGAGGGATTACTGTAATTGGACGGCAGGGATCGACACCTACGTCGGAGAATCAGGAAGCGAAGAGCATCGAGGAATCGCACCCCCTCAGGAAACCACGAGCCACGATGGGCTGCAACATGTGTGTGGTGAACAGGCCGGAGGAACAGTACAGGATCATGTTTCAGGTGAGAATACCAACAAGTTCATATTCAATTTTCTCTTCATTTTTTAACTTTGCACTTCATATGCTATCATATGCATATAAATAAGCAATCATATGCTTATTGAGGATAATTCTAGGAGGTAAAAGTTTCACAAAGTTAATCAAATTAACAATGCAACATAAATATGAATATCACTTATAATGTGACATTTGCAAAAATGTTTTTTTTAATTATATTTGTATTCAGCAAGGATGCATTTAATTGAGCAAAGGTGACAGTAAAGACATTTATAATGTTACAACATTATTTCACTATTTCAAATAAATTCTGTTCTTTTGAACCTTCTATTTAAAAATAATATATATATCTATTTATATTTGTAAGTCGCTTTGGATAAAAGTGTCTGCTAAATGACTAAATGTAAATGTAAATATATAATAAATAAATAAACTGCACACCCATTTTCAACATTGACAATAGTAAGAAATGTTTCTTGAGCAGCAAATCAGAATATTAGAATGATTTCTGAAGGATCATGAAAATGAAGCTTTGCCGTCACAGGAATAAATTACGTTTAAAATATATTAAAGAAGAAAACAGTTATTTTAAATTGTAATAATATTTCACAATTTTACCGTTTTTACTATATTTTTGACCTAATAAATACCTTTCAAAAACCATTTTTGACCACAACCCCAAACATTTGAACAATAGTATATTAAATTGTAGCAGTTGAAGCATGTTAATTTAAATATACTACATATCAAATGTAAAAGTAGCACTCAAACATTCAACACTCAAACTGAGCATTCATTTTTTTAAACCATGGGCAGTAAATAGGGAGTCGGTCCTCCCTTTGCTGTAACAGCTTCAGCTCTTCTTGAAAAGGTTTCCACTTGATTCTGAAACATGGATACAGGAATTTCAAAGATCAAAAGGAAATTTGTTTGGATGGCCAATTTAAAATTGGGTCCAAATATAGATAATCTTGTGTAGATGATCATTTCTTGATCTGTAACAGTGAAGTGTTCCTCAAATAACTATACTTAATGTTGGGGTTCAAGGTCCTTTACTCCTGAATGAGGTTCATTTTCTTCTTAAAACTGAAGAAAAAAAAAAGTTCTGCTTTGCACCACTAGTAATAAAAAACCCTCACATTCTGCAGTCTCATGCGACACCAGGGTTTATGCATGTTAACCTTACGGGGATTGTAGATCTGCCAGCAAACTGGAAACTGTTTATCGTAACAGAACAGGTTTAAGATGTGTCAAGGGGCCTTTGAGTTAAGGTGGTGCTTTAGGCAAACAATTTAATGAATTAATCCTGTGTTGAAACCCACAATCCCCTAAACAGCACAAAGACTTCCTACTCAGCATCCATTAATTGTAATGGCGGTGAGATTTTCGAACAGGTTGAGAGAGAAAAAGATTTTTAAACCTCTTCCACTGGTAAGGTGTTAAAGTTTGGTTTCCATTCTGTCATTATTCCAACCACATGACAGGTCATGTGACTATGATTGATAGCTAGGGGATATTTATACTGCTGGAAAGTAGAGCAGGATGAGAGAAGGGCAGATCTGCTAATAATAAAACCTATCAGGTGTGTAAAATATCTGTGGCTGTGGCACTGAGTGCAGAGATGGGAAAGGAATGCTAAAATCAAGGTTTATTGAATTCAGAAGCAGAGTACATGTGTCTCAGAGCAAAGCTGATCCTTTGACTCTGCAAAATAAAAAAGCATGGCATGCCTCTGAACACATGGCTTAAAGCTGACAAATGAAATGTGGCTGCAGTGTAATGTCACCTTGAATTAAAGTATCTAAGGGTCCAAATCAGTATCTGTGACACCTGTGCAAACAAACTATTACAGCCTTTTGCAAGATCATGCTCATGAATATGCAAATATTAACCGATTTATATATTTTCTGAAGAGAATGTGAGTCTATACACAACTCACTGCTATCATGCTCAGGTGTTCTGGGTTGTTGCTATGCGGTTGTTGTTCAGAGTGGTTGTTAGAACATTGCTATGGTGTTTATAGGTGATTTTTAGGTGGTTACATCATTTATTCACATGCATGATTTATAAAAAACAAAACAAAAACTTGAAAATTTGTAGTAAATAACAGCAAAGTGTCTCCTTTTTCATAAAAACAAAGGAAACTAATAAAAAAAACTGAGAAATGTCAAACTATTTAACAAAATAATGCAAAAGATGCATGATTTTAAAATTAATATATAAATAACATGCATATAAACATTTTTCATGCAGCTACTAAACAGTGATATTTTAGTATTACATATTTCTTCTTTTGAATTTGTTTTTACTTTTATAATTTTTTGTTTTATTTTAATTTTAGTTTGTTTTAGCAATTTTATGTGTTTGTCCTTTTTATTCGTTTTTAATTTGTCTGTGGTTTGTATTCTTTTTTTAGTTTTAGGTATTTTAGTACATCAAGTTAAAGTAAATGTAAATGAGAAATTATGTCTTGGCAAATAGCTTAAACAAAATAAGTCTAAAGTTTTGTAAAGTCTTTAAAGTTTATTTTATTTCAAGTAATGATTTTAGTTAACTAAAATAACCCTGCTTTATATTCATACTATGTTACTAAATAACAGTAAAGCGTCTCCTATTTTCAAACAAAAATGCAACCAATTTCAAATGCATTGCCGCCTCTCAGTTCCTTCACCTGTAACATTTAAACTCCACTTGACTAAAATCCTCTCCACAGCTTGAGTTTGCCACTTTGAAGTTTTGTTCAGAGAGCAATTTGCTTTCTCCGCCAGACTGCAATGTCATGCCAGGACAGGTCGAGCTTTTTCTAATACCGAGAGGATCTTCCACTTGATCTCTTCAATCTCACTTCAATTTCCAGCTCTTCTCTCCGCCGTATCCTCCACTGCCTGAGGCTCTTCACAGAGGGTTTTACTCCTAAACTAGTTTCTTATGCAGTGACAGAGAGTCCTCTCTGTGTGAGCCTGTTTTAAATGCTGCACACTTATTAGTGGAGAGAGCTGGAAGGCACCATAAACCCCCTGCCAAATCAGCTGCACCAACACTGGAAGCCCCCTGGATTTACTGCAAAGGAATCGTGAAGCATATATAATGCGCTTTAGAATGTGATGCAAAATGATATTGGCACGAGAGTCATGACAAGCTGTGGGGGACATCACCATGAGGCATTACACATCTTTATTTTTTCCTCCTATTCTTCATGGCTTTTAAACTGAAAATGTTCACACGTAAAAGGATATTCTCCCAAAAATGTAAATTGTGCCATCATTTACTCACCCCACCATCTATTTATACATTTAAATGTTTTTTTTAAAGTCCCTTATGCTCACCAATATTGTGAAATATTATTACAACTTTCTGTTTTAATATATTTTAAAATATCTGTGATGCAAAGCTGAATTTCCAGCAGTCATTACTCCAGTCTTCAGTGTCACATGATCATTCAGAAATCATTCTGATATGCTGATTTGGTGCTTAAGAAACATTTCTTATTATTATCAGTGTTGAAAAAAGTTGTGCTGCTTAATGTATTCATGAAAAGCGTGATACATTTTTTCAGGATTATTTAAAGAATAGAAATTTCAAAAGCACTTATTTGAAACAGAATTCCTCTGTAACAGTGTTTTTACTGTCACTTTTGTCAATTTAATGCATTAATAATATTTTTAAAAAATCATACTGAATCCTGAATTTTGAACAGTAGGTAAGCCATTGGATTTATGAATTTCTGCCTGGCGACAATGAAACCTGTGAAAAATCCCTCAGGCTTACACTGAAGGAGGGACCTGAGCCATTTCTAGGGATTGAAATATTATGGAGACTTATTGGTGGGCTTTTTTTAAGTAACCAACCACCTAGCAGCAACATGCTAAAAAGCACCTTAGCAACAGCATAGCAACACCCTGGCAATCATGGCAGCACATTTTGCACAAGCAAACACCAGTCATTTTCTTCACCGAATGTCTTTTATCATTGTAATGCTGTCACTGTTTTATAAAAGCAACAAGCTGCCAAGGGTTAAGTGGCGCTGTTAGATAAAAACCCCAATAAAATACACCTCTTGTTACCTACTCTAAAGCGCTTCTCATAGTGACACTGTTTCTAAGACACACATTCTCACCCAGTCTTTCATCAGTGTCATGCTCTGTGTATCTGAGTAAGTGGCATTTGCTCTTGCTTCTGCTCTGTGGCTGGGCACACTGTAATGAAGAGCAGACACATCCTGACAGGCTTCATTGGACTCAGGACAAGCTGCTGCAGGCATGAATAATACCATTCACACCAGATCACATTAGCCGGCTCTGCTGGAATAGCCGTGCGCATGGAGTCGCTATCCGTGAACGCCATCGGATTTATTTGGCAGTGCCATCTTCTTGCGACACTCATCCCCGCTAATTGCTTCCAAGCTTTAGTCTTATGATGAGGTTTAAATGAGCTCGGTATGCAGCAAAAATCCTACGCATGTTGAGTCGCTCCAAAATGAGCCTTTTAGCAGACGCTTTGCCTTTTGTAATACTGCCTAAACCCCCCCACCCCCACGACGACACGTCTGATGAGTTTCCCTCTCGCGCTCTCAGTCTTCCTGCCTCTACCTAACATACCCTGTCAAATTTGTCTCTATGGGATGCCGTTGCCAAGGCAACTGAGGTCATTAAGCAAGACTTATATGCTTTCTCACTGCAACGCGCGTAGACGCAATAATGACGGCGAAGACACGCACACACATAGCTGAGCACAATAAATTAGCCGTTTGAAGAAAAAAAAAAACACTGATGTAAATAAACAAAATATACTTGTGTGCCCTCCACGCTGCAGGAGGTCTCTCCAAACACGCAGCGACATGAAAGGAAAAAAGATAAAACAGTCCACCCTTCACCTGCTCCAAAATGAGGGGGAGTAAAACTAATCCAGACTGACATTTCGGCACAAGTAACCTTTAGTTAAATTCTTCTCTGGTTTCTAGCACAACCTTTGGCCTGCCCTGATCGGGAGCAGTGGTAGGAGCAAAGATTGCTATTGCCCCGTCCTGAACATACATATATCACTGCTCAGGACTCAGGATTAATGGAGGTTAAGGTTCAATCCAGGGCGGGGAGAGAGAGAGAGAGAGAATTTCCCTCCTCTAAACTCTAATCAAAAGCAAGACGAAATCCTGAGGGGAAGGTGATGGAAAGAGGGAGGGAGGACGGGAATAGAGTTTAGGAACAATGTAAAAGGCACAATTTAGAACCTCAAACTGAGTTGACCTAGTTTACTGCAATGCTTAGAACCTTTGAGAAGACGTTTAGCATTTCTAACACTTTGTTTAACTGGGTCAAGATGATTGAGAGAAGCAAGCTAATTTCAAAATGAAAGTTGGAAAAAAAGAGCCATAATCAGAATAATTATTTGGAGGAGAATCTAGTGGGAAACAGCCCTCTGTTTCTGTTTTATAATTAGCAGGCCGTCAGTGGAAATGCAACAGCAAATAACCTGTCACTCCAATAAAAAGCTCATACTGCTGCACTAATATACACCAGAGTTACTCAGAGGTGGCAAAGTAGATGCATTAAAGCAGTTACAGATGCAATAAGCAGATACAATGTCTAACAAATAAGGCACTTAAGACAAAAAGCAATAAAAAGGTATTTGCTTGCAAATGGAAACTATTAGATATGATTGATTGAATTCCTATTAAAAAACAAACATTTCATTATATTGTGGCATCCAGGAACTGACATCATTCAAGAAAAGTGGCATTACATTTTAAATTGTATACGAATTGTAGTACTGATGACAAAATTTATCAAATTTATTGTAACAAAAATTTGTAACAGTTTGCAAGGTATACTTCATTATATTAACTAAAATGATTGGAAATTCACCCTACCTATTTTAAAATGCATCTTATTGAATTTATTGTGAAGGATTCATCTGTTAATTTGCTTTTGTTTTTTTTAAATATTTGAGCTAATAAATCTTCAAATGCTAATACTAATCAAAATGTCTAAACTTAATCTCCCCATGAAATCCCAGACTTCTCTTTATGAATGCTGGACGTCTCCAATCATTCAGTCCACTTTAACCCTGTCACTTTCTTACAATCGGATGCAGATCTGCCTCATTTCTTTCTTTTTCAATAATCTGTTTCTGATCTGTCTCAGATATACATCACAATATGGAAGAAAAGACTAGTTTCTACTTCTGTTACATTGTAACTTGTCTTTGATACCTGCATTGGGTATCAAACTAAAAATGAACAGTAATTTTAAAGCTTATAAACAATCCAAACCCCTGAAACTGAAAACTGAATTTGTTCTAGGTGACCTTTTTCTGAAGGTTAAACATTTTCTTTTACTAAAAAAACAAACAAAAACAAAAAAAAACAAAATTGACTTTTTTTTTATGCTTCCAGCTGCATGTCTTTGAAAGTGGCATAATCAATGCGGCGTGTTTGGTAGATCACAGGCTCTGAGTTAATGCAGGCGTCCCACAGTGAGATGATAGGGATCGTTGGGGTGTGGATGTGCATTGCGGTATCTGTCAGTGCCTTCAGAAGCTCCTTCATTAGCAATGCAATTATTCCACAGGAGCAAATGTACAGGGTGAAGGTCAATAGAGGTGTATCAGGAGTTAAAGCGATGTAATTGCTGTCTCGTGGTATTGAACTGATAAGCACAATCACCCACTGAGTTCTGCAGGCAACTTAATCATGCAGAAGAAATTCCATCACACTCAATTCGACACACTCTGTTGTTTCTCTAAAAACACGAAAAGAAATGTTTGGAAATTTCCAACACTCTGCTTTCCGATGTAAAACTGCTTGTAATTTCCCCATAATCTCATGTATACAAATCATAAATACTAATGCATTGAGAGAATCATACATTAATAAGCATTTTCTATATGTGACGGGGAACATATAGAAAATATTTTCTGCTTGAGAAGTCCATGTTTGCCAATATCACTGTTGCTCCATCAACTCTGAATCCCATGTGCAAACAGTCCATTTGTAATCAAAGCCACTGACAGGATCAATAATGAGCCAAACACAATGAAAAATAAATAGGTTACACCTCTTTTAAACTTCGAAAGACTTTCAGTCAAACAGCATAAGGATTGAGGTGAGACCTGGTCTCTGTGGGTCAACTATTTGTAGCTTGACTGCTTTGAGAAGGATGAAAGAAACAGAGAGAGAGAGGGATATAGGAGGGATTGTCAAAAATACTTTCAGTATTAACCTTGTATTGATTGTGGGTCGAATTCTTAAGGGTTAAATCACCTCTCATCTGTCCCTCCGTAAGGTCCGTCACTGAATGAACTGTCCCAATGCACAAATTCAAATCTGCACTGTCAGATATCTTTCAGTTATAACAACAATAAATAAACCAATAGACTGAAAGTCATTAACCAGCATCCACAACAGCACTTGTAGTACATGGTATAATTTCATAAGTCGCTGATTCTGACGACATGGGACAAAACATTTCACAATTTTACCTATATACTTCACTATTCTGGTGTGTTTTATAGATTTTGGATTAATCTATAATTATAGATCATAGATCATTATAATTTCGGGTAATTGTGCTGGTATTTATTTATTTTTTGTCATAACCATGATTGCAAAAAGTTTTAAAAATTATGTGAGAAATTGTAATCAAAAGATTGCACTGAATACACTGTATACATTAAACAGATTAAACTAAAATAATTTCCTGATACATGTTTTGTAGCTTTGTCATCGTACTCAAAAGAGCCTGCTAAAACATTAACTGTTATAAAGATTAATATCACCCTTAATCAAAATGAACCAGCAATCAATACAGCACTGCAGCACACAGCTGTTGTTGTTTCTTTTCAAAGCTGTCAATGTTAACTCTTTTTAATCTGGTTCTGCTCTGTTTCTTGCCACAGAAGGGAAACACTTTGCGTCCCATTGATGCAGAAGTAAAGGTAGGACATATTCCACTCAGATCTGAAGTTTGTCTTATCACACGTCTATAACTTACAGTTCAAAAGTAATTAAAATCAAATTAGCATTTTACGATGAAAATTACACTTATTAAAACAGAAAACAGTTATTTTAAATTGTATTTTTTAATATATATATATATATATATTTACTGTATTTTTAATTAAATAAAAGTAGCTTTGGTAAACATAAGAGACTAAAATAATAATAATTTTAAAAATCATACCGATGCCAGACTTTTGATTGATAATGCAGCAGAATTTTCTATAAAATCAGTATTTTATATATTTGCAGTTTCTTGTCTTTCTATTTCTTTGTTTGTGATGGGATGATGGAGAGCTCATGCTTGTCTTGCAAAAGCCATTTCTGCTGCTTTGCAATGTTACTTCTCACCAAGGAGGAGCAGAACTACATCCTTCCTTGAGTTTTGCTTATTTGTGCATTTATCTTCCCTCTCTCTCCTTCTCTCATTTTTCTTATCCCTGTCTCCCACTTTCTCTACTTCATTCTCTCGATAGTGCTGCTTCAGCATTTTCAGAAGTATCAGATAAAACAATCTATGTTAAAATGGACATACAATGGCATTCTTTTCACTGTCTGCAGCTCAAAGGCAGAAGAACATCTCACCTGTCCCAGGACAAAGATGGGCAGCCTCATGATCCTCTGCTTCTTCAGGTGGTACGTAAGGGTCACAAGAGGAGATTGGGTGCAGCTGCTGGCACGGCTCGGCTCATGGCTATAACAGACTGTGTGGACAATGGCACTCAGACTGACATCAGCTTCCAGAACTTCCTGAATGGGGACAGAGGGTCTTACCCGAGCAGCGGCTCACCCATACCCCCACCCTCCCCTCCCCTCGCACAGCTGGTGGAGCCATACCTGCTGAATGACCTGTGAGCGTCTTCACTGTCCTCTGCCTCTTGATCAGTTCTCATTACTGTCTGTGTATGTCTGTGAGGTTGATAAATGTTGAAAACCTGCTTAAGAAACACATGTCTTTTCACAGTGGTTCTCTGGGGCAGGAATATAGTGATCCAAATGACTACTTCAATGTTGCCAACCATGAGGTGGATCAACAAGAAGAACTGGAATATGAGGTGGGAAACCAAGAAATCGTAATAGCCTTTTACATTCAACCATAAATGAGTAACCAATATTTTAAATACATTTATTTTATTTTTAAACCCTGGGTGGTGTAAATGCTCAGAGCTGTTCATAATATGTGACCCTGGACCACAAAACCAGTCTTAAGTGTCAATTTTTCGAAATTGAGATTTATACAGCATCTGAAAGCTGAATAAATAAGCTTTCCATTGATGTATGGTTTGTTAGGATCGGACAATATTTGACCGAGATATAACTATTTGAAAATCTGGAATCTGAGGGTGCAAAAAAATCAAAATATTGAGAAAATCACATTTAAAGTTGTCCAAATGAAGTTCTTAGCAATGCATACTACTAATCAAAAACAACGTTTTGATATATTTACAGTAGTATCTTCATGGAATATGATCTTTACTTAATATCCTAATGATTTTTGGCATAAAAGAAAAATCTATAATTTTGACCCATACAATGTATTTTTGGCTATTGCTACAAATATACCCCAGCAACTTAAGACTGGTTTTGTGGTCCAGGGTCACATATGTTTATAATTGTGACTATCTGCAAAAATAAATTAATTAATTAAATAAAATAATTAATTTAATTAATTTAAATACAGATTGGTTGATTCAATAATATAATGTAATATAATAATATATAAATAAAACACATTCACTCTAAGGGAAAAAATGGGATTAAATGGCTTAATAGAAGACCAGTAACCCGTACACATTACCCCAACCTATAATATCTCATAAATTTGCTCTAGCTGGTTTTCTGTCCCGGTGCATCTTTAAAGCCAAGGATTTAATCTCTTCCCTATAAACAGCTCTTCCTCTCTGTCTTTGTCAGGAGGTGGAGCTGTATAAGTCGAGTCAGCAGGATAAACTGGGGCTAACAGTCTGTTACCGGACAGACGATGAGGAAGACCAAGGCATCTACATTGGAGAAGTGAGTGACCACATGAGACTGAATGTTATTTTACTGCTCAACACAACCGTACACTAAGTATTTAGCCGAGTTATTCAAGTTATCCAGCTGATATTTAAGCATTCCCGGTTCTTAGGTGAATCCAAACAGCATAGCAGCAAAAGATGGAAGAATCAGGAAGGGGGACAGGATATTACAGGTATGTTTTTGCTCAGATGTGCTGCTAGAGTCAAATGACATCAACAACAACCACTGATGAACTGACATCATCATGTCATTACGTTCATCTAGGAGGTCAAGCGTTTCTAGAGACAATCAGTCTATAAACAGATAATTGGTGTGACTTTTAACACAGCCCACACAATTACTCTAGACTAGAGAATAATTACGGAACAGCAAAGACAATGTGTCATGTTGCCTTTGTCTCAACAAGTTCTTCATTTATTCTGGTTTCTGATGTGACACTGACACCAAGGACTCAGTCGAAACATGACCACTCTTTTGCTGATGTTTGGATGTTATGTTGTTTTGGGAAAAGAGCTGACCTTTTGTGTTTGAACATGGCTGTGAGTGAAGTCTCTGTCTGTCACACATTAGATAAATGGGATGGAAGTGCAGAACCGAGAGGAAGCGGTGGCCATCCTGACCCGTGAGGACAGCACCAACTTCTCATTACTGCTGGCCAGACCAGAGATAGAGGTAAATAAATATAACACAAATGTGAAAGAGAAAGAAACACGTTAGAATAAAGAGGAAAAATACATGCGTTTATGAGAGTACATGCTAACAAAATAGGAAGTCTTTTATATATCAGTTATTTGTCCTTTCTCATCACACCATATATTGTCTCGTTTTAGAAGAAATTTTAGGAGAAAGACAAAGTGGACACTGAAATGAACCACACAGAAACCATTAAATCATCCCCCCAAATCTCATATCCTCTGGGCAATTAAACGGTTTTCTAAACACGCACATACAAGCACGATTCAAGTACACACGTACACACAAAAATAGGCTTTTTGAGGCACATGCAAAGTTAATGGACCCACTTTGTCCCCAACGACAGCATATCCTAAAATTAATGGCTTATTTTGCTGAAGGAAGGGAAACAGAAGTCTCACATCATTCAATGTCTCAATCATGTGATCACTCTTAGTGATGGGTGTCAAGGATTTGTGGCAGTTCCATTAACACTATTCCACAAGGAGATGAAGAGTGAGAGTGAACAAAGCTGCTTACAGAATGGGGGGGAAAGTGCTCCATTAGAAAGTGCTTCACGATGCGATAGAAAAACCTTTTTGTCTAAATGCACAGAGGAGAAGTAACTGAAGGAACTGATGGAAGGTATGAGAGAGAGAGAGGGCAAACGAAGAGGTACAAGCAAGGTACACTATAGTAAGGAAGGATACACTCTTAAAAATAAAGGTGCTTCACGATGCGATAGAAAAACCTTTATGTCTAAATGGTTCCTTTAAGAACCTTTAACATCTGAAGAACCTTCCTGTTTCAGAAAAAGGTTCTTTGTGGCGAAAGAAGGTTCTTCAGATTATAAAAGGGTAAGAAAGTGATGGTTCTTTAAAGAACCTTTGACTGAATAGTTCTTTGTGGAACCAAAAATGGTTCTTCTATGGCATCGCTGTGAAGAACCTTTTAAGCACCTTTATTTTTAAGAGTATATCATGCTTTTTTCCACAGTAAGCAGTTTCCAAAGACATAAACTAAGCCATTTTATGAGGCTGTGCAGATGCACGTTCATGCTCTGGGTATCTATAACACTTTATAAATTTGCAAATTTGCATTTCGTACATTTGTAATGTAAACCCTTAACCAGTGTTGGAATTTTACTTGTGCATTTGTTTGTTTAGCAGATGTGTCATTTAAAGTGACTTATAACTGAGAATAACACCAGCAGGAGCAATTAATCTGAATCTTAAAGTTGTCTGTGCAAGCAAATTTATTGTTTTATTTAATACAAATTGAATAGCATTTTTACTCTCACACCCCACAAATATGAACTGTTCTAAATGAGCACCTATTTCAGAGCTGTATATATGGTGCTCTAAATTTCTGACTTTGTAACTGTCAATTTTTCTGCAATTTCTGGGGAGCCAGTGGTGATATTGAAAAAAAATGGCTGTTGGTTATTGTGTGCAGCCTGCAAAAATCATCTATCATGAGCACAGCCATCAGCTAATGAATAAAACAGGGAGCTCATTTCAGCCAACGCTCAGCACTAACAAGATCAGAACAAAAAGGGGGCCATTTTGTACCTCTCATTCTCATCCACAATCACCCTCCCAGCAACACAGAAAGATTAATGATGAACCGAAGACCAGAAACAAGTGGAGCTGTCAGACCAGGAGAGGAAGAGATTGAGAGAAAAAGAGAGACAGTGATAGAGAAACAGCAAGGGATTGTTGACTTACAGAAAGAGATTACAGGCTGACTAAATCAAGAGGAAGGAAAGAGAGACAAATATGCTCAAGAAATGACCATTAAAACAACCTGTGTTACTCTTTATGAAAGTCTGATATATAACCAAGTGATAATTGCAATTGATTATTGGCTGCCATCTATAGACAAAGATACTTAGGGTAAACAAATCAATTCTTCAATAAATCTGTATTCATCAATAAATCTTGATTTGTAGCAAGACATAACAATTGTCACAAATTAAAATGAACACAAAAACAGTCAGAGTAATAGTGCCACTTATTTATAAAGTATCTCACAAGAAAATAGTTTTATTTTTTAATTGGTAAAGTCTCAGTGATCATGAAATATTTCTTATTTACTATACATTCAATGTGATAAACATCTCATAATACGCTGTTCAAAATGCCAGCTATCCACCGCTATTTTTTAATGCGGAAGTAAGCCGTTTTCTGTGAATGTGCGAGACTTCTGGTTCATTAGCCACTGTAGGAAAATAACGAGAAGAATGACAAAGTGCAGTAAAGAGTAAAACTGTTTGCGCTACCGACCAGTGTGTTCATATTTAAGATAATACATTGAAATAATATGGTAAGAAACACCAGTTTGCAATATCAAGCAGCAAAATGAGCTGTTTTGTACAGCTAAAAATGGTTGGAAGCAGATGAGACAGGAGGCCAGACACATTAAATTTACAAATGGCCATGCCTGCTCTTTCGGGAAAAATAAGGTGGATAGATAAATTTAATTGAATACATATATATATATATATATATATATATATATTTGTGTGTAAGTATGAAAATACTAGACCTCAATGCGGTTTAATAATAATAGGCCTCATAATTCTTGCTTTACAACTAAACATGTTGCACACATTTAAACAAATGTCTATATTGCCATCTAGTGTTATAAATCATTACTGCATGTATTTATTTTTATGGCAATACTGGTGATGTTAGCCTCTAACTCTTCCCTCCTACAATATTTTTCTCTTCCCTTCCTTTGTGCCTTTTACCTAGACAGACACTCATTTGGACCCAGAGGAGATTGACTGTGAGTTACCTGTAGGGATGAGTGTGGACAGCCTTAATACTTCCCATCTGTCCGGCCTTTACCATTTCCGCCAACAGAGACCCCAAGCAGGCATTCCTGAGGAAACCCTACATCAGGAGACACCCATGCTCAGCTTAGCAACCCTCAGCAACAGTCAAGAGCTCGACAGTGGTGTGGGCCGAACAGATGAGAGCACAAAGAACGAAGAATCCTCTGAGCATGACATCCTTCTGGGCGATGAGCAGACCAGCGCCTCCAACACAAATGCCACTAACACCCCTGGCAGCTTGCGCAAGTTCAGGCCCGGCAGGAGTGGCGGAGGAGGGAGTGACACGCCATCGCCGCTGTTCCCTCTCCGAGAGCTCCACCTTAGCACAGACTCACTGGAATGTGGAAGCATGGCTGGTGGGTACCTTCACGATCCCGTCAGCGGGATGATAATGCCAGGCCTGACAGAGGAGGAATGCGAGAGGTACAGACAGCTTCTGGAAATCAAGTGTCGCTATGAGAAGAGGATGAAGAAAGTGCAGCAGGTTCAAGAAGAGGAGCAGAAAGAAGGAGGGACACAAGAGGAAGCTGAGAGTAGGGAGGAGATTCTGGATGAGAACAGTAACGAGAACCTGACTCCACATGAGATGGCGCTTCTGGAAGAGGAAATGAGGCACCTTGAGTTCAAGTGCCGGAACATTCTACGGGCACAGAAGATGCAGCAGTTAAGAGAACGCTGTTTGAAAGCCTGGCTGATGGAGGAAGAAACATCTGGCCGGGCATCTGCGGAACCTCAGGGGTCTCCATTGCATGAGCTGTCTGACATCAACGAACTTCCAGAGAAGGAACGTTCAGACAAGGACAGTACCAGCGCTTACAACACCGGGGGAGAGAGCTGCAGGAGCACACCTATGGTGAATGAGCATCGACTTCCAGTTTCTCAGATCGATGAGTCCACAAGTCCTCTGCCAAGTAGACACAGGGACCGACCAACCTGGAGTGAAAGAGGACGAGCAAGCCTGAACAGTTCATATTCGCCAAGCAGCTACAAGAAGTTTCAAACTAACACCCCTATGAACCAGAAATTCTGCTCACTCACAAGAGAAGGAACTGTCCGTCGCATGCCTGAAGTAGTGACACAGGGTGGAAATTCTAGGGTGAGTAGCCATAACAGAAATGGTGGTCGTAGTGCAGAGTCAAGTCCTTACTTCACACGACGCCGTCATTCCAACTGCTTCACTCCAGAACGCTACCAGAGTTGCATGCATCTGGGATCCTCACTTTCTGAAAGTTCTGGACCCTTGGATAGAGCTGTGGAAGGAGAAAGTGAGGCACCAGTGGGCGGCAGTGACCGTGAGGGCCATGGGAATAGCACCTTTGGGTCGCTGCCTCACCCCAGCCCAGTGAAGCTTTCTCTGGCCTTACCTTTGCCACTTCCCCCTGCATCACCACGCATGGAGTGGAAGGTGAAGATAAGAAGCGATGGGACCCGCTATGTGGCCAAACGTCCCGTTCGAGACCGGCTCTTGAAAGCCCGAGCTATGAAGATACGCGAGGAGCGTAGTGGAATGACGACTGATGACGACGCAGTGAGCGAAATGAAGATGGGTCGCTACTGGAGCAAAGAAGAGCGTAAGCAACATCTGCTGAGGGCCCGGGAGCAGCGCAGACGGCGAGAGTTTATGATGCAAAGTCGCTTGGAATATATGCGAGAACACGGTCTGGATATGGGCAAGGAGAGCCAGTCGGAGTCCGGCCAGAACCCAGCCTCAATCCTGGAGCTCAGTCAGAAAAAGAGCTCCAAGAAACGCAACCGACGCATACTGGACAACTGGATCACCATCCAAGAACTACTTGCACATGGCTCTCGCTCTCCAGACGGGACGAAGGTGTATAATCCTCTTCTGTCTGTTACCACAGTCTGAAAGGATAGCGAGGAAGGACAACAGGAAGAGAATCTATTTTATTGAATTTTCAAATACTTTCTTGAACAGTTCTCAACAGTTTCAAGGGTCATCTGGCTGAGCAACGTCTAGCAACTACCGTTTTTATTAATTTAATTTCAACAAATCCTATTTGTAAGGAGTACTTGAAGTTAAAATATTTTTTTTTAAAAGTCCCTGAAACAAGATCAATATACTTGAGAAGCAACACTAGATAAAACTTGTTTCATAGATACTTATCTATTCTTTTAAAATTGATTATACTCATACCCATATAAAGTATACATATTATCTTAAGTCTTAGTGTTGTTTCTCAAGTAAATGTACCTTTCAAAGGTTTTTAGGTTTTTTGGAAAAGTCAAGTATTTGTTCATGGGTGCCGGTACTTTTAAGTTTGTGGAAAAACTTGATTTTCTTGATTAATGAATGTCACATTGTATTGCTTCTCAACAGACATTATCACTCCTCTGAGGTCGAGCATCTGCGTTCGAGGATTTCTGTTTGACTTTAAACTGAAAACAGCACATGGCTGAATGACAAAGACAAAGACACTCAAAAGATTATGAATGTTGACTGAACGTACACAGACAAGCACAACGCACACACCTCAAACTGTACAAGAATCTGTTCATTGCAAGCAAACATATTGGACAAATGTAATTCATTCGGTAACTTCCTCACAGCTGCACAAAAGTCAAAGAATAATTCAGTTTCTTAACTCTTGAATTTTCATTGAGAATAATGGGGGCATGGAATGTCAACAGGACTTTTGTACAATTTACTGCTCTTATTACAACATCATATAAGTGCTTAACCTGTGCAGACACAATCATGTTAAACTTTCCTACAGAGATGTGGTGCTGAACATTTGTACTGCTTGTTTGTGATGGTCTGTTTACACTATTCTTCTGTACTGTTCATTATTACCCAAATATGACAAAAGCACAATGTAAGCCACAATGTGCTTTTTAATTTTTGAATGTATGTTAGTTCTTTTCCCTAAGTCATCACGGAGCGACTTTCATAAGCCTATGTGGCCTAGTGCGGAGTGCAGACACATACTAAACACCAGCAAAAGGAGAAGCACAAAACACATTGGAACCCTATGAAATCTAACCAGCTTCAAAATTAAAACATATTGTACATTTTGATATACTGTAATTAGGAGCATTTAACCTGAAGTGGTGCACATAAGTATAGCAAAGGAGCTAAAATGAGGGGATATTCTTATTCATGAATAAATGAATGATATACAAATTTGTTAACATATTTGTAAGTGTTCAAAACTGTTTGAAAATTTTGTAGAAAATGGCCTTAAGAGTTTTGACCAGTTTGGTGATGAGAGCCACTTGTTTAGCTCAACTAATTTTGCATGATTTTGACTATAATGTACATGCCAGAAATACACTATAGTGGAGAACTTAAATTTCTCAGTATACAAATGTATGTGACCAGAGGACTTTATCCAGCATCATTTGCCATTTTTGTCTTGGTGTTAGATAAAAATGTAGAAATCCACAGTTATACTCATATGGTACCTGTTGATTGATATCAATAGTCCTAATTATACAATGTGTAATGTGCATTAGTTCTTGAGTGGTTATTTCAATGCATTGCTGAGACTGTATAAAACATAACATTTTAGACAAATAAAACAATTTTGTATGCTTAATATAATCTGTCATTAACCTGATTTCATACTTGGATGCACACAACACACACATTCATACTGTACACACACCAAAATAGAGAAACACACAGCCCACTCAGAAATATATGTAAAAACAACTTTCCAACAGCAAGAACATGTTTTATAGAATGAGAGCAATAAATTATCACATCATTTCTCTGAATTAATTCTGCATTGAAACCTCATACATATATACAAATAAAACTTCATACAATTAATTTTTAAATATAGGAACTGCTCTTACACACACATACTGATACAATTTTACAATTACAATTCGTTCCAAGCCCCCCACCCCCCACCCCAGGTCCTTAAAATGTAAACAATGGTTCATGATCCCATTCCCAGCCAGATATTGATTCCCCCGTCCAGTGCAGAGTAAATATGGCATATTTATATCAACTAATATATACATTCAGATTTATACAGCATCATTCAGCTAAGTGCAGACATGCAACACGGGGCACGGTGGCGCAAGACATTAGTGTGTCCAGAAACCAGAACACGCATCTCAAAAACTACTGGAATTTTTTTTTTTAACATCATACATCTCTGCTTTATTTGCGTTTGAGCTCAGCATGCCCCAGCACTCAGGACTTTTAATACAAGCACAAGAGCAAAGCGTTAGAATTAGAGAGAAGCAAAACCGCCCATAGGAAAAAAATGTGAAATGTAGCGAATGGCCCTCTAAATTCAGATCACGCCACAGATTTTGAACAGGGACATGGAGTTCCTGTTTGTCTACAAAGGCCTTAAGGTTTCCGGTTATGGGTAATGCTAGCACATTTGAAGTACTGGAATCCATTACCGGAAGTTTCACTCAACATAATTTATATACGCAAAGAAAATAATGAAAAATAAATCAATAAAAAATAAATGGCTGGGTCTAGCAGCAGAGATTAATAATCTTATTTAAGATGCCTTCATCCTTGTAGGACTTTTAAGAAATGTTAACATTTTATAAGTATAAAAATAACTCCTCAACACTAACACATCACTAATGTAATACTGTGAATGATTCTGCTTAATGGAGAGAGAACGGCCCATTTTGGTTGTCGAGGGCGAAGTAAGGAAAGAGAAAGGGACTGTTTGGAGGGAAGCAGATGGTATTGGAGCTTTGGATTCTAGGCACTGATGATCTTTAACTTGTGTATGTGCAAAACCAGAAACTTTCACCAAAAAGATCTTCACATTTAAAGATGCTTTTACAGCTTCTCAGAGTGAATGAGTGTGCGTGTGTGTAAATGTAAGTCCCCCTAAACACGCTTTCATATAAAAAAATAAGAGGGCACTGACATTGGACATGCAACTCAGCGTAAATTCACAATATTAAAAGAGCGTGTTGCTCAAGTGTGTATGGCTTCTGGCAACGACGAGTTTTACACAGATCATATAGCTTTTATGTGGATAATATAGTTTTACAAACTTGCTGCAAAACATTTACCTGAAATTAGCAGTCCAATTAGTTTGCTAAACATTAATTGTACACCCAAAAAAAACAAAAAAACTAGCCTGTTGGTCTGTCTAAAAAAAAAAAGCTCTTAGAAAACACTCAGCACAGCACTCTGCTAAAACATATCCATGTATTATATTAGTAGTAGCTTTTACACCAAAAATAGCAAGAATTATATCAGTAGTATTTGACATCATAATAGTAATAAAGTCACCCATTAAAATTACCCATATCCAGATGTTCTTTTTAAAATTCAGTTACTTCTAAATATTTAAGATATCTGTAACACATTTTGACCATCGAAGCTGTACAAAACCAAGCCCATAAGTACAGATTTCACTTCAAAATTTCAATGACACTCTATCCAAACACCCTGCTCCTCCAACAGGTCATCCAGAGAAAATATCCCACTGGTCTCAAACCTCCAATGACAAACCTTTACAGTAGGCACTAAGGTTATGTGATGAATTGCCAGATATAAATGTTTCATTGGTCAGGCGAGATTAAGTAGACAAGATGAAAATAATAGTGAAACGGTGACACTAAAAAAGGGAAAGAGAGATGCTGAGGTAACAGGTGGCAGGAAATAAATAGAGGAGGTGCTGATCTATGTCCTGATTATTGGTTGCTATTAGTCATGACTCTTTTGTGTACGTTGCATTTAGGTTTGTATGCTTAATTGTCTTATATAATAGCAACAAAACAAAAGAACAAAATATCAACCAAACAATTTAAAATCTCTTTCTACACATTCTGTTTGGCGCAAATGACATCATAACTTCACTGAGACCTTCAAAAAAGTTAAGTGTTTTTTACTGTTATGGCTGACTTATTGCAAACCGGATGCCCAGCCTCTTCAAGACAAAAAAACAAAACAAAAAATAAAATATTAAACATTCTTCAAATAGTTTCAAAATAATGTTTTTTTTTCCTGTGTAGTGATGTAAGTTTTCTCAGCAGTTCCCATCCTGTCCTTTCACTCACAAGGCAAAATAAAAGTCTCTTTTAAGATGATTAAAAGAGTGTTTGGCATCCCCCTAAGTGCATGCTGGCCCTTCTTATGCGCCGAAGAATACATTTGACAATTTTGAGGAATGTATCAAGCAAACATTTTCTGACTGACCCTGAAATGATTGTCATCTGAGAGGCATGAAAACCAAAAAGACTACGAATGAAAAAGTTTTGCACATTTTGCACTCATCTGTCCAGTTTCGTCTCCATGTTGAGTGTTTAAAGAGTTCACCACTGTCGTCATCTGACTTCTGTATGGTCAAACTTGGTCTCTTAAACTCCAGATCATGAGTCCAACTTAAATTGGCACCCCCTTTCTCCCTGTAACCTATTCATTTGGCAGCGATGCATGTCAATTTCAATTCAAACTCTTAAAATACACTTCATCTGCTTCACCATTGTCTCCATTAGACTTCTTAGATCTTCAGTCGGAGATTTGATGCTGTTACACAGCCTTTGTTTTGAATGGCGCCCAACAGCAAGAGGCCGTTCAGGCTAGCAACGAGCATTTAGCCGGCCAGGATTCCCGCTCTACACGTGAGGGAAGCGGATATGGAAGTAACAGAGTCTCAGTATGGTGTGCTTCCTCTTGCCTGGGCTCCGGCTCCTCCGCGTTGGGACCATGTGCCCTCTGCTGTGGCTCACCCTCACACCACCGTGCTGATGCGGTTGATAGGTTTGGATTTGGAGCTGCCGACCGTGCTGCTGTTGCTGGCTCCGCCTCCTCCTCCGCCCCCTGGGCCGCCCGACTGCGCCCCCATGGGTCCTGGGAGCTGCGGGGCCAACGGGGAGAGCGGGGTAAGAGGGGTGAGGGGGGTATGTGGGGATGAAGGTGGAGGTAACGGGGAATGTGGTGGAGGAGGTGGGATGGAGGAGAGGGGTGGATACTGCGGGATGTAGTGGGCGGTGCCCTGGGGTATGTGGCGGGCGGTGATAGCGGATGGTGCCTGAGGGGGCGGAGAGAAAACGAAGTGAGTTTGATGGGCGGAATGATCCAGTAAGGGGTGTGGGCTGTGGGCGTGGATGAGATGGCTGTGGGTATGAGAGTGAACGTGGGAGTGGGCGTGAGGGTGGGGCTGAGAGTGAGAAAGGGTGAGAGGAATCTTGCCGGTAGGACCGGGCACCCGTACGTGGCGTATGGGATTGGGATGCATGTGGTAGAAGGTGAAAGGGGCGATGGGGAAATTGGGCGAATGCGGGGACAGAGGCGGAGGGGTGCAGGACATATTGACGTAGCGGCCTTGCTGCATAGCATGATGGGATAGTTGCTGCTGGAGCTGGGCATGTGAAGGAACGGGCGGCCCGCGCCGTGGGAGGGACCCTCGATGTAGGGTATGATGGATAGCGGGTGGATGGCCAGGGGCGACGGCCTGCATATGGTACCGATGATGGTGGTGGTAAGGGGGCGGAGGCTGGCCAAAGTTGTTGTGGCAGTACTGAGCGTGCAGTGCTTGGATCTTGGACGGCCCACCAGGATCTAACTGGCTGAGGGCGGAGGGAGATGGAGGTGGCGGCCCTCCTGTAGTAGGAGGCGGCACGGGGGCCGGGTAATGTGGCCCGGGGGGAGTAAGGGGAGCAGGGGGTTTGGCGCGCTTGCTCCCAAACAGGGAGCCCAGGAAGGAACCGGAATTGCTCCCTCCAGAACTGCTCCCCGGCCCCCCACCTCGATCGCTGATGCCAGGGACCCCGCCCATATTGCCTACGGCGTTGTGATGTTGCCCCGGCCCACCCCCCACCCCTACTCCGGGGCTCAGGATGGGGCGGTGAGGCCGGTAGTCTTCCAGCCCATAGCAGCCGGGAACAGCGCCCCCCATGGGCAAGCGTTGATGCGGCTGAGGGCTGTTAATGATGGATCCCTGCAGTGTGCACAAACACACAAAGCCAGACAGTCATTACACTGGAAATCTGAGTAGATGGGCAGTGTCAGAACTGATGAGTTACAAGTGACAGGCATTCCCCAGTTACTTTTATTCAAATAAATAATGCACGTTACTTTTTAGGAACACACTGATATTAAAATTCATTATAAGAAATAATTATTTTTATGTTATAACCAATAAATGCTCTCTATTAAAATTCTATATTTTTTTCTAAAAAAAAAAAGACTAAAACAAGTGAATTTAGCCATCATGTACAAAGTTCAATGTAAAAGTGTAACAATGTAACAAAATATTGTGATGACTGAATTCACTAGCAGAATTTAAAATTAATATATTTTATTTCTAATGTGTAATTTTAATTGCTTTACTATATTATATAAATTAAATAACTTCCATTTATCTGTTAAGTTATAACATAAAAATAATTATCAGCTTATTGATAGCAGCCAGAATTTATGTAATGGCACATCTCTAAAAAAAATTCTGTGTTATCTTGATACTTAAAAGTACACGCACACAAGGTGTGTAACATCACTGTACTCACATCTCCTGCACAGTGACAGCCCAAAAAGCCTTTCAGCATTAGACACAAACAGCCTCAAGCAACTTACCAAAGTTAGAAATGTCAGTGTCACTTTCACAAGCCACAAAATCAGTCAGATAACAAAGTAAAGCTTCCTCATTATAGAGCCTCACTCATTTTACATGTATTTAAACATGCATCTAAACCTCTAAAACAGAAGCAGCCTTCAGATACTGATTGGGGCCATTCATTTACCAGAGCAATGCATTAGTTATTAGCACCAGGCAAAACCTATTAAACATGCTGCATGCAAAGCAAACACCAATTAAGTTTTTTACACAATAAGGATTAAAACATGCTGAACTTCATCACAACAATCAAAAATTCATGCAAAGCTGTTTTTGCTAAACACAGAGGTCTCATGCATTTAGGAAAGCTGAAACACAAGATCATTCAATTTCATTATGATTACAAGCTGTTAGCAGATCAGCCTGACTTACTTCTATTGTACTATCCAAAGAGCCAACGCTGTTTCTACGGCCTCGCTTTCCTGTACCCAACCAAGCACAGCAATGTCAGGGTCAAAGGCCATGGAGAAAACATATTATAACATCTCAGTACTGGGTGTTTGGCCCTGGATTATCCATTTACAATGAATAAATGTCTACAAATCGTGTACATAAATGTATACTGACTAGAGTTCGACCGATTGATCGATTTCGTTGATCAGCACCGATAGTTGATTGCTGAAACTATCGACAATCTGCAAAAATCCATGCTGATAGTTTTACTGGGTTGCATCCATTGCTGGAGCAGCTGAGAGGGGTCTGCTGTCATTAGACAGTGCGAGAGCGGCCTCTAGTGGCAGAATCACTGACACCATGTGCTGTTTGTTTTGACACGCCAGGCTGCGCGCTGCACAGAGCCTGAAAACTTCAGACGCGGATTTAAATGCAGCCGACAGAAACTCCTGCCTTGCCACAGATCGCCATTCACATAGTTTCCCATTAAATTACATTATATTTGTCCCAAATCATTGTTAATTTACATAATGACCTCACCCTAGGCTGTAAAATTGTGTATTGTGCATTTTTCAGCAAAACGTATCTCTTTCTTGTGGCTCTAATAAAGTATTCTTCGTTTAGAGAGATATAATATAGATTGCACTTTCTCTTTCCATTAGCACTGTTTTTTTTGTTTTAAACACTTCAAACTCATCAACGCCACTTTGTTCAAAGTAAACTTTCGCCCATTTGGTGATTAAATCAACTGTTTTAGACTGCTGCTTGAACTGAACGTGATGTGTGATACCTGTGAGCTGTTCTAGACACAGTGCTGTGCTTTTGTTGTGCTGTGTGACTAACATATTTTGTTATAGTGATTAGATAATCATCAACTGTTCTAAATTAAAAGCAAATAAAGTGTGAAAGTATACATACAATATCCATATGCATGTAATTTCAATGCTATGGCCTTTGTGTAGATATTTAAAGATGGCCATCTTTAAGCATGACTGTTTAAATTAAATGGTAACACTTTAGAATAAGAGTCCATTCTACTGACAAAACTTCACATGACTGAACTCGACATTGGCTCTGTTCAAAAAGCATTTAAAACAGTAGTTTTTCACATGACCACATTACATTTATATTCAATTCTTCGAGTTATCCTCTATAAAATGGCTATTTTTTATTTATATACAATTTTGTGCAAAAATACGTTAACACTTGGCAGACCCATCAAACACTCATTGTATTGTGGGATGTAGTCTGCTCTGTTATCCACTGCACATCTTAACAAATGTAGCATCTGTACATTATATGCATACCAAAATTTTGCATACTGTGACAGTTTACACACTAAACACAGCAAAAAATTATCCAGAGACTTTTTCAAGAAGCCTTATGCTAGGATGTGCCATTAGAGGGCAGTGTCTGTCAAACTGTACTTCTTTACAGAAGTTCAAACAGAAGGCCTTTCATGATAAAACTATGGTGGATTTATAAATATTTCCCCCCAATGGCTGTCAATAGTTTATAAAAAAATAATACACAGTAATTTATTTGTATTGAATCCAATCAATTAATGTCTATATTTGAGTGAAATTGAAAAGACATTACAGGAAAAGCAACGAACAGAAAAAAAGTGGTTTAAGAAATCAAATTGTTTGTTTTACAACATAGGTCTACAGAAATCCATGAAGCATCCATAATTAAAATGTAGTAATTCTTATTGCATTGTTATGCAATAATTCCATTTAATGAACACATAAAACTGACAGCTGTAGTTTAAATAAAAGAGAGTTTGTTTTGTGAATGTGTGTTGTACCTGTCTCGGAGAGGTCTCTCAGTGAGGAGCTAAGTGCTGTTCGTTTAAGCCCCTCCCCTGCTGTGTACGTGTCATCCAGACTGGGCCTACCCAGAGTGCCGTTCACAGCTTCAGTCTTCATTCCGCCAACCCCGCCCCCTTCTCCACTCAGGAGCCCTGGACGCATCACACCTTTCTGTTTCTCTAACTCAGCTATGGAGAAGAAAGACCAGGGGTTAATGCTGGCAAAAGCTGACTATTACCATAATGAATAATAACCCTAAATAATAATTTAACAGATACACAGCAAATTTTCAGAAATGCCAGCTTGCAAACAGGAAAAAAACCTCTTGCTTTTGATCTGTCATGTGTGAAACAACAGGTAACATTAAACGATTTCTTACACTCTACACGGTATTTCTCCATATCTTGAACCTCAGCGATGCTCTCACGCAGGTCGCTGGTGAAGCGCGTTCGGTCCTGCTGGCTCGGCGCATTGAACACAATCAGGACCTTACGCTCGCTGCCGGGCATCGCTGATGTCAGTCTGATACCGTGAGGATAGTCTGAGAGAGAGGGACAGAGATAGAGGGTAAATGCAGTCAATTAGAGAGAGACCCAGATAAAGAGGGATGTGCTGTGCTACATGTAATTAGTTATAGATCTCTCGTTCTGACAAAATCCACACAAGTACTGTACTTCAGCATGTCAATGGGGTAGGGAAGATATATTTAATTCAAATAATATGGTCTTAATCATGTGGAATTTTACATCAAACTAATGTATCTTCTTTTAAAGATGAGTAGATATTTTGTTAATGGAAAACAAATACTGATTAAGATAAATAGAAGACAGACGTTCACAATTAACGGCACAGCCACAATATATGGAAGAGGATTTTCAGATAGACATCTTTTTCTCCTTCATATACTGCTAAGAAACCAAAACACCACCTTCATGAAAGCAAGGAGAGGGTAATGAGAAAGCATGGCGATGAAATGGAGTGATGGAGTGGATGAGAGCAGAGTGTGTAAACGAGCTGGAATGGAGTGATAGTATAAATAAAGTAGGAGGGACAGATGGTCAGACAGATGGAGGGATGAATATACTTACAGGAGTTCTGGAACATATGAACCTGCATCTCCACCAGGGGAAAAGACTGTCTGAAACTGTAAGTCACAGACGTCTTCTTCTTCTGAAAGATCTTCGTTACCTGAAGGCGGGAACATACGGGATGTTAGGCTGTGTAGTTATCATCATTATACATATACACAAAATTTCTCAGATACATATGACTGAATGTTTTTTTTTTCATTGTGTCTAATAGCTGGTGTCTAATTACTCTAGACCAAGACTAGCAATTTTGAACAAACTAAAATATAAGATAGTCTTGATTTGTTTAATAATATGTACAAATAGGTATTTAAGCTTTGACACCCCTGCAGTGAGGACCAAAAATTGCTTGATTGTGACTAATAAATTAATTCTAGAGATATTTTATGTATATACTGTATATGAAACTACATGAATATATATTTATAAATCCTGAAGATAAAGTTGTAATTCTAAATCTTAAAATTAAAATCTAAAAATACAGTTATTAAATCTGAAATTGTACAATGTAACTCCGAATTAGGGCTGGACAATAATTCAATATCAATATGTATCGCGATATAATTTTTTTCAATAACGGTGATATGATTTTTAAACACATTTCCGATTTACAGTACCAGTGTTTCCCATACAATGATTTATTTGTGGCGTTTGACTTCGTTGAATAAACATGAGCACTGCACGTTCCAAAAAGCGGGTGATTTATATGAATGTATCTCTGAAGGGAACATACTGTCTTCAGAATAGTTTTGATGGCATTTTCATTTTTTCTGAAAAAGTAGCGTTCATAAGCAGAGCTGCTTAGATTACAGCCGTTACCGGGGAAACCGCTAGTTCTACCGCTCTCAAAGCGCCTCCTACTGCTTTCTTGTTTGTATGAAGGCTAAATACAAATAAAAGGTGAACATTAATTTATTTGTGCTGTTTTTCGCCCCCTAAAATATTATATAGTTTTATAGGAGGAGTTCATAGACTTGGCAAATTCATTTTTCATAAGTTTGTTGGTACAGACATCTGTTGTGGGCATTCTTGGCAGTTTTTATGAGGCTTTTTTTAATAGTGTTCATATCGATATCGGAATTATATCGTATCGACCGAAATTAAGAAATATATTGTGATGTCAATTTTGCCCATATCGTCCAGCCCTACTCCGAATACAGTTATATTATATAGGCTAAATGTTCTTGATTTCTAAAAATGGAAACAGTAGGCCTATTCATCTAGTATACATTTGCCAATGCAATATAATTATATAATTACAGTAAGTGCGCATGACTCTAAATCAAAGGGAGTACTTTTTCTCTACTATGACTTCTGACAGTAATTAGGCCAATATGCACTAAGTGAAGACTCACCACTAGGAGGTCATTAAAGAGGAAGACCTCGCGCTGGTGAACTCCACTCCGCTGGGGTCGATTGGGGTCAGGGACTTCATACAGCTGACAACAGCACACTAGTCTGCGATGTGGCAGAGAAAGCACCTGCACATACACACACACAGCATATCAAAATACAGCTTGGTTTGTCTCACACTAAGCCACACAAATACACAAACTAGAGACCAAATGGCCTTTTTACTACAAACTGAACAGCAATATGGGGTTTCAACCAAAAGTATGACATGCATGAGTGAAACATGGTTTGACTCACAGGTTTCTTGCCCACAATGACCCTCTCCACGGCCTGCACTTGAGACACATGGTCATCGTTTGTCCTGAGTTCCCATTTCTGAATGCGCTGGTAGATGCCCACTAACAAATCCCTGGGAATATCCTGTCCATTATCCACTCCTGCCAATGAAAAAGAGGGGGAGAACGAACAAGAAAAAAGGTGAAAACTGCTCTATTGTCTTTAATTGGAAGCCAAATATTACTCTGAAGATATTTTGGATTGGATCACCTCTAAGGTTCTTGATAAAATCCTCCAGCTTCATTTTCCTCTCAGCTTTGACGTTGGGGCTGTACATGTCTGTGTTGAGAAGGATGATGGCAAATGCCAGGATGAAGATCGTGTCTGGGTTCTGAAATTGGCGGACGAGTGCAGGGTTGCACACGCAGTATCTCTGACTGTAAGAAAGAAAGAAGTTGATCCTCATGTGGAACTACGAAATTCAGAGAAAATAGCACAGGTTGAGATGAGAGAAAAGGCTACCTGAAGGCCTCTACTAGTCTCTCCACCTTCTGGGCTTCCCCCTGAACCTTAATCTGAGCTTGAAACTTCCTCAGGGCGTCATCCAGATCCATGCCCGAGAAATCCATCTCATCCAACACACAGCTGAGAAAGAAAAACAGAAAGAAAGATCACTAAATTCATCTGCCAACATGTTTGTGTTGATTTTTTAGCCAGTGTCTGGGTTCTGTTTTTTTTTTTTGCCTCCAGGCTGGTGTTAACAGCATATGGATGCTTTGCTACAGTCTGGGGTTGGAAGACAGAAAAACATCATTACTAACTCCAACACATCCTTGTTGAACTGTTTCTGTCGGTTTCCCAGAAACTCCCCGATCATCTGTCTACTTAGGCCTTTCCTCTCCAAGATGAAACGTGCAATGCCCACAGGTGTGTCTGAGACAAAACCCCTCTCTATCAAATACTGGATCCCCTTCTCTGGTTTCCTGGAAGACAGGGAGAGTGAGGATAAAACAGATAGGATGTGATTCATTCCAGTAAAACTGTAAAAAACTGAAATAAAGAAAAACTAGACATAGCAACAACAGCCTGAGGGTAGGAAAATGAATAGACACTTCAGCAGAAATTAAATCTGACTCTTTGTATCCAACTGGATTTAGGTTCACATCTGTCTTTGGCTTGACTGCATTGTCTTTTATTGATCTCTGCCATTTGATCTTAAAATCCATTTGACTGCTTACAGTTCCATTTCCTCATCAGAATTATATTTCTAAAGCACCCTGCTAAAAAGTTCCCAAGGTGCTAAATGATTTATAACACATCAATCTTGCATCATAAAATGTTACAGTTACTTTTCATTATCAATTCTCCATGATTTATAATAGGAGTACTGTGTTAAAATAAAACTGTATTACCATAAATCGTCTGTGATCTTTAACACAGGTATTAATCACCCTGGGCACAATAGAAATCAATAGAATAGAAACAATAGAAATCACCCTGGGCCTGTCATCTCCTCAATATTAAGATGTAAAAATGAAATATGACAGGTGTGATAAACCATATGGAGGAGATATCTGTAGATAGATTAGTTAATAAATAGACCCATACACCTTTCTAACATCAAAATTTTAGGGTAATGTTTATATGAACTTATAAGAGACATATTCAGTGTCAGTCATCCTTATATGCAAAGTATGCAAATTGCGTAGGGCTTCTAAACCACCATGGGCCCTCCTTGTTCCCAAAGATGATTTAATGTCTAGGGCTGTGTGATTAATAGAATTTTAGATTCGTTTTTGATTTTAGCTGCCACGCTTCCTGCATAAAATCATGTAATGTGACTGTCCTAATATAAAGTTTCCTGCTGGATGTACTTGATGAAAAAAAAAAAACATTAAAAGCATACTGAGCTGCAAAAGAGACATTGTTCCCCAGGCGGCTTTCTGTGCATGTGATCCGAGAACAGAGCAAAACACTACTTTGGGTTTCGGGTATACACTTAAATGGACAAATACACACAAAAATATGTCTGTCTACTCGAGTTTTCACTTAAACGCAGTCAGTTATGTCTTAAGTGAACATAAACAGCTGGGAAAGTAATCGAATGCTTGATCTGTGCATTCGTTCTTAAAGTGAGAGCAGCCTAATAAACCTGCTGTCTCTGTCATTTAATGTTAGTCAAACAACAAAAGAAACTGGTCTGAAAGAACTGTTTAAGGGGTTGATGATCATTTTGGAATTTTTATGAATGCACTGACAGGGGCCCCCTAAAAAAGGTTTTGCTTTAGGCCCCCAAAAAGTGTGAAACCGGTACTGGACATATTGTTTATCATTTCTTTTTTCACTATTTTAAATAAACTTTATGTATATATATATATATTAGGGATCTCAATGTTAATGCGTTAACGCATGCAATTAATCTAAAAATTTTAACGCGTTAATATTTTTTAACACAAATGAATCATTTGATAAGGTTTGACCCCAACTTCTTCCGTCATCACAGTGTGGAAGGTCATCTATCATTGTGTGATGAGGGTACAGCGAACCAGTGTTGCCAGGGTAGCGGCACAAGTGGGCTATTTTGAAAAAACAGTTGCGGGAAAAATTACAGAGCCGTGGGTTGCGGTTTTTTGGGCTACTTTTATAATGTACCACAGCCTCCCAAGGTGTATATAGACAAATAAAAATTCAAATAGATCCTTTTACTAATGTGTATTATACTTGGAATGTATACCTGGCAACTTAAGAACGGAGAGGCGGTTGTAACATCACAAACAACGTGAGTTTCAGCCAGAGCATACATGTTAAGGCTTTTACAAAGCCGAAATAAACATGACAACAGCCACTATAGATTATATAAGATAATAAACACATGATTACAATAGGATATTTGTATGTGATTTTCTCTAGTGGAAGTGTACATCTGAAATGCTAATTTGTTCAGCGATATAAAAGGCTATAAATAGCATATTTTAACAATAGTAAACGACCAAATTCCACATGTGATCGTAAAAGGAAGTTATTACAAACACTCGATGGTAGTTTGAAATGAGTTCTGAGTAAAAGTGTACTATTAATCTAATAAATTGTCCTATGAAGCATGATGCTAATATTAGCTCTAATGCACCTGCAGAACAGGTCCAATTCTTCTTCATAATGCATTTTGTCATAATACTTCATGTAAGGTCACAAGAAAATGTTTTGTTGTATTTATTTAGAAATACTTTTGATAATAGTTGGGTAAATGTATACTGGGATTGAAGCGATGTGGCTTGGTAAACGTTTATTGCCAGTATAAAGGCTGATAATGGCTGAATAAAAACAAAAGAATAATGATAAAAGAATAATAAGGATTATGTCTCATACCTGGCGGAAGTGTGAAAGGTTCTGTTTCCTTAAACTAGTTTGTCATGCATTTCTTTATTTCAAAACATTTACAGGTAAATCCTAATATTTTAAGACCATGACTGTGATTAACACGATTAAATTTTTTAATCGATTGACAGACTAATATATATATATGCGATTAACGCATGCGATTAATTCAAAACCCATAACGTGTTAAAATAATTTATCGCAATTAACGCAAAATTACTGAAACACAATTTCTATTTCTATTCTATACCTTTTTTCCCAATTTTACTTCTTTTACTTCTTATAATTTTAAGCCGCTAAAGTCCGGGAAAGTTTTCAGTCCAGTGATCCAGCAAGCGAATCCATTCAAGCAATCAGTCCAAAACAGGGCTAATGTAAAGAAAACCAGGCTGATTACATAAGAGATGGCGGAGAGAATACATACTCACGTTGCGATTTTAGTGCATTATCAATTTCGCTTTAAAACACAAGCTCTGTGATTGTTTCTGAAGAGCATGATAGCTCACCCACTGAAATACAGACCGAACGTAATGTCAAAACATCCCACCACTGTATGATATGCAAACTACGTTTTCTCGGCTGGATAAAGCAAACCAGCTTCTTTTGATGGTTGAGGATTGCAATCAAGGTAAAGATGATTGCGGTGATGGAGTCCTAAGCACACGTGAGTCTGATACACCGTGTTTGAGCGCTCTTGACGCACAGATCATATGTTGTATTCATGCACAGACACATTTCAGTACGTTCACGTTGTTTCCACACACATTCAGGATAATGTTTTGATTTGTCTTATGTATGTTGCTGTGTTTAGTCAGTGTGCACAAATGTATCAATTATATGAACTTCTTATATCATTTGGTTCTTTGGTGTCCTTTTGGAGTCTCCCAAGTGTCCTTTTTGAAAAGATATCTAAATTTATCTTGAAATAAGATTGCAGAAAATACAGTTTTGTGAGAATCACCCTTTAATCTTTTGGTTTACTTTGCTGGATATAGTAAATAATGACAAAATTAACGTATTATGCAAGATAAATGGTATATGCTTAATTTCATGATAAGTGTTCGATTAATTTAATAAATAAAAAACACTTTTAAATAAAAAATTTAATCTATTCACAGCCCTAATATTCTATATGTATATAGTTCTGTGGGATGATAATGCATTTTTTAAAGAAAAAGGGTGCGATTAATCGCGATTAAATTTTTTAATCTATTGACAGCCCTAATATATATATGTATATAGATAAATATTAAATAAAGCAATATTAAATAAAACAATAAATATTAAGAATGCTCATTTGTGGAAAACTGAACATTCTTGATAATATTTTATTTAAAATGATTATTTAATAAAAAGTATATCTTGTGTATAAAAGGGGAATTTTAAATTAAAAAGGGAAATTTTGTTTAAATTCATCATTTAAAATTTCAACTGAAACAGTACAATGTCAGTCCTATTTCGGTGAACATCTCTTACTTGTTGAAGAGGTTCAGTCCGATGCGGTAATGCCTCCTTTGCACCACGTCATTGTTGAAGGCGGGTGAGTCCCAGCTATGCCTGCTCTCTCTCTGATAGGTCTGTTTTCCTAGAGGAGGCAACGGTTCCCTTAGACTGTCCCTAGACGAAGAGCCTGAGCTGCAGTTAATGGTCTCATTGGAATTGGTGGTGGAGTTCAGGGAGTCGTTGTCCCCATCCGAGTGCTCCAGGCCAGTAGTGGGCAGTGGCGCGGAGGACGAGGAAGAAAGTGGTGTGAGTGGAGGCTGAGTGGGTGAGGGAGACGTTGGGTCTGGGTAGGGGTGATGGATGTGTGGCATAGGGTGGTGGTGCAATGGATGGTGAAGGTGTGGGTGGTGATGGTGGTGCATCATTGTGTGGTGTGGTACGTGTGTTGGAAGAGGGGATGGGATGGGGCGACCCGGGGGTCGAGTCTGGCCCTGTGCCGCACAGGGATTGGGCGTGCGAGGGACGGGGTTGTGTTTGAGAGTCCCTTGAGGTGACCCACCCGCCGTAGGCTCCTGCTCGTAAAGCAGCTGCCTGCTGAGGGAGCCTCGATCTGAACGGTCACTCATGTCAACAGAGCTGTCACTAGGCGGCTCTATGGTGAGAACGGGGAGGTGTGACCCCCGTAACCGGAAATCTCTGCATTCGGTGCATGGCGTGCTACGCCGGCTGTTATTGCTCCCGCCGCCCTCTGTTTCCCGGCTGTCTTCACGTCCTCCGACCCCGCTGCTGACACCCCAGTACTCAGTGTCCGTGCTGGAGGGAACCCGCTCGATGGATAGTGGAGAACACGGCATGCCGTCGTCCATATAAAGTGTGACGTCGCTGTACGAGGTAGCTGTGCTGTCCTCGTGCATGACCCCCAGACGTTCTTGCTCCCCCATGACCCCCCTACGCGAGGTAGGTTTGCTACTCCATACACACTCGCTGAAATCCTCGCTCTCCTCACCACCTCCCCCACCACCGTCCTGAGAGTCCCCTCGGCCGGACTGACACGTCAGAGTGTCATCCATAGAGTCAGCCAGAGATGTCACCTGAGAGAGGAAGCACACAGACATTTACACTACTGCTCAAAAGTTTGGGGTCTGTAAGATTTGTAATGTGTTTGGGAGTCTCTCACACTCACCAGAATGCATTTATAAGACCAAATACAAAATAAACAGCAATATTTTGAAATATTTTTACAATTTAAATTTTTTTAACTGAATTTTCAGCAGTCCAGTCTTTTAGAAATAATTTAGAAATCATTTTAATACGCTGATTTGGCACTCAATAATTACTATTAATGTTATTAATGTTTAATATTTTTGTGTAAACAGCATTTGAAAAAAGCCCTGATTTTTTTTTTTTTCTGGATCTGCTAATGACCGTTGTGATGGTTTATAAAGGCTTTCAAGGCTCCAGGGAGAATGTCTCTGCAGTAAGATGCTTTGGAAAAAAGTGTCTGCTAATTGACAAGTAACCAAATGTTCTTTTAGTGTAATGCTGTGGCTTGTCATTTAGAAATGAAGGAAATGATGCCTGAGTTGTAAGACCACACCATTTGTTTCAAAGGAAACATGAACAACAATTTTATACCAATTCTAAGACAGTCTAAATCTATTCTATCCCAACTATATATCTGACCTGTATTGAAATTAATTTAAACCTAAATAAACATAACTTTAATCTAAGGGTTCACACATCTGTCACCTGTTTGTTGAAAGCATCGTCTGCACGCGAGTACTCCTCTCTGTCTGAAGGACAGTGTGCGGGTGAGTCAGTCTCCTGCTGTGAGTCTGTGGTTCCTGTCTGGCTAGCTGTGCCCAGAGTCGAAGTGTGATGGCTGGTATATCGACCTTGCTGCTGCTGGGGTGTCTGGGGCTGAACCTATAGAATCATGAATAGCAAAAAGAGGAACTTATGGAAATTATGTAAACATCATAAAACAGAATTAAGATCTCACAGTCGCGCTGAATTTTCTACTTTATGCAGGTTTTAACCATTATACTGTTATATTGCCTGTGGCTGTCGTTCGTCAAACGAATACTGCGAACGCATGTTCGACAGGATGATCCGGCGAGTCATTCGGCTTTCAGAGGCGGAACTGCGCAACCGTTGAAAGTTCTTGTTCATGCGATACTGCCGGAACGCCGTCTGTATCGTGCGAGCCGCTCGTCTGCTCAGGAAGTAACCGCCATACTTCCTCTCCAGCATCTCCACCTGATAAAAAGAAAGATGGACAAACAGAGAGAAAGAGAGCATGATAAGGGAATAGAATTGAATAAAGAGTGCAAAAGAGGAAAAGAAGTGATGCATTGTTTTCTTCAAACCTAATAATGTATAATGCATCTAAATGCTTTACTCATTAAACCTGAAATACAAAGAATCTAATAAATATTTATTTAACAGCAGTCTTTCTCAATTATTATTAAAAGAAAAAAAGTGCAGCAGTAATTCTGTAGATATTGGGGTGTTGGATTATTTTCATCACCCCTACATGAATGGATAATTCCACAATGCAGAGATCCTTAGTATTTAATATGAAAGCATAACAGCACTCTGCATCATAACTGCAATCCCATCTTTCATTATGTGAGATGATGGAGGTTTGGCTTCACATTAGCATGACCGGAGGCCATTATGTACATTCGAAGCATGACTGTAGATTAAAGCCTGTAAGATGGCCTCCATGCACATTAAAACACAAACACTTTGTGATAAGTAGATGTTCCTATGGGCTGTTTGTGCCACTGAGAATTAGGATAAACATTAATTAAGCACAAAACACTTCAAAAAAGTAAACAGTGTTTGATAAACTGAAGATTTCCTTTCATTAATGATATTAAAACATAGTATTAACTGCTTTTTGGAGATGACACCATGATTTTCATTACATCACTTGTGCTATTGTACATAAATATGATGTACATTTATTTTCACACTATATACAGTATAAGAGCACCATGCCAAGACCATCTGATATAATCCTGGCTGTACTACGCATTGTTCCCACACATTTTTCAAAAGTTTTTAAATATTTATAATATTTTTACAAAACTGCTTACCTTCTTTTTTTCTAATAAATTGTAATAAAAGTTTAAGCTACTCAATGAGGTTTTCTTTTCATAAATTTCAGCTTTTTTGGTTTATTGTACCATCCTGAAATATTTGGCTTTTTGCACCAAAAATAAATTAGAACATGACATGCTCAACACAAAAGAGATGTATTTTAATCTTTGTATATGTGATTTTCATTTTTAATGTTTTTTTTTTCTCCGTTTGTTCGTTTAAATTAATATATCAGGACAAAAAAGCATCATATCACTGACCCTAATTCCCAATTTTATTGTATTTTTTTTAAAAGATTGTTTTAGATTTATGAGTGATTTCTAGTCAATAAAAAATAAGAATTTATATTATATTATAATTTGTTCATTTCTATGACCAATTTCTAGGCCACTTTACATCACAATTTTGAATTTCCATGACCAGGTGAACCCTTAACCATGGTAAGTACGCAATGCGATCTTCAAGAGACCTCTAAAAGACCTTAAGGATCATGTTTCTTGAGGAACGCAGATCCTCACCTTCTTGTCCTGCAGGTCCGTGGAAAGCTCATAGCTGTCAGAGAGCACTTTGCAGCGCTTGCTCTCTTCTTCCTCTTGCTTGCGGAGTGCCAGGCTGGCGGGCTGGTTGCGGGTCCGTTGCGCCCAGGCCAGGGTCGCTGGACTCGAAGGGGCCACTGGAGGCCCCTGAGGGCCAGGAATGTTTCGGATGTTCCCGTAGCGCTCCGAGCTGCCCAGGTATGGGCCCTGACTACAGGTGCTGTCGGAAAAGCTAGCCGTGTCCGGACACTGAGGATCTCCCTCCACACTGGGAGGAAACAAGATAAAGAGAGATAGAGAAAGACCTCTAGGTCAACAACTGCCACAAACGGTCTTATCTGTTGACAAGTTGAGACTAAAACAAGTCTGTAATCTTGGCACTGAAACGGATCAGTGTAGACAAACATATTAGCACACTAACCAACATTAGCATTTCAAATGCCCATATGCAGCCCAGTCAGGACTCAGCCATCTGGCCGGAATACAGGAGAACGAGGGAGGAACAAGAGAAGATGGAGGGAGTGTGAAAGAGGAACAGAGAGAGGACATGAAGCATAGAGAAAGAGGCAGAGAGTGAGAGAGAGAGAGAGAGAGAGAGAGAGAGAGAGATGGAAGGGAAAAACAGTGGCATGTGTGGCATACTGTCAACGAAAGAAGCCAGGCATAAAAAAATTATAAGAACTGAGTCATTCGATGATGACTCAGAGAGAAAGAGAGGCAGAGAAACACAAAAAAGAAGGAAAAGGTGTACAAAGGTAAGTCAGACTTCAGTATCCCTCTCACCCTAAAGCAGGTGTACTGTACTGTGATGACTCACTTCCTGTTCCAAGCATTACTAAAGGAAACCACTTTTTTTTTTTGCTATTTCATTTTATATATGTATATTATCTTTAATATTTTTAATTTGTATTTTTTAGTCACATTACATCTTTCTTTTTCAATTGCTGATTTGTTTTTAGTTATTGAAAACAGCTAATCTGAAAATGCTGCATATGTACACAAAAATATTTATCTGGGCACAATTCATCATAATGCTACCAACTAAACCTATTCTCTACAGTTAAAACGGTTTCACCATCATTTTTTTCTAAAACTGAAAATGTTCAATTTAGTTAACAGTTCTATAATATTAAGAAAACATTGCAACAACATAAACAACAATAATAATAAAGTTATTGTTATGCCTAATAATAATGCAAGTTTCATTGTTGTAGTCTAACGTAGTCCATATATATATATATATATATATATATATATATATTAGTGATGCGCGGATGGCGGTTGTATCCGCGGGGCCCGCAGGTAATCCGCTGGTCGGGTGGGTCATGTAATAAAAAATACATTCTAATTAATTGCGGGTGGGTCGCGGGCGGATGAGATAAATCATTAGTGATGCAAATATTCTCTAAAATATTAACATATTTTAAATTAATTTTTTTTATCAGGCAGACAGACACGCAGATTTTATTTTTGTGTGTGTTTGCCTGTTCGGGAAGTTGCAGTGAGTTGCATTGACAGATACAGTGGCATTCCAGATAAAGTCCCAGACAGCAACATAGTGTTGGCCAAGATCCGGCCCACATCTGGCCGTCGTGAAATCCATACGGGCCAGATGTGGGCCGGATCTGGGCCGACACTGCTTGCTGTCTGGGGTTTGAATGGAGTAAAGCGTGTGTTTATGCTATTAAGAAAGTGTAGACTATAATCTGGCCAAAGAAGAACTTTTGTTTTTTAATTAAATGTTCATTTAAAAGCAGCCTATTATCATTGTATTAGCCTGTTACCTTTACCCCTTACGGCTCCGACGACGTTTTGTTCCGTATGTAGGCTATGTAATGGTAAAGTGATTATATTTCCTTTAGTTTTTTATCAAGTTAATTTATAAAAACGTTTGGAGCACTTTTTGTTCGTTACATGTAAGGTTGTTTTTTTTTAAATAACGACCGGCCAGTGGCAGACAGTGAGCTGATCATAGCCTATGTTTGATCAATTTAGCCTTCTCAAATCATCACGACTTGCCTAAAATAAAATCTATAGATATAAACAGTTCAAGCATATCACAATGTTAGTTTAAATGTTTGAACTATATAAATGCGCTAGGTGCATATTTAATATTTTGTGTGGAGAGTGGAAGCTGAAGCGCACTTTGTAGGACATGGAGGCGCCAGAGCGGGCACTTGCATTTTTTTCTTGATGGTGGAAACAACTTAAAATACGCTGTATTTTTTGCTCATAAAGGTAAGAGTAATACATCATTCGGAACTATAAAGGGTCGGCGAGTCATTTTTCATCACCGTCTAAAATATGAAAATAAAGAAAAGCCTAAAACAGGCCCGATTATATTTTTATGTTGCTCTGCTCTGACTTCCTTAAAATGTAAAGGATTTTCTGCAACCAATTTTGTCTGATATGTGAATTATTTATTAGCCTATTTTTTAATCCATGCAGCAAATGCTTTAAAAACAGCTTTTAAAATTACTTTATTGCATTCCAGATGATTTTAAAGAACTTTTAACTATAAATTTTAAGGGTAGCTTGAATGTAAAACATTGTCATGAATTCGTTGTATTCCCATTTGTAAAATTAATTGTAGTCTAACCTGATCTCATGAAAGTGCGTGTAGCACGATTTTCTCTTTCTATTTGACGTAATGTTTATAAGCAGAAATTGACTTTGGCATGCAAAAGACTGATACATTCATTATTGATGGCATGGCTGGTTCAGTCCACAGAAATACGGGACACACGGGCCTATAATTTACTGCTGAAATGTTTGCGGGGCAAATCTCAGGTCAGTCTGAGTGACTGACCTGACTAGAGCGACCGTGATCAGCTCCGATGGCCGCGTCGGAGCCGTAATGCGCGGCAGACGTGATGCGCAGATCAGCTGTCACGTCACTGAATCTGCTGTTAAAAATGAACCATCCATTCATCATATCATCGTGCAAAAATAAGAATTAGTCTAATTAGAATCATTGTAAAGTGACGATCGGGTGCGGGTCGGGTCTCGGTTATTTATATCAGAGAAAAATATAGGTGCGGGTGGGTGGCGGGCAGATAATTTATTTGAAGCAGCGGATTCGGGTGACGTTTGAGCTCATCCGCGCATCTCTAATATATATATATATATATATATTATATATATACACACATACACACAGTGGGTACGGAAAGTATTCAGACCCCCTTAAATTTTTCACTCTTTGTTATATTGCAGCCATTTGCTAAAATCATTTAAGTTCATTTTTTTTCCTCATTAATGTACACACAGCACCCCATATTGACAGAAAAACACAGAATTGTTGACATTTTTGCAGATTTATTAAAAAAGAAAAACTGAAATATCACATGGTCCTAAGTATTCAGACCCTTTGCTATGACACTCATATATTTAACTCAGGTGCTGTCCATTTCTTCTGATCATCTGATGGTTCTACACCTTCATTTGAGTCCAGCTGTGTTTGATTATACTGATTGGACTTGATTAGGAAAGCCACACACCTGTCTATATAAGACCTTACAGCTCACAGTGCATGTCAGAGCAAATGAGAATCATGAGGTCAAAGGAACTGCCTGAAGAGCTCAGAGACAGAATTGTGGCAAGGCACAGATCTGGCCAAGGCTACAAAAAAATTTCTGCTGCACTTAAGGTTCCTAAGAGCACAGTGGCCTCCATAATCCTTAAATGGAAGACGTTTGGGACGACCAGAACCCTTCCTAGAGCTGGCTGTCCGGCCAAACTGAGCTATCGAGGGAGAAGAGCCTTGGTGAGAGAGGTAAAGAAGAACCCAAAGAACACTGTGGCTGAGCTCCAGAGATGCAGTCGGGAGATGGGAGAAAGTTGTAGAAAGTCAACCATCACTGCAGCCCTCCACCAGTCGGGACTTTATGGCAGAGTGGCCCGACGGAAGCCTCTCCTCAGTGCAAGACACATGAAAGCCCGCATGGAGTTTGCTAAAAAACACCTGAATAAGATTCTCTGGTCTGATGAGACCAAGATAGAACTTTTGGCCTTAATTCTAAGCGGTATGTGGAGAAAACCAGGCACTGCTCATCACCTGTCCAATACAGTCCCAACAGTGAAGCATGGTGGTGGCAGCATCATGCTGTGGGGTGTTTTTCAGCTGCAGGGACAGGACGACTGGTTGCAATCGAGGGAAAGATGAATGCGGCCAAGTACAGGGATATCCTGGACGAAAACCTTCTCCAGAGTGCTCAGGACAGACTGGGCCGAAGGTTTACCTTCCAACAAGACAATGACCCTAAGCACACAGCTAAAATAACGAAGGAGTGGCTTCACAACAACTCCGTGACTGTTCTTGAATGGCCCAGCCAGAGCCCTGACTTAAACCCAATTGAGCATCTCTGGAGAGACCTAAAAATGGCTGTCCACCAACGTTTACCATCCAACCTGACAGAACTGGAGAGGATCTGCAAGGAGGAATGGCAGAGGATCCCCAAATCCAGGTGTGAAAAACTTGTTGCATCTTTCCCAAAAAGACTCATGGCTGTATTAGATCAAAAGGGTGCTTCTACTAAATACTGAGCAAAGGGTCTGAATACTTAGGACCATGTGATATTTCAGTTTTTCTTTTTTAATAAATCTGCAAAAATGTCAACAATTCTGTTTTTCTGTCAATATGGGGTGCTGTGTGTACATTAATGAGGGAAAAAAGGAACTTAAATGATTTTAGCAAATGGCTGCAATATAACAAAGAGTGAAAAATGTAAGGGGGTCTGAATACTTTCCGTACCCACTGTATATATTTAACCAAAATATTAACTTTTCTGCTGAATAGGTTACTTTATTCTAAAGTTTTTTTAATCTTATCAAATCAACTTTGCAAAAACTACTACCACTACTCCTGCAACTACTAATGATTATTTGTAGTAGTAGTTTATGCAAAATTCGAGTTGGATACACTCTCAGGGCTGGGTTGCGGCAGGAAGGGCATCCAGCGTAAAACATGTGCCAAATGTGGATCACTCCACTGTGGTGACCCCTGATAAAGGGAGCAAGCCGAAGGAAGAGAGAGACAGAGAGATTACGCAAAATTGTTTTAATTTTGCATTATTATTATTATTATGATTCTGCATATTATCTTTACTTCTATAATTTGATGATCATTTACACAAAGAGCACAAATAATTAAAAATTGATTATTTACACTGGTTATCAGACGCTTAAAGATCATTTGTATTTGGTCATAAAAAAAGCAATATTGGTCAATCTAAACTTTTGTCCCATATCCTCACACATAACGTTTAACATTGAATATTCCGGGTTTTTTTTGCTTTTTTTTCAGTCCTTTACTCACATGTAAGCGTGTGCCCTGTGCGGGAGTTTAGTCTTTCGATGGAAGCGCATGGCTAAGGAGTTGAACAAAAACTCACACATGATGTCTGCAGCGGTGTGATAGGGAGCGTGCGTTTGCGTAAGAGCTGCTCTGGGATCAGCAGAATCATGCCGGTGGGTTTCCTGATGACTGCATCGACGATCTGTCAATTACTGCAGTGCTGATGCAGTTTACAAGCAGTACAGCAGCAAAACACACACACACATAGTCTCTCTCTCTCTCTCTCTGCGCGTAACAAATCTCTTCACACCAGGGGACTGGTAACTACCAACACGGCAACAGCTGAGTTTTGCCAGCAACAGCAAACCTTCAAAACAATCGGCTCTACAGCAATCAACTGAAATAGTATACCGCTACACACTGTAACATTCAGTGTAGGACTGTCATACAGAACACAGTTTCACAATATACTGTTCCACCAAAAGGCAGCATCTGGCATTTATCTCTCTCAATCATACACATGGCAATAAATGTCCTTCAGACTTTCCCTCCTGTCCATCAGACCTTGTGTTGTAATGTGTGTCCAGGAATAGTGCCGAGTACTCCAGCCGTGCAATCCTGTGGTGATCAGTGTGAGTGACTTTAGATATGAGCATGTATGTGTGTGTGTGTTTGCTCATGACGCGTATGCAGCTGTGGTAGGATTCCAGTCACATGGTGCATGTGTGTGTGGGCAAACCGTGCTGTCTGCACCTCCCAGGGAAAGTCACACAAAGGGACACATACAAACACATCACCTTAGTCCTTGTTCAGCTCACTACTATACACACAGATTCATTCTTGTAATATACACTATTGTTCAAGATTTTATTTTGTTTTGTTTTTGAAAGAAGTCTCTTATGCTCACCAAGGCTGTATTTGATCAAAAATACAGTAAAAGGGTAATATTGTGAAATATTGTAGCTGTTTTCTATTTTAATTTATTTAAAAAAAGTAATTTATTAGCCATTATTCCAGACTTTTGTCACATGATCCTTCAAAATGCTGATTTGCTGCTCAAGAAACATATTAGTAAAATTATTATTATTAGTAGTAGTAGTAGTAGTAGTAGTAGTAGTAGTAAAAGTATTTTTATCAATATTAAAAACCGCTGTGCTGCTTAATATTTTTGTAATAATACTTTTATTCAGAATTATTTGATGAATTGAAAATTCATGTTGCTTTAATTTAGTTCATTTTTGGTCATAATATTGCCACAATCTGCATGTCATGCGCAGGGCTTTACAGGTTAATATCTGAATGGAAAGCTTACTAGTGAATGAAGAATATATATAGTGCACATTTCATATGGCCCACTTTTATAATTTTTTTTTTGACAGCCCCAGTCCTCATTCTCCTTTATTATACTGACAACAACACCATGAGGATGAGCAAATTACATTTTTTCATTAAGCAGATGTAATTCTTCACATAGATATCTGATTTAATAAATTACTTCACAGAAGAAGATAAGAAACCATTTCTAAAAGTTAAAGTGCACTGAGAGCAGAATATGCATGTGCATTTGTTTGCTTGTGTATTTTCATGAAGACGTCCGTGGGCAGATGCTGACAGAAAGGAATATTTCCGTGCGAGTCAGTGAACGGCTGTTAATTGAATGTCACTCAGGCTGCTACATGCATTTGGCAGTGTTAGTACAGAAAAAGTTTGCAAGCGTTTCTGCAATATAGTTTAAAAGCATGCATGGATCCACTAGAAATGGCCACCCGAACACTTTCAATTTAAAGTGTGCTAATCTTGCATACATTAAAATACAGATAATATGGAAACTCAGATTATAATGTTATCATGTGCCTCAGTTAGTAAGACAATACAGTACTTCCCATTCTTCCACTAGACAGAAGTACATAGGCCAATTAAAACAGATTTGTAAATGCATAATACTCACAATAAAATGAGTAAATCAACAAAAATATACAGGACTCAGCAGACATTAATACAGCTTTAGCTTGCTCTATAAAACCAATAGCGAAGTAATAAAAAGTAGCACCATTACCTTTATGATCTAAAAGAGCCATTTGCTTTCAACAGAATGATCTTGGGCTTATGTTAATGTCACTATCACTATACCATTCATCTGACATCATATAATGGTGCACTTTAAAATTATGTCACTCTGCTAGACTGAGTCATGATTTTTGAGTAATTGATATTCTTTATCATGTTTAAAAGTCGTTCCACAATAACCTCTAAAACATTTCACGTTCTGCAAACATCTAGCTGTTAGAAAAAGCAAAATGTCTGATAAACAGATATACAGAGTGTGCGCCATTGACCTTAGAAGGATATTGAATTGTTTCCTCAGTTAGTTCTGTGTAAATCTATACCAATTTATGTCACCACAACCCACAAGCAACCCACCACAAATATCAAATATACATAATCGAGAAGTAATAATAAACTTATATTCTACAAGAAAACATGCAGTTGCTTATGTTTTGTGCTTATTCCAAGGGATATACATTTTCATAATTAATTTCAAATAAGTTTAGTGCTAGCATGCTGCTAAGCAAACACTACAATACTCCAAAGCATAAAAAACAAAACTAAATATCAGGAAAAACACTTTATAACTGCAATTAAACCATTTTTATGATAATATAAGCTGGCTTCAACCATCTTAAGATAGATTTTTTTACAGAGCTCATAACAATGTATTATAGAATTGCCTTCTCTATAAAGGATATATGCGATGTTGCCTTCGAATTTGACCAAAGCAAGGTAGGAGGCGGCATAATTAAGCTGCCTACCTTCTGGAACAGCCATGTGATGTCTTAAAATGCTGCCTCCGTAGGCAGCACACTAGGTTTTGGAATGGAGCTTGTATGTTTGCTACAGAAGCTGGGGGCAGCTCGTAACAGCTCTGAGCTATTTTATTAGCAATTTTATCGATTTTCATCATCGTGTTTAATTAGTTCAGGCTCAGAATTACAGTAATTCCACCATATCAGTCTAGTATCAGTAGCCTTGAGTTGGAAGTGATGTTGCGAGTGAGATCTTCATTAAAGATGTAGAGAGAAAGGTATTGTACTCATTTTTGTAGCCTTTTTAGTTTGTTATAATGCACAAAATAGAAAACCATGGCGTTCACATGTTTATTTGAGTATATTTAAGGGTTAGTTCTCAGAAAAAAAAAATTCATGCAGGTGAAAAAATTTGATGAATTTTCATGCTTTTCTATTTAACAAAAGTACAGCAGAAATTAATATTTATAGTACAGTCATGGCCAGAAATATAGGCACCCTTGATAAATGTGATCAAAAAAGGCTGTGAAAATTAATCTGCATTGCTAATCCTTTTGATCTTTTATTTTAAAGAATTCACAAAAATCTAACCTTTCATTGGATAATAAGAATTTAAAATGGTGGGAAATATTATTATGAAATAAAAGTTTATCTCTAATACACATTGGCCACAATTAACGGCACCCTTTTATTCAATACTTTTTGAAACCTCCATTTGCCAGTTTAACAGCTCTAAATGTTCTCCTATAATGCCTGAAGAGGTTAGAGAACACCTGACAAGAGATCAGAGACCATTCCTTCATCCAGAATCACTCCAGACCCTTTAGATTCCCAGCTCCATGTTGGTGCTTCTTCTCTTCAGTTCACCCCAGTCATTTTCTGGCCAGCAGAAGCATGGTTTTGTGCTCAGTGACCCATTTTTGTGTTGTTTTTGAGGTTTGTGTTTGGATTATTGTACGGTTGGAAGATCCAAACATGGCCCATTTATAAGATTTCTAACAGACTCAGTCACTTATACTGATTTTTTATCTGTTGGTATTTGATAGAATCCATGATGCCGTGTGTCTAAACAAGATGTCCAGGACCTCCAGCAGAAATATAGGTCCACAACATCATAAATACAGCAGTATATTTCATTGTACACATGGGGTACTTTTTATCGCCGTGTTCACCAAACCCATCTTGAGTGTTTGCTGCTAAAAAGCTCATTTTTTACTTTCATCTGATCATAGAAGCCAGTCCCATTTGAAGTTCCAGTCATGTCTGATAACTGAATATGCTGGAGTTTGTTTTTGGATGAGCTAGGAGAATTTTTCTTGAAACCCTCCCAAACAACATGTGGTGATGTAGGAGCTGCTTGACAATTTTTTTTTTAAGGTTTTCTGACCCCGAGACTCAACTATTTTCTGCAATTCTCCAGCTGTGGTCCTTGGAGAGTCTTTAACCACTCAAACTCTCCTTCTCACCGTGCATTAGGTCGATATAGACACACGTCCTCTTCCAGGCAGTTTCGTAACATTTTATGTTGATTGGAAATTCTTAATTATTGCCCTGATGGTGGAAATGGGAATTTTCACTGCTCTAGCTCTTTTCTTAAAGCCACTTCACTAATTTGTGAAGCTCAATTATCTTTTGCTGCACATCAGAAATATATTCTTTGGTTTAACTCATTGTGATGGATGATTAAGGGAATTTGGGCTTTGTTTTCCCTCTTATTTATATTTCTGTGAAACAGGAAGCCATGGCTGGATAATTTCATGTTCATAATCACCCTGGAATGCTCGAAATTGTGAATATGAATGGGAATATACTTCAGAGATATTTTACTCATAAGAATTTCTAGGGGTGCCAATAATTGTGTCCAACATGCATTAGAGAAAAACATTTATTTCATAATGATATTTCCCCCCATTTTAAATTCTTATTATCCGATGAAAGGTTAGATTTTTGTGAATTTTTTTAATAAAAGATCAAAAGGATTAACAACGCAGATTAATTTTCACTGCCTTCTTTGATCATATTTACCAAGGGTGCCGATATTTTTGGCCATGACTGTATGTCAAGATTTCTATTTGATTTCTTTTTTGAACTTTGTTTCTATTCATCACATAATCCAAAGATACAAATTAACTGAAGCCATATGTTAAAACAGACTGAAATGTTGTTATTACACAGAAAATATTCATATCCATCTGCTCAAACAATGATACACAATCATTGTTTGCATACAGTTAGTCATATAATATAAAGAGTCCAAAAAAAAAGTACAAATTCAGGTTTAAAGAGAAAGAAACACTTCTTTCTTCTGTGGAACATGAAAGAAGATTAAAAAATGTCTCCACAGCTTTTTTTGTCTATACAGGGAATTTCCTTTAAATGACCTTCTTTTATGTTCCACAGAAGAACATAAGTCATACATTATTCATGCAAGTAAATAATGACAGACTTTTTCAGTGAACTATTACTTCAGCTTTAAGAGCAGTGCAGGTGGCTTTTCTAATTAGGATGATGACTTATGTCAGAAATTTCATTTTTTTAGTGTGCTCTAAATCTGATGCAGACACAGTTCTGCACCTTTCAAACTGGATTCTGAATTTAGACTTAATTCACACTCACAGGCACATGGTTTCCTCTTGAAATGGAAAGTTAACATACAGTCTCTAAATCACCATCTTCTCGAGAGTACTGCATGTGCAGCTCTGTTGTCATGCAGGTAAAGGTGTGAGACAGTGAGAGAATGTGTCACTGCAGGAGGTTGTTAAAGGGAAAGTTCACCCAAAAATGAAAAACCTGTCATCATTTGGTCACCCTCATGTCATTCCAAAATCATATTTGTTTTCTTGCATGGAACAAGAAGGGAATACAAAAATATGGCAGTGCTGCTCTTTTCCACACAACGACAGTGAATTGTGACCCAACTTTACTGTTGATCTGTGGATGAAAAAACAATTATTCATTTTTGGGTGAGCTATCCCTTTAAAACGAGACGTGAAACTGGATATGAATGAACAAAGTCAAGAACAAAGTCATTTTAAATTAAATATACTAATAAATCAAGTGTATAAATAATTATTTGGCATGTCATTCATATGAATTACTATACTGCAAATATATACATTTTAACTATACATTTGTTTACTTGCTTAGATGTCCAAATATGACATAATGTTACTATTTTTGGAGTGGATCATATAGCTTTGGAAGCTTTCATTTTGCACACTCAGCAAACAACAAATCTTCACGCAGTGAGCATCAGAAGCCAAAGAGAGCGTACGTCATTTCTGCACTCCCTCAAAATGCAGTGTTTGGCAGTAACAGAGCACTTCCTGTTTAAAGCTACAGGCCAGAACTGCTGAAGTGGCCCTGGGAATCATCTCTGCGTTCATTACTAAAGGCTCAGCTTGAGAACGCACTGTTGGGGAATGAAACTGCTGCCTGTCACGACACAGAGCGCTGTACGGTCTCGCTTTTTTGCACAACCTCAAGCAGCCTGTCATTTACACCAAACCGGATCACAGCTTCAGCAGCACAGAAGAGAGAAACACTGACAACGTGAACGTTTTAGGCTTAAAATAGCAGGACTGCTGAAAATACAAAGTAACACACTGCTTTGAACTCCTGAAGATCTGTCTGAACAAGACGGATGTTCAAGGAAGAAAAATAATGACATCTTTCAGTTTAACCATTTCAGGTTTCTAAATTTAGCCAGACATCAGGCTAATAATCTGACTAACTCAACTCAAACCGGGTATTAACTTCAAAAGGGGCAAATACAAATATATATACACAGTGGTGGACAAAATCATTAGAACGCTAGTATTTTCACCAGCTAAAAAAAATGGTTTTAAGTCAGTTATTTCTATCTTTTGCTGAAGTGTGTCAGTAGGAAATATCAGTTTACATGTCCAAACATTCATTTTGCCATTACCTGTAATCATCCAGTGAGATTTTTGTTAGCACAAGGAGTCTGACAACAGCCAGTGCTCCACACAGAGATCTGATCTGATCATCATCCAGTCTGTCTGGAATGATGTGAAGAAACAGAACAAACTGAGACTAAATCCAGAAGAACTGTGGCAACATCTCCAAGATGCTTCAAGAAACCTACCTGCAAAGCTACCTGAAAAAAATATGCACCGAGGGCAAAAGTTGCTTTAAACGCAAAGGATGTTCACACCAAATGTTGATTTAATTTAGTTAGTAGAAGTTAATTGATAAAGAAAATCTATTTATGACATTATTTTTGACAGCATCCTCATTTTACAGCATTTTTACACAAGAGCCTAAAACTTTTAACAGTACTGTAGCTTTGCAGGTAGGTCTCTTGACGCATATTGGAGATGTTGCCACAGTTAATGATCATATAATTTATTATTAATATACAAGTTATTAACTTCTTATATAAATTATTACAGTCAAACCACAATGACACTTAACTTAAAGGAATAGTTCACCCAAACATTTGCTGAAAATTTATTTACCCAAATGCCATCCAAAATGTACATTATGAGCTTGTGTCTTCATTAGAACAGATTTTGAGAAATACAGCATTGCATCACTTGCTTACCAATGGATCCTCTTCAGTGAATGGGTGCCGTCAGAAGGAGAGTTCAAACAGCTGAAAAAACTTCACAATAATCCACAAGTATATCGACAACTCCAGTCCACCTATTAACATCTTGTGGATTGAAAAGCTTTATGTTTGTAATAAGACATTTAACTTGAAACCTTCGCTTATGGCCAAAATACTAGGGTTGTAACCAGGGCTCGAATTGAGGGGGGATGCGGGGGGATGGCATCCCCCTGGTCGAAAAAAAATGACAAAATGCATCCCCTCTGTAAAGCCACCATCCCCCTTACCATCCCATTTGGACTATTAATTTTGTGTATTACGTAAAACTTATGCACATGAAATGTTAAAATTTTCTACTTATGACCATTTACGAACTAAATAACGGCAATTGGCCAATCAGAATTTGGTACTGTAACAAGCTGCGCACAAGCAGAAGCAATTTCGTAATTTTTCATGCAAAATGGTTCAAGCACAACTTTTGAAGTTCTTTAAAAAGACGACAACAGAAGGTATGATTTTTCCTTGATTAGAATTTAAAGACATTCTCCTGACAATATACGTGTGATTGTGAGGGACTGAGAGGCAATAGGAGAGCTGACATTATCAAAAACCCAAAAAAAAACCTTGAGTCCAAAAGCATTCCCTGCGCGATGAAGCCCATTCGAATACAGTTAGAATGCCCTCATAATTCCAGCAATGAAACAAAAATACCCATGTATGAGTTTTTACGTTTTTATATTCATTGCACAAGCAATGTACTTTTCTGTATATCAGCACATGTGCGTGAGGCCGCAAGCACAAATGTGCTATTAGTTTTATACAACAGTGTATAGCAACCCTATGATAGCAACACAGTGTTTCATTCCGTTTCATTTTTGAACGAATCGAGTGAGCCAGTGTGATTCAACAATCCATTCCGATGGTCTCACTAGTTTTGTTTCTACTGAATCAGCCGTTTTGAACGAATCGTTTGAAATGAATGATTCAGTAAGTCATTTATTAAAACAGGGACTTGCTGCCACCTACTGGCGGTTTTATTGTCATATTTATTTATCCATGACAGACCTAAACCAGCCAAGGTGCCAGCACAAAACACACTCAGCAAAATATTGTTTAATTATCAATATTGACCAAAATTCCTCTATTTCAGGTCCCAGAAGGGGAAAAAACTGATAAATAATAGTTCATTTAATAAGGCAAATTTTTCACTAAATAGAAACCTTTTTCAAAAATGAGACCAATTTTGTAATCATTGTGTAAATCACTAGCCACAGGACGAAGGCACAAGGTGAGCATAAAAGACGCTCAGGATTGTTTGCAGAACAGTCGAGTGCTGTGTGAGAAGTTTTCTGCGCACACATCTGAAGTGCACGCACACAGACTGCCACGTCTACTCCGCGCAAATACTAAAACCCTGAAAAGCACTGTTTATTGAACTTGTGTCTTTGTTCTATTGTATTTATTTTCTGCTATTGCTTGTAATTTGGTTATATATAGAAAAGTTTTTAGCACTGAGCCCATAGCAGCAGCCAGAACTGTTTTTCCAATTGTTGATTTTCTTTATTATTTAAAAAAAAAAGAAAAAAAAAAAGTGTAGGCCTATTGAGGTACAGGATGTGATCATTTCAGATAAATGTTCATGTTATATATTTTGGTTGCATTTGTGAGTTAATAAAAATGTAGATGGTTGTTTAAAGTAGGTGCATAATATCATAATATCGATATATCAATCGATATACTCCTGTATCAAATCGAATCGTAATCGTATCGTAGAATTTTTTGAGGTATCAGCAAATATCGTATCGCTGGGTATGAGAATCGATATCGTATCGTGACATTGATATATCCGATTTTTATATATCCTACAAAATACCATTCCATAATCCATAATTTTCCACTTTTCCGAGTCCATCCCCTGTTGTCCTTTGACATAAAAACCACTGACATGTTTGTTTCCAAGCAAACTATTTCAATAAAATGAATCAGAATCCCAACACTACTTGTAAGAGAGAGTATGGTGTGCCTATGGCTTCAGTTTGGACAATGTAATGCACATCCCAACACTATGCAAGGCTTCAACACACTGCTTTCACCAAGTTAAGTTAGCAACATGAGAAGAAAGCTTTTTTGGAATATTTTTAGACATGTTAGAAAGGCAAAACATGCCAATTATTCAGTGAGGTTCCATGCTGAGTAGCATAACTTCTTTAGTCAGCTGACTCAGTCTCTTTCTCTGACAGGACTCACAAGCTTCTTGCTATGGTAACTAAATGCCACTTTTCGTATGTGCAGAGATGTGTTTACAATGAATGTGATACACTAGATACTTATACACACTGAATAGATTGACAAAAATCTGTGCATGTAAACACAGCGACATGGATAAGAAAAACTTTGCACAGTGCTAAAACCCAAACACAGTCGGAAATAAAACTGAATTAAGGTGAGTAAAGATAAATCAAATGAAAATTGTGGCTGTGGCTCAAATCCAACGCATTAAAACAGACAGGAAATGACCAGAGAAAGAGAAAGAGAGGAAGAGAAGTTCGAAGCTCCGATGAAATCTTTAGCATTTTTGAACTCATGCTGCTGAAAGGCTACTACCACTATGTTCAAAGTTCAAAAGTTCATAAAGTTAAAAGTATGCAGAAAAATAAACATATAATTCAAGATTAAGATCAATTCTATAATTCATTATAGAATTTGACTAGAAAGCAGTTGGTCAGAGTATGAATCTGAAGGCCTTGCACAGGAATAACAGCCTGCTTACATTCACTTAGTCGTGCATCAAGAATGCTGAAGCGTTTAATAAATAATTCCTTATTGCAATGGTTGACAGTCATCATGACGGAGACTGTGAGAAAAAAACCACAAGACCAACTTGCTAGCAGCACACTTGCTGAAGAACAGTGATTCTCTCACATACTCCGTCTCTTGCTGCCTCTTTGACAGTGTCGCAACTCTCGCAGTCTGTGAAACAGCTGAAATCTCTCCAGCACTGTTTAAACCCCTCACACGAGAGGACTATCGGATTCAGAAGACCCCCCGCCAGCTGAAAAACAGAGAGAAAGCCTAGAGAGAACACCACAGCCCATTTCTGCACAACATACTAAAGAGTTTTATCGTGTTTTTTTTGACAAGACTCAGATCTGGATGCTGTATCCTTCATGGTACCAGTGTAAGAACAAGAAGTTTGAAGCATTATGGAACACAACATGTTCCTTCAGCCAGGGGCGTTTTGTGAGGAACCAATGCAGCGAGTGCCTCCTCAAAATTCGGAAAAGGAAATAATTGACAGAACAAAAAGATACAGAATGAATATGACGCAATATGCTACGACTGGCCAATTAAGCAGTCAGTGCAATAAAACCTGTTTCTCATGGTCACAATCAGTCCGTAAATTGGTCTGAATCGGACATACTTGTGTAACGAATTAACTAATTACCAAGTAAACAACTCAGGGATCACCACTTTAGGTCATATCAGAGAGAAAATTAACTTGAAAAAATCACCTGTGAGTGAACAGGTTTTTAGTGAGCACTCTGCTCAGTTACATTATACACTGTGACCATCATAACACCTGCAGTTTTTACAGTGTTTGGTTAACTAATGGTCCAAAAAGAAGGTAACTCTCAATAAGAATAGCCAAATACAAAATATTCTGTGCTTACTGTAGAAAAGAATGTATTAAAAAACACAAACTTGAAATTTTGATAAATGACTTGAAAAAGAGCTTGAAAAAAATGTAACATCTACGCTAAATTAACAGGTTTATTCAAGTCAGAAATGCTATTTAATAATGACTGAATCAAGCTAAATACATTATACCAATAACACTCATTTTACGGGTCAAATCAGGTAGAAATAGTTCTTCACTGCAAGGTAACAATTACAGGTTACCACTTTTTACAGTGGAGTATTGGTTTCTTGTTGACAATGTAAGGTAAATGCTCTGCAGAAACTGGGTAAAAATCTAATGAAAGTAGTTAATTTACACCAGACTTAAATAAAAACAGGATTTTGCCTCCTTATTGAAGAAGAGCACCAGTGTGTTCAAACAGGTCATACCAACTTCACAGGACAGCAGCAAGCTTCAGAACTCTCATTCAACTGTAATATGTTTGAATAAACACCAGTCATGTCCATATGTAGCTACAGTTCAGCACTCAAAAAAGAAAAGAAAAAAGATTCAAGCATTAGTCAGTACTACACTTGTTTTCAAATGAGGGCATTACTGTGTTGAGGGAACTTGTGACCTACAAGTCATTGCCAAGAGCATGCATTCAAAAACTGAGACCACTGCACAAGCTCATAAACTCCATACATTACAGGTATTCACGTAATAACCTATAATTTAAAGGCTGTTTTTAGCAGTGTTTTCCTCTGACTCGATGGCCTCAAGCGTTTTCTCTGCGGCTAAAGATGCGCTTCAATTTACAATGCACAGAGGACTCGTGCGCAGGCATATTGCACGTTTTTTTTTACTGTACGTTGTTTTTCCCGGTGATGCCTCACAACAGGGTCATTTAAATAAACGAATCTAACAAATTCATTAAAATCCAGTCACCACGGGAAAACAAACCACATATTCCAACCAGACGTGTCAGAAAAAAGAGGAGTCACAACATTGCGTCTTACCAATACACAAGCTTGTTATGAAGAATCGCTGGAGTCTTATCCGACGCACAGTTGATGCACCACATTGTTGCGAGAAACACGTCCTGATGCGCAAGCGCTATTTCATTTGATCGCTAATTTGGCTCGAGCGCTGACAGCGTCCCTCACGGCGTGCGCGCGGAGTAGGATTCGCTTTAAAAGGCATGATTTGCGATTTCATGTGCTGTCATTAGCGAGGAGCTGATGAGAAGCTCATTCTCTCATCCTTGGCCACCCTCCTCCTCCTCCTCCTCCTCCCCTCTCGTTCATCTCTCTCTCTCTCTCTCTCTCTCTCTCTCCCCCAATCCTTTGAATCTCTTCAGGCTCGTGCAGCCAGCGTGACACAGCAGTAAGGGCGCGAAAACGCGTCTGCCAGCAGAGCTTGGCAAACCGCTTCCTGTTCGCAGCGCATGATCCGCACCTCAGGCATCATTGCTTCGACTCATCTGACAGGCTCTGTTCGGTGCCATTAAGATCAATCAGCGTGTCATGTGACATAATCTGTGTGAGTCACATCTCGATTCGTCGCGCGGTCCAGGGGAACCATATGGTGTCAATCTGGTGGTCAATTCTATCACTCAGTTCGCGCCACTTCACAAAGTGCATTCCTAAAAATAAAGGTTCAAGGGCGTTTTTCAGCCATAGTAGAACACTAAAACTAGAACCATGCAATGAACAGTTTTTAAAGAACCATTTTTTTCTAGTTTGAAAACATTTTTAAAAATTCAAATAACAATTTAACACTATAAATTACGCATTTGAAAAGTTTCAATATATGTTAAAGGTCCTTCATGGAACCAGGTGCCAATAAAGAACCTTTTTAAAGGGGTCATGACATGAGAAACCAAATTTCCCTTTATCTTTTGACATAGAAGAGGTCTTTGTATGCTTAAAGGGTTACTCCACCCCAAAATGAAAATTTTGTCATTAATCACTTACCCCCATGTCGTTCCAGACCTGTAAAAGCTTTGTTCGTCTTCGGAACACAATTTAAGATATTTTGGATGAGAACCAGGAGGCTTGTGACTGTCCCATTGACTGCCAAACAATTAACACTGTCAAGGCCCAGAAAAGTATGAAAGACATCGTCAAAATAGTCCATCTGCCATCAGTGGTTCAACTATAACGTTATGAAGCTACGAGAATACTTTTTGTATGCAAAGAAAACAAAAATAATGACTTTATTCAACAATTCGTCTCCTCTGCGTCAGTGTAGCGCTATTTTGGAGAGTATCTGCTGGACGCAAACTGCGTACGCTGTTCTGTGTCAGCCGCACCACACAGATACACTTTCTATGTTTGTTTACGCTTTGATTTGAACGAAAACAGCGTATCTGTGTGGTGCTAAACGGTGCTACGCTGACGCATGATCTAATTGTTTACACTTTGATCTAAATGAAAACAACGTTTCTGCGTGGTGCTGCTGACATAGCATACATTGTTTATGGGGTTGTTTATGTTACACTGTCTATGGGAGGGACAGAGAGCTCTCGGATTTCATCAAAATTATCTTAATTTGTGTTCCGAAGATGAACGAAGATCTTACGGATTTGGAATGACATGAGGGCGAGTAATTAATGACAGAATTTTCATATTTGGGTGAACTATCCCTTTAACGGCTGACACTTGATTATGCTGAATGCGAGTGTCGTGTTGTGTCAAAAGCAAATAAAAATTACAATCACTGCCACTATCTTGTTCACACTGGATACTGTATACAAATGCACATTTGCTTTCTGACA